>NC_043996.1:30162636-30470969 GCF_902150065.1 Myripristis murdjan
TTGTTTCATTGGCAAAATTTGCCAGTGGAAAAAAATGAAAATTCACTTGAAATAAGTGAAAATTAGCTAGAAACAAGAAACAAATTTTGCCAATGAAACAAGCAAATTTTCACTTGTTTCAAGCAAATTTTCACTTGAAACAAGAGACAATTGTCTAAAAACAAGTTACTTCTGAGGTGATCATGTCTTATTTTAAGTGCAATGAGATATTTTGACTAGAAATAAGACATTTTTGACTTGAAATAAGACAAATAATCTTGGTAAGATTTTGAGTTTTTGCAGTGAAAGAAGACACATACACATGAGTCAGTGCCTAACTTCAACACTATGTACCATATATTGCACCACCCCACTAAAGTGCATAAAGTGCATAAGTCCATAACACTGATATTGAACTTGCTGAAACTGTATTGCATGAAATAAATTACAATGATACAAGAAAGGAGAACAGCTCATTCTCCTAAGACAGAAAAAGATAAAACCATAAAACCATAAAACCATATAAAAATAGTGCAACAAAACCAACAAGTATAAAACATGCTGGTTAACGTTAACGGATAACGTTGGTTAAGACTTTAGTACTAAACGTAGAAGCTGAGAACACAAAAACACATCCGTCTTGGCGATCTGAGCATGTGCAGAGGAGCTTGTGCAGAGTTTAATGACAAATGCAAGAGGACATCGGCTTCGAGACGCCTCAACAACGTCCAAAACCGATGGGAAAGGAAGAGGAATGATCAAAATGAGGCTGAGAGGTTCATATGGACAGAGGAGGAGGAGGAAGAGGAGGAGGAGGAGGAGGAGGAGGAGGAGGAGGAGGAGGAGGAGGTGAAAATAGCCGCATGATCAGAGTGGCGCCTGCGTGAGGTCTGCATCTGACACCATTTTCCAAAAACTGAATTTCTGGTGACCTAAAACACCTGAGTACCTGAACCTGAAGGTGTCTGTGTGCACAGAAGAGCTTCACCTCCACCTGAATACCTGGCAGGTGATTGGATCAGCCGTCTGTCCGTTATTGGCCAACTTTCCAATCAAACGAAGCCTAACCCCGGCTGGCTTATGAGTGTGTTGGTGCCCGATCCTTAACATTTTTGTGAAGAAAATCTACATCATTAGGTCATTTGATGGCTAATTAAACCTTAAGTAATAGTTATTTTCACTTAACAATCACTGACATGATAATTACTGATGATCACTTATTACATAGTAAACTATTCATTAACAGTTTATTGTTACACACATTTATCTACTATAATAAGTATCTGTAAAAAATTATCAAATAACTTGTAAACCTTTAAGAAACCATTTGTAGAACATAGATAGATGGACCAGATATTTATTTAATAACACATAAACTATAAACAAAGTATTAACAGCTATTATGAAGTTGGATTTTTTTTCTTAAATATTTTTAATTAAGCTGCTGAGAGGTCTGTGTCAACCTGAATCCTGGAATCGCCTCTTATGGCTTTATTTGTTTAGTAATTATTGTAACTATATAACTTTATAAAATAATGTTTACAGATAGTTTATAAAAAAAGGTGACCTATTATCCATTTAACAAGGCACTATAATCATCAGTAGCCATCAAAATTATGTTTATGATGTTTATAGATGGGAATATAGATATACAAACCAGTTATTACCCATTAACAAAGTGTTATAAGTATCTGGTGCATGTATCTATGTGATGTTTGTAGTTTTTTAACAAATGAATTCTTAAACGTTACAAAACATGAGGTAATTATTAACAAATACCTAATACAGTACAAAAAAATGTTGTAATGTCTGCAACAATAATCTGTTCATACATAGTATACTGTGTAATAACTAACCTGTTTGTTAACTGTTACGATTAACTAAAGTTTAATTAAATCAATTTATCATTTATTAATGATGGTTATTATAAAGTATTACCCCTCGAGGCAGTGTGGACGCAGCCTAAGATACTGAGGTGTGTGTGTGTGTGTGTGTGTGTGTGTGTGTCCAGGTTCATATCGGGGTCAGACCATCATATAATGTCACTTTTAAGAAAAAAAAAAAAAAAGAAAGCGTGCAGGATCCTGTGTGTTTCAGTGCTGCTCTGCGGCGTCCGGCGGTGAAAGCGCAGAGCAGCGGCGGGCCGTCGGACCCGAGCTCCCACACAGAGCCGGAGGAACGCACCGAGAGGGAAATGAAGTCCAGATGGAGGAGAAAAAAAAAAAAAACAGAGAAAACACAGGAGGATCAGAGGCAGGCCCTCGCCAACCGGCCTGAGTGACGGCAGGAAATGTAAGAGAGGAGGGACGAGCGCCGTTTCTGTGTCACTGAGACAAATTCCTGCACATTTATTATCCTTGGCGATTAAAACGATCCTGATCCGGAGTTTGTGTTTTATATCGCTGCTGACGGACGGAAACCCCACATCTGCAGAACTCGCTTTGTTCAACGGGCAAGAAGAGAAACGCTCCGGTTCTCCCTGACGCCCGTGACTTTCTGAAATAATAAAATAGTCATGCCTCTCACTCAGCACGTAATTAAGCCCGGAAACTTCCCATCTGAGGAAAACGATGAAACCGAGGAGGGTTTTTTTCCCTGACAGGAGCGATGTGTCGGATGTTTCAGGTATCACAGATGACGAGAGAGACGGAGAAAATCAGATAACTGAGAATAAAATCAACAACATGGAAGTTCAATATCATGATGAAACATGTTAATATGCAATAATGAGGTTGCAGTAAAGCAGCAGAGTCACTCTTTCTCCAAACTCCTGACGTCTGTGTCTTTCCGTTTGTTCGGTTTGTTCAGTGAAACTCTTCACAGAACATGAAGCGTTTTGACTCTTGAATTTAAGAGCAAATTTCCCATGAGCCCCGTTGTCTATGGATATTCTCATTTATCCAGGTCATCGTTCTCTTTGGGCAAATTGAATCGTAGGCAACTGGACTTGTATTTGTCTTAGGAAGACGTTTCGCCTCTTATCCAAGGGGCTTCATCGGTTCGTACGCATCGGTCTTTCTAGTCCGCACTAGTCTGACCAAGACAGTGGGGTAAGGTCCAGGTATTTAACCTCTGGGGGAGTGTCCACCCAAATGCCAAATGGGTGTGTTCATGCAGGCACTGGTTTCATTTGACCATTAATGGTCAAGTACTGGTACTGGTTAGATAAGAGGCGAAACGTCTTCCTAAGACAAATACAAGTCCAGTTGCCTACGATTCAATTTGCCCAAAGAAGACATGAGCCCCGTTGCTTTCCGCTCTTTTCTATGTTTGTTGTTGAAGAGCCAGAGGAAGAAAAAGTGCCGTTCAGACAGATACATGTCACTCTGTGTGATACCGAACAAAACAACACAGCAGTTTAGTTTCTGTCGCAGAGCGTGGCTGCAAAACACTGAAGCTGAAGAAGCTGATCGATCAGTTTTTTTAGGACAAGAAGCTCACAAAAACGGAACAGGCAGCCAATCAGAGACGACCTCTGCAACTCGCCAGACCAGGCCGACATGAGGTCAAAGGTCGACAGCTAGACGACTGAAGCTGGAGAGAAAACGCAGAGCGGAGGCTGACAGACGCTGCTCTGCGATGGTCTAGCTTCTTTATAAAGATTATAATCATGTCTCAAAATGACTCTGCTGGTGATTTTATTGATACTAAAATGAAAAGAGGCCGCTTCACTTTGAAACATAACTCCAGGTGGTAATAAACTGCTTGAACAAAAGACCTGTGGGCTCATTTTTATGAAGGAGGACGAGAAAACAGCACATGAACGCATCACTGTTCAGCAGCCGCCTCTAAACGCCCGAATGTCGAACTTTCCCAACAGCACATGAAGGCAGCGTTGCACTTATGGCTTCAATCAAACGCCAAATCCAAAAAAAAAAAAAAAGGTAGAAAAAGTTTAAAAAATGCTCCTTCACATCACTTCTGCCTCTGTTTGACTCACATTTATTTCAAAAACGACCTTCGGTGCAGCTTCGCTCTCACAGGAAGTGACATCAGCCCCGGGCGCCGGCACGCTCCGGAGCCACAGGAAGTGACATCACAGGAGGCTTCAGCGGAGCGTGACGCTCCATTGGCTGAGAGGCCGCCTCTGCACATCTGACAGTAATCAAGACTGTGGCTGCTCTGAGGATCAGCCGGGGCGCACGCACACACACACACACACACACACACACACACACACACACACACACACACACACACACACACACAGTGCACACATTCTGTTTTTAATAAGCACTAAACTGGGTTTGTGTTTCAGGCTGACTAAGAGAATGTGAATGAGTGTGTGTGTGTGTGTGTGTGTGTGTGTGTGTGTGTGTGTGTGTGTGTGTGTGAAGCTTCATTCCCAAACCAGACATCAGCTCTAATTTAATGAGCGTGGAGATGAAAGTCCCTCCTGACGTCTGTCACGCTCCGATCAGCTGAGCGACTCTCACATTCTGTCACATGAATTTCAGCCGCAAACTTTATCTGGGACATTTTTCTGAGAGGAACGCGCTAAAATCCACGCTCAAATACAGTCTCAAAGGCGTCTTCGGCCCTATTGTTTTCCCCAGAAAAATCCCTGAAGTTGCGTTCAGGTGTCACGTGTTCGCTCCGTCTTAGGATTTCATGAAACTCCACGACAGTCAGAGGCGACCCTGGTTTCACTTTCATGACCTGATGGACTTGAAATATTCAATTTGTCATTTTCAAGAGATTTCAAACATGTTACTTGCTAATTATCACCTACAGACGAGAGACGCACCTGAATCGGCGTCCTCGAACCCTCGGCGAGTAACGAATAACGTCTTTCTGCTGAATAAAAAATAAATCCCCCGTCCCAACATTTTTCCTTTAAGTTCGTCTTTTAATAAGTCATGCGATTTCTTCATAATCTGAGTTTACCTGTGAGGAGCAATTCTGCTTTATCCAGCCTTTTAATTTGAAGTGGTGTTAACTGTGTAGCACATGGACACAGACCAAAACACTACACAATAAGAGTCACGCTGCACAAAAACAATGTGAATGATATTATATTTCTTTTGATTTGCACAATACATAGTCGTTAGAGTGGGTTTCCTATACCTTTACTGTTGTAATAAGCAGGAATTTCAGCGATATTTATATTTATTTGTGGTTTAAATCCAAGGATTAAAAAAAATAATCAAGTACTTCCAGTTTAAGCCACGTCCACTTTTTTTTCCCCCTGAGTCCGAATCTGAATTATTTTGCCCCAAAATAAATACAAATATAAATATAAATAGTGGTGCCTCCTCACACCCCCACTACATACCATGAAGACACCTTTTCAAAATAAAACGTGTTGTGCTTCAGAGAGAAAAATCAGAGCCGCTCATTCGCTCTGAAACAGTCTGAAGATTTAAACTCAAATTCTCAAACTTTGAAGGATTTTTGACCCTGGTTTATCTGCTGTGTGTGTGTGTGTGTGTGTGTGTGTGTGTGATAGCTGTCACTCAGTCAGCCCGGGACAGCAGCAGAGGCTCGGCTCCTCACACTTTTGGACCGTTTGGACGAGCGTCACAGCGTTTTGTGAGTTTTTGACGCAGAGCGGCTCGATTTCTTAAACACAAAACACAAAAAGGGAAAAAAACGGCAGTGAGCCACATAACAAGAAACGACCTGAAGATTTGCAAGAAAAAAAATTAGTCCTGGAGATTTAAAAAAAAAAAAAAATGGACAGAATATTTGCTTAAAAAGGAAGTATTTTTTTCCTGTAATATAATAACATATTTAACATATTTATTTATTTATAAATAAATATGTTATAAAATATATGTATTCATATATTTATTTATATCTTATAATATAAGTTTTATTTATATCTTATAATATAAGTTTTATTGCCTAATTTTTTGGATTATTTCTAATAATTTTCTCTCTTTTTTTTGTAATTTTCAGGTCATATTCTTTCTTTTTTTTTTTTTTTTTTTTTAAATTTTCTTAAATTTTTTAGGTAATTTCCAGGTCATTTTCTTTTACTAATGTCTTGCTAAGCGGCTCACTGCCGTTTTCCCCCGTGTTTTTGAAAGAAATCAAATGAATGAATGAATGAATGAATGAATGAATGCTCAAAGGGTTTCAAAGGTCAAAGGGCAAACAGAAACACACGATTCTTTTTTACAGCTGCTTATTAAAAACAAACAGTTTTACAGCGACCCCGACCGCAGAGCCGCTGTGTGTTAGAGGCACAAAGCCATTCGCTGATTGCAGGTTTGCTTCATGTTGGTGACTCGGTAACGTGTCGCGGAAACTCGCCTGGCACCATGGCAACCGTATGCGTAAAAATGGGCGCACAGCGTTGATTTGAACACACACACACACACACTAAAGCCGCTCTGTGCTGAATATTCGTTTGGGTTCCAGCTTTGAGGAGTAAAAGTCGTCAGTCGCGTCTGTCTGTGTCGACGAAAATAACGAGCTTCGTCGTCGTGGCAACCAACGCGCCCGTGGCTCCGTGCGCAGACGTGGAGACGGTTTCCAAGAGAAAGAATTTCCTGCCACTGAGTGAAGTCATATGTATGTATATATATATATAGGTATGGACACACACACACACACACACACACACCTGACACACATACAGAATCCCACTGGTACAGGCAAAGAGTCCAACAGCTGCCTTCATTCTACACACACACACACACACACACACACACTAATACAAAGACACACAAAGGCAAATAAACTCATTGCACCCGAGACGGGAGAAAAAAAAAAGTTCTCAATCTGACCGACCCCCCACTGGGCGAACGAGAGAGAGAGAGAGAGAGAGAGAGAGAGAGAGAGAGAGAGAGAGAGAGGAAGAGAGAGAGAGAGCTGGGGCGCTTAAAATGGAATGTCCAGAGAATGTCCATGTCTTTGTGTGTGTGTGTGTGTGTGTGTGTGTGTGTGTGTGTGTGTGTGTGTGTGTGTGTGCGTGTGTGTGTGTGTGTGTGCATGTGTGTGTGTGTGTGTAAAGAGAGCGAGGGGGGCGTTCAGGGAAAGTGGGCGATTGAGAGAAAAAGAGAAGGGGCGCAGACAAAACAGACGAAAAAGATGGAGTGTGTGATAGAAAGAGGTAGAGAGAAAGAGAATGTGTGTGTGTGTGTGTGTGTGTGTGTGTGTGTGTGTGTGTGTGTGTGCTTGCACTGGAATCTGCAGAGGAGACGAGTGAGGCAACCAGTCGACAGCACAGCTGGTTACAATCAAAGAGCCCAAAGCTACAGACTGACACACACACACACACACACACACACACACACACACACACAGCAGTCCTCTGGGTAGTCCCCACTATGTGATGCTAATGCTAAGCTAATTAGCTGAGAACAAACCTCAGTCTGCATTTTCTACTTTTTTTTTTTTTCAAAACTAATTTATTTATTTAAATTCTCTCTGATATTCCTTGTTCTTTTATCCTGTTTTGTTGTTTTTCACATTAGGTGCTGACGTGTGTGTGTGTGTGTGTGTGTGTGTGTGTGTGTGTGTGTGTGAGATGTCCGTGACGCACGCCGAAACAGTGTGAGAGATTAACCCTGTGACACCTGAGCAGCTTCGTTTCATTTCTGCCAAACACATGAAACACGAGAAGCTAAACAAGAAAATGACCCAAAAATGTGGGAAAAAAAAGGAAATTAAGAAATCAACAAAAAACAAAGAAGACGAGATTTTATTTTTCTAAAACAGAATATTAAATATGTGACTATAATAATCAGAATCATGGCTTTATGGACATTTTCCCAAATTTTCCTTTTTTTCATTATTCATTTTATTTTATTTTATTTTATTTATCTATTTATTTATTTACATATTTATTTATTTTTCTTGTTTTTTTTTTTTTTTATTTTTTTTTAGCTAATTTCCAGGTGATTTTCTTGTAAATCTTTCTTTCTTTCTTTCTTTCTTTCTTTCTTTCTCTTTCTTTCTTTCTTTCTTTCTTTCTTTCTTTTAATCTGTTGTATGACTCTTATCTTATTTTAAACCTGTTTTTATCTGTATCCTCTTTTTAATCCTCATTTTCTTAACCATTGTGTCTTTTATTGTAAATGACTGTGCAGCACTTTGATAAACTTTTTATGTTTTTGAAATGTGCTCTATAAATAAAGTGGATTGGATTGGATTGCTCCGTTAGAGAGCAGAGGAGACGTGGAGCTGGAATCAGACAGTTTGCTGCTTTTACAGGATAAATGAATAAAACAACAACTAAAAAAAATAAAAGTGCACGCAGGAGGGAGGGGCTTCAGAGGACCGAGAGGCCGAGGCAAACGGAGGACGGTGAGTTTGTGCAGACGCAGGCGACGGATCTCACAGGCGGCTCGTTAGTTTGTCCTTCATTAATTTTCCCGGAGGCCGCAGGGGTGCACTGAGGAATCTGGGGGCCCCTGAGCGGCTCTGACAGCAGCGGGCCCCTCGCTGACGTGTGTCTGACTCAGAACATGAGCCCATCACGCACACACACACACACACACACACACTGCATGAATAACTGCATTTAATAATCTGCAACTTTCAAAGGAAGAAATCGGCTTTTCTGCTCTCTGCTTATCAATATTGATAAGCTCATTGGCTCAAGCAGCAGCAGAAATGTGAACATTAATTTCCTACTAAGCCATTATCAACATAATAGCACTTTCATAATGTTTAATGTAAATTCAACTCATGTTTTTATCTGTAATTGACAACTGCAATTGTGTTTATTTATCTATTGTATTATTCACTGCATTTGTATCATTTATTTATTGATTTATTGTTTTTTTTCTGTATTCAGTATATCTCATTGTATTCTAAAAGCCTGACCAGGGACAAAGACTGCAAATTAGCTGAAGCTAGACGTCTTATATACATCACATTTTCCCTTTTTTGTGGCAATGTTGTATGTATCGCCCCTGTCAAATAAATATTAAATAAATAAATAAATATTTATCTGTCCTCTGCTGCACAGGAAGTGATGTGTTTCATGTTTTTGTTGTTTATTTTTTTAGTTAGTTAGTTTCTGTAGTTTTTGCAGTTTTAGTTTCTGTTCCACATGCAGCGTGCAAACTCAACATCACATCCAGACACGCTGCCTGGAAACGCTGCGTTCTACACGTGTTCATTCATAAAAATAACACATATTCTTCTCTCCATAAACAATGTACAGGTCTGCTGATCACAAAGCTACAGTCCTCATGTCACGGAGGAAAAGATTCATTTGATGAGCCGAAAGCATGAATCACTACTTTTTTTTGTGTATATTTCCAGTATGAGAGTGTTTCAATGGGGATTTAGAGATAAAAGAGTCACTGACATGTTTTAAATTGTTTGGTTTGTCATGATGAGAAGAAGGTAGAAGAAATATTTTTAAAAAAGTAATTCAGGGGTTTAACAGCGAGCAGAGTCACGACACGAGGAGCTGCTGCGTTCCTGCCTGATATCTGTGAGGCTCGGCTGGAGGACACGAGTGTTTACTGCCACGTCCACCAGACACCTTCCAGAAACACACTGCCCCCCCGCCGCCCCCCCATCCCGCCCAAGTGGGTCTGCTTCACTTTTTTTTTCTTCCTAGGAATGAAGTCAACGTCCTGCACGACATGAGAGCTGATGAGGATTGGGGAGCCTGGCGGCGGAGCGGCTTCTGATCAGAGCTCAGCGTCTTCGTCCGGACGCTCGTCGGCCTCCGCGGGGACTGAACCCGTGACACTTTGTTTACACGACCGCCCGCACGAAACACAGCTCAGCTGATGTGGGATTTTGAAAAACTGACTGGTTAAAGGAAAAGTGCAATGTTTTGGGAAAAATCCCCAGCCTGAGACCAGATGTTGGACACCGTTTCCACCTCTGGACGCCGAGTGGTTCAGTCCCTCTGGGTAGCATTTTGTGTTAGCTTAGCATAAAGACTTGAAATCTATGGGAGTCGTTAGCCTGGCTCCGTCAAAGTGGAAAATATAAAACTTACAACAACTCCAAAGTTGTCTGATGTACACACTGCTGTTTAAATTGTTCATGTTTCTATTTCTATTTTTTATATATTCCTTGTTTATAGTGTTTATATTGCTTGCTGCTATTTATCATCTGTTTACACTGTAAATTTCTTTCTAAATTTGCACATCTGCCTACATCTATGCACATTGTTTACATCTACGCACACTTTTTTTTTTGCACATTGTGTACTTAGATCTCTAGTGTCATATTTTATTCTTTATTTTTTTTTTTATTTATTTAATCTTGTAATCTGTGGATACTGCTGAAAACTGTGAATTTCCTTCGGGATGAATAAAGTATCTATCTATCTATCTATCTATCTATCTATCTATCTATCTATCTAGGATCATGTGGATCTGAAATACACAGCTTGGAGTTGTAGAAGAAGTTCATTAGTGGCAGATCACAGCGATAGACGGAGGGATAAATGTGTTCAGAGGTTACAGCGCCACCATCTGATTTCTGCTAAAATGACTCTCATTATTTAAAAAATATTCCAAGACATTTTATTTCAAATCCACATGATCCACTGTGTGAATCAGACGGCTTCAGAGCTGCTGGGAGGTTTATTTTTTCACTTTGACGGAGCCAGGCTAACGACTCCCATTGACTTCAAGTCTTTATGCTAAGCTAACAGGAGATGCTAACCCATAGGAGCTGAACCAGTGGTCGTCCAGAGGTGGACATAGTGTCCAACATCTCGTCTCAGTCTGGGGAAGTCTGTGATCTTGCCCAAAATGTTGGGACTGCTCCTTTAAGCGTGCGTGCTGTTGTTTTGAAGCGGTGACACGGCGAGTGGTGCGTGTCGGCGCTTCATCGGAGCTCAGTGACGGTTAATGAGTTCCTGCTGGTCAGCCTCCATGATTCACTCCACATTTTACTGCACACTCGTTCCTGCTGTGGAGGAACGATGGGAGCTTTTCAATAAAAAAAAAAAAAAAAAAAAAAAAAAAATCTGTTGTTTTTCTTTTTGTTTTTCTGGATTTGAAATAAAAACTCCGGCAGACATGAGGTCAGACTTCTGACAAAAAAACGCTTTAGCAATACAGATATCATCATCATCATCATCATCATTATTGTTGTTGTTGTTGTTGTTGTTGTTGTTCATATTAGTAGTATATATTAGTAATATATTGTTCTGTTTGTTGTATTTACCAAAGTATATTGGTGTGTTTGTTATATTTACTGCAGTATATTGATGTATGTGTTGTATTTAGCACAGCATATTGTTGTATTTGTTGTTTTCACTGGAGTACATTGGTGTGTTTGTGGTATTCACTGTAGTACATTGCTGTATTTGTTGTTTTCATTGCAGTATATCGATGTGTTTGTGATATTTACTGCAGTACATTGTTATGGTAGGTAGGTTGTTATGGTAGATGACGGCCCATCTAGGATTTCTTGTGTTCAAGTAAGGGGCAGACAAAAATAAGAATTATATTCTTCTCTCTGCTCCTTTCTAATCATGAAAAGCATCAATTTGAAATATGTGTTGTGAATTTTTTTTTTGTACTAACTTCATTACTGTGCATTTTCATGAACGGAATAAATAACAATGAATGAATGAATGAATGAATGAATGAATGAATGAATGAATGTCTCCTACAGTATATTGTTAAATTTGTAGTATTCACTACAGTATATTGATGTGTTTGTGATATTTACTGCAGTATATTGTTGTGTCTCCTACAGTATGTTGTTGTATTTGTAGTATTCACTGCAGTATACTGTTGTATTTGTTGTGTTTAAGGCAGTATATTGTTGTGTTTGTGATATTTACTGCAGTATATTGTTGTGTCTCCTACAGTATGTTGTTGTGTTTGGTGTATTCACTGCAGTATATTGTTGTATTTGTTGTGTTTACTGCAGTATATTGATATGTTTGTGAATTTTACTGCAGTATATTGTTGTGTCTCCTAAAGTATGTTGTTGTGTTTGGTGTCTTCACTGCAGTACCTTGTTGTATTTGTTGTGTTTACTGCAGTACATTGTTGTATTCATCACATGATCAGCGTGCAGAGAGGATGGCTCTTCGTCTTGTTTTCTGATCAAACCTGAGCCGGCGCTCTCTGCTCCCTGCAGTGAGACAAGGCCGCCTTGTGCTCTGGGCACGCCTCAGCCGCGCTAACCTCCGACAAATGCCATCTTGTTACTTTAATCACATCTGAATGCTCCCGTATGGTCGAAATTATCCAATCACAGCAGCGCCGTCCTCTCCCCTCTGACGGTTGTTGTTTTTTTTTTTGTTTTTTTTTTGGGCTGAAAGCTGCAAAGAGGGAAAATTAGAGGCGAGGTTTTGGTGAAGCGGGCGCTGGCAAACCGACTGAGCACAGGACCAAATGTGAAACTGGGTCGAAATAATCCTGCAGCGCTCGGTTATATGTTGTAGGTGGGCGGGGTTTACCACAGCAGGAGAAGTCAGGTTAGTCTGCAGTGAACAGGCAATTCCACTAAACTAACTCTTAGCGATTCACTGTGTGACACAGCAGCTAATAAAAACAAATGGAGAGAAAAAAAATTTGCAAAAAATAAAGAAATGCCTGTTAAGTAGTTTGAGGTTTTTCCACTTTTTTGTCACTTTTAAAGATCATCCTGTCTTCCTTTGGAATCAATTAGCCCTATTCAGATCCTTTCATGTCTTATAAGTTTGTGAGTTCCTCTTGTTTTCTGTTTTTTAATGATATTTGACCTTCTCTCACTTTCTGACACACAAGAGGCCCATTAAATATATGAGGATAAGAAAACAGCAGCAGATTAGTTAGAAAATCATCCTTCAGAATGTCTATCAAGGAAGAACTGCAAAGAAATACTGCACCATCAAACAATAAATCCTATAGAACATAACCATGAAATATTACACTGATGGCCACATTCAGCTGCACACATGTTGGGCCGTCACTGAGCTCACTGTTTGTTTTAAACATGACTTCAGCTCATGCATTACACTGTCACATGGCATCTTTTACTGATTGGCTTTAAAGACTATAAATCATTTTACCATCAGGTGAAAAACTGAGTGCAATTCACAATAATAAAATGCAATTCACAATATCAACAAAAGAAGTGCTCCAGTCTCATTCTGAAGCGCTAAATTATTGCATTCTCTATTTAAAACTGCAATATGCAAGTTTTTTTTTAAACTTTAAAATAACAATTAATTTTCAAATTGGATGTTTTATGAATTATCATTATCTGTGTCTGTGTCTTTCCACCTAAATTGGATTTTATTATATAATATATCATTAATCAATTATATTATTAACTCCAGTGGGTGTGGTCAGTCAGAGGAGGGCGGGGCTAAAAAAAAAAAAAAAAAAAAAAAAAAGCATTATTGTTTAGGTTGCACTGCATGCACTCACTAACCAGAGCAATGTGCAATAAGTTTGATACTGGAATAAGGAGGATAAGCAAGGAGGACAGAGGTCAAAGGTCACCGCCACAATAGATGGTGTGAATGTTCCGACAGAGAAGAAATGAAGCCCGGAGAGAAAATGTGTGTTTTTCCACAACACTCTGTGTGTGTGTGTGTGTGTGTGTGTGTGAGTATTTTTAGGTCTGCTGCCCGTGTGGTTTTCTCTGCAGAGCTAACGTGCTCTTAACTGTTCTGCCTCACAGCTTGGACGACGCGGCCGCCATCGTCCCCGAGCCAAAGCCCCGCGAGCGGCCGCTGCAACACCAGCCTCTAAAACGAGCGTCAAAACCAAACAAACCCAAACTCTCCTCATCCTCTCTCTTTCTCTCTCTCTCTCTCTCTCTCCCTCTCTCTCTCTCCTGGCGATGTGCTGTCGCTGGCTGCCCGACAAAAACCCGACTCAGGTCAAACACCTCGTCTCAAAGGGAGGGAGAATTAAAACGTCCAGCTATCAGTGTCGGAAAAAAAACCCTCTGATTGTCTGTGCCTTTCGTCGCCTGGTGGACGGTGTCGCCGTGGAAACAGCCGGAGAGGCAAACACCTTTTATTTCGACTGAAGACACACTGGGGGGAAGAGGGCGAGCCGTGCAAACAAACACAATTTACATTTGGCTTCTGGAGCGTCGGGGCGCTGCACACGCTCGAACTAGGGACGGGCGATACCACACTTTTAGGATTCGATACGATACCGATACTTTTTCTTGTATCTTCACCGATACCGATAATTTCTTATTGGCAATTTTTTTCATTCAAAATATTATTACATTTAAGACAAATTACATGACAAATGGTCAATACATAATAAAACTAAAATTAAAATAAATAACATAAATATGAATGAAATAAATTAAATATGAATAAAAATTTGCACATTTTCACTGTTATTGTTGTTTTCTTGCACTTTTCTTGTCAAAAAAAAAAAGAAAAAAAGACCGATCTGCCATTATTTTCTGTGTGTTCCTCCGGCTCCCGCATTCGAGCCACTCTTGCTGGCTGTGTTGTCGGGCCGTCCCGTGACACGAGCCAGATCAATACGCCGCCAGGCACAGGGGTGTCTCGGCACATAGGAAGTGAAGGAAGCTATCGAAAACAGCTGAAAGTTATGCATGCACCCCCAATTCTTATTTGTTAGTATCGATATTTGTTTAAGGAAATTGATGCCAAATGAGTAGCGCGTGAGTATCGATATATCAATACCACAGAATCGATGCGCCCATCCCGAGCTTGAACATCTCAGCCGCCGTGTGAAGACACCTGACTTTCCCTGCACGTGTGCACCTGCACAAACACTCGGAGTTTCAGCTCAAAACAAGAACTCCAGCTTCCAAATGTGACACCTGCGCTAACAACATGATCACCGACGACACCGTATGATTTCATTTTGCCATCAACCGAATCTGTTCTACACTTTGGATGAGGTGTGCTATCGACAATACAGAGCAGTGAACTTGAGTAAACCTTTGGATTTTAGTTATAGATTTCTTGTGTTTTGGAATAAAAGCCTTCATCTGGAACAGACTATAACGTTTCATGTGAGGCAGGCAGGCTAAAAAAAAAAAAAAAGTTATATCCCATGTGGCACAGGAAATTGAAGAATAGCAGCATCTAAAATGACAGTTCACATAGTTCATGACTCAACCACAGTGGAGGCTGGAAATAGAGACCTGATGCAACAGCATGAGTGTGTTTTTTTAACTGGGTAAGGCAATCCGCTGGTGGTTTCAAAGGTAGAGACTGAAAAGCAAAGGGCGAGGAGTGGAAGTGGAAATAATGTGGAGGAAAAAGAAGTATTTATCTAACGTGCAATAATGAATAGAGCCAAATTACAGTCTGACAGCTCAGGGATTTTGACCTGAAGGCCGAACCCGAAGCAGCTTTGAGAGGAAAATGTCCTGGAGTGACCGGGACAAAACCGTTCACATCCCATCCAACCCGACGACGGAAAGATGAGGAAGAAAAAAAACAAAAAAAAAACAACTCCAAATCCAGATGTGCCGAGCTGATGCAGATGTTCCTGAGAAGACCCGAAGCTGTAATCTGCTGTCGAAGCTGCTTCTACAACGTCCTGCCTCAGAGGGCTGAATACTCATTTAAAGAAAAAAAAAAAAAAAGACAATTCTGTCTTCTATTTGCAGTAAATTTGGTGGTTATTTTCATTATTTTGTGTGTGGACCTTTGGCAAACAACCTCAGCTGAGTCTGTTTTGAATTCAAAAAAGTGAAGGAGGCCACTATGTGAAGCCGCTGTCCCATTAATCGACTTGAGAATTACTTTTTTCCGTGTCCACGCCTGTGTTTCTGACGCCGCCACTCCATCACTTTCATACTCAGATTCACACTTTGCTGTTAAACCGGTTCTGCCGTTCTTTGAGGACTTCAGGGACGGAAAGCCAAACATTTTTCGACAGATATCCACAGGGAGCGTCTGCGTAATCCCCCGCATTTCACGAGCCTGACGAGTCGGCACAGAATCTCTCATGTTGGTGTGTAAAACAGGGAGGCGGGAGGTCGGCGTGTCCGGATCAGCCCGGGGGAACGTGACCTCCGCCGTGTCTCCCTGAATCGCAGCCTCACGGCGGAGGCACCCTGTCTGCTTCGTCCATCTCCCCTCATCTTATCTGCCGGCGTGCAGACGCTTATCTCGACGTGTTATGTAATGATTGAGCAACTTCAGCCATTCATGGGAGCTGCTGTGACATCTGGAGTCTGAAAAAGAAGGCGGCGTACCGTGACAAACCTGCGTCAAGGAGCGACGGTGGCTGTCGGAGTGTGTTTTGGTGTGATGCAGCATGCGGTCGCCCTCAACTCTGATTTTTCCGCCTCACATGGGGAGGAGAAAAAACATCAGATCGGGTGTTTTCTGATCAGTGTGGACGGCAAAAAGCTGCCAGAAAAGCTGCATCTGAACACCCAAACTGGACTTGGTCAGCGTTGCCATGACAACAGCTAATCTCTGAATCACTCCAGTGCTGCAAGGATTAGTCGATTTGGCGATCAACAGAAAATTAATTAACTTATTTTGGTCATTTATCAAGTAAAACCCCCACCCCAAAAAAAACATCTGCCACATGGTCTGCTTCTCTAAGATGACTGAGATGCTGCGACTGTCTTCCTTCTGTCTGCTCATATCTTTATCAAATTAATATTTTGTGTTTTTTGGCTGCCAGTCAGACTAAGGAAGACGTTTGAAGACATCACTCTGACATGATTTATCATTTAATCCAGAAAAAAAAAAAAAACAACATCAAACGGCTGAAGCGCCGGGGTTGTTTGATGAGAAGCCTCGATGCCGCGACTGGAACGTGTTGAAACGAGCAGCGGAGTGAAGCCTCTTTCCACGCGCTGACATCACGATGGGCTCACACTGCAGTCAGATATGAGTTACATGCTGCAGCGGCACAATCATATCGTCTGAGCGAGCAGCCACGCACAGAAAAAATCAGATAGCGGCGGCGGTGTAATTGGGCGTGAGCGCCTGCGGAGTGAGACGACACCCGGCTGCTGAAGGCACGTAAGGTCGAGCTGACGCCTGCAAACCGAGGCTGGAGGCTGTGGGGGGAAGGAAAAAAAAAGCCTCAGAAACTTGTAAAAGCTGCAAAAACAGCCGCACGTCTCAGCAGTGAATCAGCCATAACGCACGTGTTTCTGCCGCACAGCCTGCTGATGGAGGCTGGAACGCCGAGCCTCGTCGTCATCGCTGCAGTTTAAGTTCATTTTGACTGTTTTCAGCTCATTATGAGGAAACAATTCACCCGAGAGGTCTGGGTTGCACACGTGTAAAGGAAACACAGCAGATGGAGCATTTCTGTGAGGCCGATAAGAGGAGGTAAAAAAGTCAGATGTGATGCGAGTTCCTCCAGCTCTTCGCGAAGCCGTTTGAGAAGCCCTGCTCGAGAGAATAATGCGCTTATTGTCGAGGAAAACCTTTACAAGCCCAGCTTTGTTTTTGCTTCAGCTCAACGTTTACATGGACGTTTTACAGGCAGAGCAAACTCCATAACCCTTTGGCCTTTGAAAACTATTCAACACTAAGCACAGCGTTTAAAAAAAAAAAAAAAAAAAAAAAGCATCAGTCATGATCAGTGTTGGGGAGTAACTAATTACATGTAATTAAGACGACAAAATAAATGTGATTGTCATGAGTTACGCTGACTGAGAGGAAAAACACAATACAAAGCGGTTACATCTGAATATATTATTATATATATATAAAAAGCTGATAAAAAAGCTGAACGTCGTCTTGTGGCAGATTTCCAGACGACACTTTGGGACAAATTTGAGTTCAACAGGAGCGACTCTACGTCCAGACCGGCCCCGCTCATCTGGCAGGGTGACCTCAAAGTCTGATCGTTGTTTCTGATTGGTTCTCCTGTTTGAATTTGCCCCGCCTCTCACGCATCGGCCAATCAAATCGCCTGTTCCTGTGAGCGTCCGGTTTGCCAGGCCTGAGATCAGCCAACCACATCGAGGCCTGCTTGTTGTTTGTGATTTGTTTAAATCACAAACAACAAAATTTGTAAATTTGTTTAAATGTGTTTTGTTCTGCTGTTTAAATTGTTCATATTTCTATGTTTTTTATATTCCTTGTTTATAGTGTTTATATTGGTTACTGCTATTTATCTTCTGTGTATACTGTATATTTCTTCTAAATTTGCACATTGACCCACATCTATGCACATTTTATACACCTATGCACACGTTTTTTTGCACATTGTTTTTTGCACACTTATTCTTTATTTTTTATTTATTTAATCTGTAATCTGTGGATACTGCTGAAAAACTGCGAATTTCTTTCGGGATGAATAAAGTATCTATCTATCTATCTATCTATCTATCTATCTATCTATCTATCTAAAAATTAAAAATCTTAATCTTAATTCAAGTTCTGTTGAGGAACTTTTCCTAACAGTTTGACAGTTTATGAGTTTTAAATTGAGGTTTTTAGGACTTTTCAGCTTTATTGCTCAGTTTAAGTCCTCAGAAAGTAATCAACACGTTAACATGTTTATGGGTATATGGGTATATGGTTTAAAAAAATGTAATTTGGATAAACTGTATGGAAGTCAACTGATACAGTAGTTACTGAGTAGTGGAGAAGGGGTAGGATTTAAATAAGCATGCGCTTCTTTGTACTCCTTTTTGGACATGTTTTGTTGTTTCTACTATTCTGTATTGTTTTTGCATTGTGTTTTTTTTCACATGTTCAAAATAAAGCCTTCATTCATTCATTAAAATGTAACGAGTTACGTTACGTTTGAATGAATGAATGAAGGCTTTACTTAATTACTTTGATGAAGTAATTAAATTGCTACATTTTAAACATTTTAACCTGTTACATTTCAAAAGCAACCTTCCCAAAAGCATCACTCTGAAAGCAAGGCTGCGTTTAAGGTCACATCAAATCAGGTAAATATGAAAACACATCTTGTTGTTGTTGTTTTTTTTTTGTTTTGCCGTGCCATCCACACTAAGCTGAGATAAGATAAGATAAGATAAGATAAGATAAGATAAGATAAGATATTCCTTTATTAGTCCCACGGTGGGGAAATTTCACGTATTACAGCAGCAAAGTGGATAAAGCTGGTGTTTTTCTTTTTGGTGTTTTTCTTTTTTCACAGAAATCGCTAACGTAGCATGTGATCTCCGTCATGTGATCTAGATCTGTAGTGTGGCGTTAAACCTGCAGAGCCGTGCACGTCGGATCGCGTGTTCTCGATCGGGGGACGGCAGGCTTTTGGAAAACAATGTGAAATCACCTGGTGTGGTGTAGCAGGGACGCAACAACCAGAGCGTCTTCATCAAACTGAAGAAGACGAGGACATAATAGAAATCCCTGAAAATCTGATGTAAAAAAAAACCTCTGTGGAAGACTTTTGTTAGAGACTTCTTTGTAACTGCATGCCTGCAACCCAGATTCCACTGTTTTACAGCTGCAGCATCGCATCAAACAGAAAACAGCTCCATGTCTCGCATTCCCCTGTAATTCAGCACGGCATATTTGGCATCTCTGGAAACCTCGGGATCTCCGCTAGAATTTAAAATGAAGCTCTGGGGTTTTGAAAAAAAAAGCTCGGCTGTGCAGCAATGAAGAACCCGCCGAAGGGACTGGAGGTGTTGGGGAAGTCAATTATTCCCCCAAATGAAGTAAAGTGAAGCCCCCTTTTCTTTCTTTTCCCCCACAAAGACAAAACCCTCGTCAGAGCTGGAGGGCGTCAGGACTCTGAGGGACAGTCTGACTCGCCCGTCCTCGGCTGACCTCGACGTTCTGTTTTGAGAACGGCCTCTGAAAGCGTGAGCGAGTCGCGTCTGGACTTACGTAGATGTTGCCCTGCCGGTATCGCAGGAACAGGTTGTGCATGATGGCCCCGTCGTGCAGGTCCTCCAGCGTCGCCATGTCCTCCACCCCTCTGATGCTGCTCTGGTGCATGGGCTGCACCTTCTGCCTGGTCAGGGCATTCTGCTTGTAGGTGTACACCTGAGAGAGAGAGAGAGAGAGAGAGGGAAAGGTCCAGAGGTTAGAGAAATAAAAGAATCCACCTTGTTGGTTAGATTCTGCCTGGCTGTGGCCTGCAGACGGCCCCGAGTCAGCAGCACAAGTTTCATATCATCATTTTAGACTGAGCGTTCCTGCGGAGTTTGGCCTGGTTGTGACCACGTCAGCCCGTCCAAAATAGACAGAGACAAGACCGCGAGACCGCACGGCCTTTTTATAGGCCCGTGACAAAGAGCCTGATCTCCCAGCAGCCTTCACAATATTCAAAAATTATTCACGGCCTACCACCGCTCTCCTCGAAAAAGCTCCAAACAAACAGGACTGATTGGCCTTTTGCATCTTGGCAAATGGGATCACTAACAATCTGTGCATGAGCAGCGTTAGTCTAAAGGCCTGGATCACATGACCAACATGACGGTGCTGAACAGCATCCTGGAAGCAGATGTAGCAGATGTTCATGTGTCCCTATAATGAACCCAGAAGGAGCCAAAACGCATTCAAGTTTCATTTGTCAAATAAACTCTGCACATTAACACATACGCCGAATGTAAGACGTTATCATGTTCTGTCCAGGAAACATCCCATCAGTTTGACTTTGCACGATGTCACTTTTGTAAAATCAAACCCTTGACCGTCGCTCGTTCAAAAGGATGATGCAAACCGGATTCCTGCTTTTCACTGGGCGGATCTACCACAACTGAACTGCACGGAACTGAAGTTGCATTCAAGGCGCACTTTGCATTATCAGTGTCGTGCTAAATTCACATGATAGGCAGCAAACCGACAGCTGACAAGTTATTTTCAAAGGGAGCTGGTGAGGTAAAGCTGACGTTTGTCCCTGTGTGGAGAGAAAAAGTCCTTCAACTTGTGATGTGGACAGAAATGTCTGCAGGTTGGTTATCAGGTGGGCTCTTGTGATTCTGGGCTAAAATCAGCAGGATTTCCTTGTTACTAAATCACATGGTAAAGCTTTTTTCTTGTGAATTTCTGACTTTATAATCTCAGAATTTTTTTTTCTCACAGATTTGTGAATTTAATCTAAAAAATTCTGTTTTTTTTTCTCTGAACAAAATGAGTGAGTGAGAGACTGAACCCTGTTCTGTCTCTCCAAAGTTCAAATCTTCAAACAAGCAGTGAAAATGGAGGAAAAGCCAGTTGTGCACACCGGCGTTAAGCCACTGCATTCATGACACACAGCCACACAGTGACAGTAATTACGTTACTTAAGTGTGTGTGAGCAAGTGTGTGTGTGTGTGAGCAAACCCCACTGTTTCTGAAAATTACCTTACTTAAATTAAATTCTGGTGTTTTGGACGTCAGAACACATCGAATTTAAGCCGACAGGACTCATTTTTGGGGATTTTTTGTGATTTTTGGACCTCCAAGGAACATGATCCCATTCATTTGAGTTGTTTTGGACAAGGCTGGCATGCAGTTAATAGTAAAAAAAATCATTTTAGGGTGCACGTTTTCTTTATTTCTCTCACAAATCTCCAAACTGCTCATTTAAAAAATGGATGGATAACTGGGGGAAGAGGAGGATGGAGTATTGGTGACAGACACTGAAGGACATTTAAGTGCACTGGTGTTGATTTGTTATTTCTAATTTGTGTGTGTTAATGTTATTTCATGTGCATGGTGCCTGTCTGAGAACAGCGTATCCTGGGATGCAAGACACATTTCAGTGCCTCTGACAATTAAGTATAATCTAATCTAATTCCAAGAATGCATTTCTGTTCCAGAGTGCTGGCAATCATTTTCATTTTCTTTCCGTTTCGCCAAGCTTTGGAGCCTTTTGCACGTCACTGTTAATGTCCAGCACCTTGATCCCGTTTCTACGCCTCAAACTCCAGTGACAGACCGTCCAGAGGCACGTATTTTTCATTTGATTTAGCCCTCGGTGTCGAAATGCGGACAAGCAGGAATCGTAAAGTAACCGAGCCTCACGCAGGTGACGGCTCCAGCGTTTTAACCTGAATGATTTACAGCGGTGAAAGTGCCGAGTGACAGCGAACGTCTCCTGTTACCAGCGAGGTGAAAGGAAAGCCTTAAGTTAGAGAGACCGTCCCGTCACTGAAAGGTCACACGTTTTCTCCCTTCATCAGCCTGTCCGTCAGCGGGAGTGTGTTTGAATCCCTGCTTCCTTGTTGTTTTTACATCCAGGACAGGAGTGGCAGCTAAAACGCTAAAAGCTAAGTATTAAAACGGATCAGGATTCACGGCGGTGAAGCTCGGGGACTGAATTTAACACCAGCCGGCAGTCAAATGTGGATGAATTATGGCTAATACTGTGAGTTACTGTTCCAAGCTCTCTGGCAGGTCACCAAGCACAATTTGGACATCCTCGTCTTGCTTGAAATATCCAGCTGGCTCTGTCGGGAAAGCGGTGAGTCGGTGCATTTGAGAGTCCCGGTCCGCTGTGGACAGAAACCGGAGTCCAGCGCCCGGTGAGGATCCTCCCAGCTCGGATGTTGCGGTACCTTCCAGAGAGATGACATATGGCAGATAGGTGGGATTCCTTGTTGCAAAATGACCTGAATAACGCTGCTATGTCATCGCCTGGCGGGGTTGTTCTCTGGAAGCCGGCCTATCGGCGGCGTCTGCACGGCGAAATCCCCCTCAGATCCTGTTACGCTGCGAGAGCTCATCCGCCTGCAGCTCCGGCAGCTGTTTTCGGGATGAAGTGTTAAAATGTACTGAAGCTTGAATCAGGCCCCGTGTTTCGAACCCAGTCGTGGATTTGGAACAGTCGCTGCCTCGATAAAACCCAGCATTTATATCGCAGAAATTTATCTTTGAGCCGCTCATTTATGGTTTTTCACTTGCAGTAATTACATTTTTGGCCGACTAGATTAGCTTCCCGTGTGTGGTCTGGGACTGCTTTTTTACCCACACAGCACAACAAATTTCAAGACAAATAGCCCGTGGTGAAGGGCCAGTTTTTCTTCAGTTCACTCGGCCTAAAATAACAAAAAAAGCACAAACGTGACGAGCCAAACTGTAACTGAAACCTACGGCTAAATGTCCGACCCAGCCCGGCCCGTACGCTTGAGGTTTCCATCCTGTCGGTGCACCAGCTCTCCTGCAGCTAGTGAGAGACTACATTTCCCAGAATGCCTTTTGACAAGCCTCAGAGAACAGCCTGAGTTATTCTAATGAAGAAAAAGAGCCACACCATGTTTTAGATCACTGAAAAAACCCTTTCTGATGTCAAGTCTGGAGGTGACATTACCTCATTATGCACAGCAGTAAAAACAAAATACACAAAACTACTACATGGAAAGTAAACGTACATGACTAACAGCTGTTGTTCCCCTTTAAGGTTTGTCCTCGAGAGGCTGGAAGGCCGCAGGACACAGATCATGGAAGGTTACAGCTTCAGTCAAAACATTTCACTCCACAGTCACAACCTCCCCCTTCATGTGTGTGTGTGTGTGTGTGTGTGTGTGTGTGTGTGTGGTGGTGATGATGGTGAGCGTCTCGGTGCTGATAACAGAGCAACAAAACAGGAGATGAACTGGAGTTACACTCATATAAACCTCTATAAATACGGGTTTACAGTGAAGCTGCTGATGGCCAATATTCATTACCAAAACAAAAAAAAAAAAAAAAAAGATTTTAATCTGAGGCATATGAGCCTTTTGCAGGGAGAAAAAAAATCAGAGCTGGGGAGAGGGGTGATATTCAGAGAAAAAAATTGTACATTTACAAGAAAAACAAAAGCTCAAATTTTCTCTGAGATTAAAGTCGTACATTTCCAGAAAAAAAACTTGGATATTCTCTGAGATTTAAGCTGTAAAAATTCACAAATTTATGAAAAAAAGTGAAAATACTTAGATTATAAAGCCACAAATTTGAGAAAAAAACCAACTCAGAAATCTGGAGATTAAAGTTGTAAATTTATGAGAAAACAACTCACACATTTACAAGATAAAAAACCTGGGATTTAGTGAAAAAGGAAATCCTGTTGATTTTTAGGCCTGAATCACAGAATTATTTGAAAACTGAGATTGTGAAGCCGCAAGTTAATGAGAACAAACAACAAACCGCCTGGCTTCACGTGGCCAGGCTCCATCAGCTATTTAAATATTTTCTCTTCACGTAACTGCACCAGGAAATTAAAGTTGACCACATTTAAAAAAAAAAAAAAAAAAAAAAAAAAGACAAAAAATCTTCCCAGGTTCCTCTTTAATTTTCAGTGCTGAGGCGTCTCTAACCTCTCAGCCGCCTCCTGAGCAGCCGAGCTCAGCGCAGGCTCTGCCCCCGGGCCTCCTGCTGAAGGAGCAGCGGAGGAGGAGGAGCAGGAGGAGGAGGAGGAGGAGGAGGCGAGGTCTCAGACACCCAGAGGGGCTAATTAACACCCGGCGTCCCGTTATGAGCTCCCTGCAGGAGCCGAGGGGCGGGCCGCCCTGCGTCCCCCCCGGGCCGGTCCAGCCAGCAGACGGCAGAGGTGTGTGTGTGTGTGTGTGTGTGTGTGTGTGTGTGTGTGAGAGAGGCTCTGTTTCCACGTGTTACTGCTGCTGCTGCTTGATTTTTAATTAATTTTTTCTGTTTTAGTTGAATCGTTAATTTCCCTGAGAGTTGGCTCAGCCTGCAGGGGGGTGCTGGGACCCTGTTAGCGCCGCTGGGACGTCCCGAGGTCGACGCTGCTCACCTCGCCGCCCGTCACTCACACGGCTTCTGCTTTTATTCTGACATTTTTCTGACAGTTTTGATTTATTTGTTGATCTCTCTGTGGTCGAGTTCTGAGCTTTTCACTTTACAGCTGCTGTTTTTAAATCAAGGAGATAAAATGATATGTTTTTTCTTCCTTCCCTCCTTTCTTTCTCTTTGTTTGTTTGTTTCTTTCTTTCTCCCTTCTTTCCTTCCTTCCTTCCTTCCTTCCTTCCTCTCTCTTCCTTTCCTCCTCTCCTTCCTCCCTTTTTCCTTCCTTCCTGTCTCTCTTCCATTCTTCCTTCCTTTCTTTCTTCCTTCCTGTCTTCCATCCTTCCTTCTTTCCTTCCTTCCTTTCTTCCTTCCTGTCTCTCTTCCTTCCTTCCTTCCTTCCTTCCTGTCTTCCCTTCTTCCTTCTTTTTTCCTTTATTCCTTCCTTCCTTCCTGTCTCTGTAACTCTTTCTTTCTTGCTTTCCTTTCCTTCCTTTCTTCCTTTTTTCTTTCTTCCTATCTCTCTTCCTATCTCTCCTCCTTCCTTCCTTCCTGTCTTCCCTTCTTCCTTCCTTCCTGTCTCTCTCCCATTTTTCTCTCTTTCTTGCTTTCTTTCCTTCCTTCCTTTTTCCTTCCTTCCTGTCTCTCTTCCTTCCTTCCTTTCTTCCTTTTTCCTTCCTTCCTGTCTCTCTTCCTTCCTTCCTTCCTTCCTTCCTTTTTCCTTCCTTCCTGTCTCTCTTCCTTCCTTCCTTTCTTCCTTTTTCCTTCCTTCCTGTCTCTCTTCCTTCCTTCCTTCCTTCCTTTTTCCTTCCTTCCTGTCTCTCTTCCTTCCTTCCTTTTTCCTTCCTTCCTGTCTCTCTTCCTTCTTTCCTTCCTTCCTTTTTCCTTCCTTCCTGTCTCTCTTCTTTTCTTTCTTTCATCATTTGGGTTTTGACGTTTCTCTCACGAGGTATTGATCTGACCTCTGATCTGTGAACGTCTTTCCAGCTTCAGCCTCACGGACGTTGACGGGGAGGCTCAGCTGAGGGTTTGGTCATAGAGCCCGACAGCTGGGAGACAGAGGAACAACTGACACACACACACACACACACACACACACACACACACAGCTCCTCTGGCTAATGTCAGAGTAACTGGCAGAGTCCTGTGTGTGTGTGAAAGAGGCTTTAGAGAGAGAGAGAGAGAGAGAGAGAGAGAGGGCGACATAAAGAGAGGGACAGAACAAGAGAGAAGCACTGGGAGCTACAGAAAGAAAGAAAGAAAGAAAGAAAGGAAGAGAGAAAGAAACAAAGAAAGAAAGAAAGGAAGAGAGAAAGAAACAAAGAAAGAGAAAGAAAGAAAGAGAAAGAAAGACAGAAAGACAGATGAGTTCAGGTTGCTCTCAGTTTGATTTCACTTTAGTTTCTGCCTCTCAGGTCGGAGTCTGGCAAACTTCATCACTTTGGCTGGAAACAGCAGAGAAGCCAGACCTGCTGCTGCCTCAGCCTTTTCCACACAGCACACCACCACAACGGCTATTAAATAACACACACACACACACACACACACACACACACACACACACACACACACACGTATGTCTTCTATCTCTGCTTCTTGTTCTGTCTCAACATGTTTTTTAGTAAAACACTTCAATCCTGTTTGCTCAAACTGTTTCGTCAACACACACACTCGGCTTGACCATCCCGTCCGCGCACACACACACACACACACACACACACACACACAAAAATACAACTTCAGAAAACGTCCCTATTCGTCGACCTCACAGCCTGAAACGTGTTTTGAGCGAGGGATGTGAACGCTGAGAAGCCAGAAACAGGAGAGGAGCATTAAAGGGACAGTCCAACGTTTCTGCGTCTCCTCGGCTCTTTGGTTGCTTTTCTCGTTGGATGTTCAGAGGATCATCACTTTCCCAACTTTAATAAAACAACAAAAAAAAGTCCACAAATCAATAAATATGATAACTCACAGAGAAAAACTATCTGAGAAAAGAGTGTATCTCACTTTCCACACAGGCTATGACTAAAAATATGACATTGTGTGTGTGTGTGTGTGTGTGTGTGTGTGTGTGTGTGTGTGTCTTCTCTGAACAAGAACATGCACTTGAGCTGTTATATAGAGGGATTGAGTGTTATAACTGTACAGCACATAACTAGGTCAAGCACACACACACACACACACACACACACACACAGAGAGAGAGTTAAGCAGGCCCTGTCATTGGCTGGTCAGTGACCCGCTGTGACCCTGCAGCTCAGGGTGACATTTCCAGCAGGGAGTCGTGAAGAAAGACAGCCTCTGTCACATCTAACCCCCTCCACCACCCCCGTCCCACCCCCCCTATTAACCCCGAGCCCCCCCCCAGCTGCCCCCAGTATCCTGCCAGGCCTCCTCTCTCACATTCCTGCGTTAGTGACGCCTCGGGGTGCAGCGGACGTCACACAAACGTCTTTCAGACGGACGAAACCTGATGCGGCTTCGCTTCGTTTTCACTGAGACTCTCATCGAGGCTGCGTTCCCACTCGCACGCGTTCTGAGGGGTTTATCCAAACTCTGCAGCCGCGCCGCCGCTACGTCACTTTATTTCATCTGTCCAGGTGAGAACGATGTCGTCTGAACCTGAAAACGTGTCAGTCCCTCAACAAGAGAGCCGCCGTGAGAACGAGAGGCAACAGCACCTAACACAGCTGAGCTACACCAAACTGAGTAGAAATAAAAATAAAAATAAATAAAATAAAACAAATAAAACAGATATATATATATTCATAAAAATAAAATAAAATAAATAATAAAAATATTCTATTTTATAAAATAAATTAAATCAGTGAACATAAAGTGACCAAACTGAGTGAATATTAAAAAAATAAATAAATAAAATTAAGTAAAATGGATCAAAATAAAATAAGATTTTAACTGCACTGGATCATTTTTTAAACAGAATTGAAGAGAACAAAATAAAACAATAAATCAAAATAAAAAATAAAAAAAATTAATGAAAAAAAATTAAATAAATATATACTTCAAAAAAATTAACCAAATAAAATAAATTTCAACTGGATTTGACTGGGGAAAAAAAACAAACAGAATTTGACTGGGTGTACTTTAGCTGACGAGGAGCCTCAGCGCCCCGTGTGAGGGCTTCTTCCAGCCAATCAAAACGCTCGGTGCGGCCCCGGGTCCGGGCCCCTGCAGGCTGCTGGACCGTCCTGTCTGGATCAGAGGAGGTCGTGTGTTTACAGTCAACAGAGAGACGTGAGGAGCTGCAGCCGACGTCCCGAGCTCCTGAAGCGGGCGGTTAGCGACTGTAAACACACTGTACAGCTGTCTGTCTGTCTGCCTGTCTGTCTGTCTGCCTGTCTGTCTGTCTGCCTGTCTGCCTGTCTGTCTGTCTGTCTGTCTGACAGCCTCACTCCAGATAACACTCACACAGTCAGCAGCTTCTTATGCTGCTCCTGTTTGGCCTGTCTGTACAGCTTTCTGCTGTCATTCTGCCTTCTGAAAGGTGCTGTACAAATAAAACTTAGTATTGTCATTTTTATTATTATTACAAAGCTTATGATTCTTTCTTCTGCGGTTTGACTTGGTTCTGAATGTGGAAACTCCTCCCTTCATTTCAAGAAAGTCACTTGATCCAAAAAAAAAAAGAAGAAAAAAAATTCCCCAACATTATATCACCATTTGTATTCATGTAGTGCAGCTCTGATATTCAAAATTAATAGTGCTGAGGTACAATTACATTATCAATATTCCTGTAGGGATTTATAGTATAACTGTGATACTCAACAGAGACCTTAGCTGTACTTGTTTGCATGTGTTCTCCATCAGTGTCTCCCTGTGATATCAAACACACTCTGATATTTATGGCATAATTACAGTGTTTTTATGATTACTATACAATCTGAAAAGGAATGCATCATTTTCAGTGCAAAAATTAAAGTGTTGAAACATACACTGAGTGTGTTATCTTTGACTAAACACACTGATGTGTTGAAAATAACACATCCTGCTTTCAAAAGTGCAAGATGCCAGGATGCCGTTGTTTTTGTTTTACGGCTGAAGAATCACATCAAATAGAGAAGATCTCCATGGCTTGTGCATCATTTTAGACACATTTCCCTGAAATTCACTAGGACATGTTTGGGATCTTTGGAAACCTCAGGATCTCTACTAGAATTTACAATAAAGTTCTGCAGGTTTAAACCAAGCTCAGCTGTGCAGCGATGATGAATCCATTGATGGAACCAGCAGGTAGCGAGAAGTTAACTGAGCTGAGTCAAGACAGTTTACAGTCACAGAGCTACTACCATGTCACACTGTTCACTTTTACTTCTGCAGATCCTAAAACACCACAGCAAGCCTTTTTTTCTGCGAGCTCCACCTCTCCAGCTGCCTCTCGGTGGACGTTTGTGAAGCCAGCCCCGGGTCGGCAGATTTGTGACGCAACCGCAAAGCCTCTCCACCAGCCACACGGGCTCACTGATAAGATCGAACACACAGGGCACCAAGGACGTTGTGTCTGCACATCCTAAATCCCGACCAGGAGCCTGGTACAGAGGACAAGACGCTGAGATAAAAATAGACATGCAGGCTGCACAGCAGACCGCCACAGACCTCCACCGGTTTCTGTCCAGCAGACCGAGGCCGGCGTTTCAGTGAAGACACAAAGCAGTGCGCTATAATCGGCCTATAATAACACAACCACCAGTTACAATCGGGCGCTGGTGTAACGCAGGTTTGGGATTGTTTGGACAGGGAGAAGCGATCAGGGATTTTGTCCTGCTGAGCCTTGAAGCTTTGAGCTGAAACTTTCTGAAGATAATCGGAAGGCAGCTGCTTATTTCCTCTGACGATGTCCAACTGCCAGTAATCACATTACTGTATTAATTTGGTGTCTTGTATTAGCTGATAGTAGGGAAGCCATGCCCTTGATTTGAAAGAGGACTGATAAAACTGCTGACAAGCCATTCTAAGACGACTGATGCCAACGCTAATGCGACCAATAGCTAATAGTGACTAATGCTATTAATGCCAAAAAGCCATTTTGGTGAAAGTTAAGGGCAAAAGAAACATTTCCTCCCATAAGGTGAAGTGTTTGATAAAGAATCATATCTAATTAGAATGACAAGGTATTCCATTAAAGTTTCCTTCTGGTACTTTATGGTAGAGAAACCGATTATAGTTATTACAGTCTACAGCTGGCAATTTCAAATTGTCAATCTCATATTGAAAGCTGAAAATATTAAGTCAATTTAACAGTTCTTAAATTCCTTTACTTTCCAGCTAACATGAATGCTTTCAAATAACATTTATGGGAATGTTTTTGCTTCCCATATAAGGTGAATGCAGCCTTATTTCCTTTGGCCAAGTGTCTCAAAAACCATCAAATGGACCAATGGATTTTTTAAAAATAAAATATAATTTCCTCCTCTTTCCTTTATATTGTTAGCAAATGACCATGAATATAAGCATGAAAACAAACTCGTAGGTGTGCATTAAACAGTTTTAAGGCATGGCGTTGAGGTAAAGAACCACCGGACGTGAAGCAGAGTTGGCACATGTTGTACCTTAAAACTGATCACGAGCTGATCGTCTCTTATCTAACCTCGGCTTGCTGACAGATTAAGTCGGCCTCTGACACTTTTTACAGCGTTTTTTTTTTTTTTTTTTAATGTCTGTTACACTCCTCAACTCCTTGTTGATGTGACGAAGCACAATGGACAAAAAACAAACTGGTTTCAGCTGCAACCTGTTTGTTTTTGGTGACCAGTAGACAAGTTCCTGTACTTTTGGAGAGTACTACCCCCACCCCAAGTTCCCATACTTTGTAAAGTGCTAGCCCCCACCCCCCACCCCAACAGACTTTTTGGGGAGTAAAAATGTCCCTAGAACTTAATTTAGCTCCTGGTCCCTGCAGCTGAAATGCAGATGATTCCTCAAAAGGTTCCTAGTTCCTGGGAAAGTTCCTGTGGTTGAAATGCAGCTAATGAGTCACACAAAACAAACTGATTAGCGTTAAACCCATGCTGGTCTTTAGCTGCTGTTTAGTCTGTTTAGCCGGGACGGTGATTGCTAGTGTTACAGGCTCATCCCTGCTGGCCTCCGTGGAGGACGGTTTGTCCTTGGACCTTGACCTAATTAGGTCTTTAATTGGCGCAGTCGTCACCATGGAGACGAAGAGGGTCCACCACGTCTCCAGACAAAGCCGTGAGGCCAGGCGCTAAGCCTAGCGACAGATGCTAATGAGAGTAAATCTCTGTGAAACAAAGCTATGAGGCAGCAGCAGGCTCGGCCCGCCCAGCAGCCCACACACACTTTGCTTTTCTGACTTTAACAAGACTGGGAGAGCCAACTCTGGTCTGTACTGATGTTTGGAAATGCTGCTAATGGATGCTTCTCGTCCCAATTACAGTGAGTGACCGAGTGAGGGTTTTTAAAAGGCAGTAAGCCAAAACGAGAGAGAAAATACAGGGTGACCCAAAAAAAACGGGAATTTTTGAAGTGCGTATTGGCAGACATGAGCGAGTGGCAGCACAATTTTTAAAAAATGAAAATTCCATCATTGTTTCTTAAATGGCATGTTTTAAGGTTTCAATTACTATGAATAAAATATTTTTCTTCCATCACTCTTGGTTTTATTGGATTGTTAAAAAGTTCCTGTTTTTTTTGGGTCACCCTGTACATTTGCCCATAACTTTTTTCTTCTGTTGAGGGTGGGAAAGCTCCTGAAACAGCATTTATACCACAACGGGACGCTGAAACTGTCCTGCCACGCACAGACCGGTGAAATCCCCTCAGGTGGGTCAGCAGCAGGTAGAAACCAGAGGCTCCAGACGACTAATCACCTCAATAACATTTAATGAGTGTGTTAGTCTCACAGCCTGAACTCCAACTCCTTATTATGAGGAAAAGAGAGCTGTCGCCTCCCCCGTCCCACTCATCTGCTCTGATGGACTAACAGGTAACATCAGGTAACCCCCCCACTCACACACACACACACACACACACACACTCCTGGTCCTTCATCATCGTCATCAAAAGCATCATTGAATTACCATTAATCTCCTTATGCATTGTCCTCGTGTCAACTCGGCTCGGGAGACACTGAAACCTGACACACACACACACACACACACACACACACACACACACAAACACACACACATTTGTGCACATGTACACAATATAGGCATAAACAAACATTCATAAACATATATAGAGATACAGATTTTGATAAATGCTATAAAAATGTATTTAGAATTATGTATAAAAACACAGTAACACACACACACACACACACACACACACACACACACACACAGCTGCATCAGGGGCCTTTTGGGGGAGTATTATCTGCCTGGTGAGGTGGGCGGGGCTTGTGACTGTAGGCCTCATTGATTGGACGGGACAAAGAACAACATCTGTTCTGAAGCTGAACAGGTGACGTCCGGATCCAGTTACACACAGCAGACGGTTGCCAGGGGCACACACACACACACACACACACACACACACACAGGCATGAATTCACCTAGAAACACACACACCAACTGTCAAACACACAAAAACACACTCATGAATACAAATACACACACCCAAAGTCACGCATGGTCAAACACACACACACACACACACACACACACACACACAAACACACCCACACACACACACACACACACACACACACACACACACTTAGGCATGAATTAACCCACAAACGCACACACCAGCTGTCAAACACACAAAAACACACTCATGAACACAAATACACCCACCCAAAGTCACACATGATCACACACACACACACACACACACACACACACACACAGAGAGAGAGTCACACAACCTTACACATGAACACAGACAAGATAAATGCACAGTAACAGCAACACTGAATGACACAAACACACACAGATAAATGCATAAATGTGCGCACACACACACACACACACACACACACATAAACACACACAAACATGTAAATATGTTATTACACACACACAAACACACATATGCCCACACAAACCCACAAAAGCAGAAATAGGCATTAATTATGGCATGTCACAAACACACAAACTCTCACACACACCAACAAACAAACAAACAAAACACACATATGCATGTTCACACACACCCACACACACACACACACACACACACACACACACAATCCTTGCTGATCTAACACAAACTACACCAGAGGGATTAACTGTAATACTTGTCATCCTCCTTTGCCAAACAAAGCCTCCCCCGTCTCACACACACACACACACACACACACACACACACACACACACTTGCAACTGGATCCCAGTGCTGTAGCGGTGGACGGAGCGAGGCCTCTGATGGGTTTTGACTGAGGAGCCGAGGTGAAAGGCTTTGATCATGTTTCTGTTTCCTGAGGCGGCGAGCCTCCACAGGGACGCGTCCCGTCTCAGCCCGTTCAGCTCAAAATGTCCCGTCCCGTCTCAGCCCGTTCACCTCAAAACGTCCCGTCCCGTCTCAGCCCCTTCAGCTCAAAATGTCCCGTCCCGTCTCAGCCCGTTCAGCTCAAAACGTCCCGTCCCGTCTCAGCCCCTTCAGCTCAAAATGTCCCGTCCCGTCTCAGCCCCTTCAGCTCAAAACGTCCCGTCCCGTCTCAGCCCCTTCAGCTCAAAACGTCCCGTCCCGTCTCAGCCCCTTCAGCTCAAAACGTCCCGTCCCGTCTCAGCCCCTTCAGCTCAAAACGTCCCGTCCCGTCTCAGCCCCTTCAGCTCAAAACATCCCATCTCAGCCCATTCAGCTCAAAACGTCCCGTCCCATCTCACCCTGTTCAGCTCAAAACGTCCCATCCCATCTCAGCCCGTTCAGCTCAAAACGTCCCGTCCCATCTCAGCCCGTTCACCTCAAAACGTCCCATCTCAGCCCGTTCAGCTCAAAACGTCCCATCTCAAACCGTTCACCTCAAAACGTCCCGTCTCACCCCGTTCAGCTCAAAACGTCCCGTCTCACCCCGTTCAGCTCAAAACGTCCCGTCTCAGCCCGTTCAGCTCAAAACGTCCCGTCTCAGCCCATTCAGCCCAAAACGTCCTGTCCCATCTCACCCTGTTCAGCTCAAAACGTCCTGTCCCATCTCACCCTGTTCAGCTCAAAACGTCCTGTCCCATCTCACCCTGTTCAGCTCAAAACGTCCCGTCCCGTCTTAGCCCGTTCAGCTCAAAACATCCCATCTCAGCCCGTTCAGCTCAAAACGTCCCGTCCCGTCTCAGCTCGTTCAGTACGTCCTGTCCCGTCCCATCTCAGCCCGTTCAGCTCAAAACGTCCCGTCCCGTCTCAGCCTGTTCAGTACGTCCTGTCCCGTCTCACCCTGTTCAGCTCAAAACGTCCCGTCCCGTCTCAGCCCGTTCAGCTCAAAACGTCCCGTCCCGTCTCAGCCCGTTCAGCTCAAAACGTCCCGTCCCGTCTCACCCTGTTCAGCTCAAAACGTCCCGTCCCGTCTCAGCCTGTTCAGCTCAAAACGTCCCGTCCCGTCTCAGCCCGTTCAGATCAAAACGTCCCATCCCGTCTCAGCCCGTTCAGCTCAAAACGTCCCGTCCCGTCTCAGCCCGTTCAGTACGTCCTGTCCTGTCTCACCCTGTTCAGCTCAAAACGTCCCGTCCCGTCTTAGCCCGTTCAGCTCAAAACGTCCCGTCCCGTCTCACCCTGTTCAGCTCAAAACGTCCCGTCCCGTCTCAGCCCGTTCAGCACGTCCCGTCCCGTCTCAGCCCGTTCAGCTCAAAACGTCCCATCTCAGCCCGTTCACTTCAAAACGTCCCATCTCAGCCCGTTCAGCTCAAAACGTCCCGTCCCGTCTCAGCCCGTTCAGCTCAAAACGTCCCATCTCAGCCCGTTCAGCTCAAAACGTCCCATCTCAGCCCGTTCAGCTCAAAACGTCCCGTCCCGTCTCAGCCCGTTCAGCACGTCCCGTCCCGTCTCAGCCCGTTCAGCTCAAAACGTCCCATCTCAGCCCGTTCACTTCAAAACGTCCCGTCTCAGCCCGTTCAGCTCAAAACGTCCCATCTCAGCCCGTTCACTTCAAAACGTCCCATCTCAGCCCGTTCAGCTCAAAACGTCCCGTCCCGTCTCAGCCCGTTCAGCTCAAAACGTCCCGTCCCGTCTCAGCCCGTTCAGCTCAAAACGTCCCATCTCAGCCCGTTCAGCTCAAAACGTCCCATCTCAGCCCGTTCAGCTCAAAACGTCCCATCTCAGCCCGTTCACCTCAAAACGTCCAGTCTCAGCCCATTCACCTCAAAACGTCCCATCTCAGCCCGTTCACCTCAAAATGTCCCGTCTCACCCCGTTCAGCTGAAAACGTCCCGTCCCGTCTCAGCCCCTTCAGCGGCTCAGCGGGACGGGACGACGGCAGCCGGTGGGAGCCGTCCTGGCAGGGCGCGTGAAAAGCCGAGCAAGAGGAACAATATTTACATTTTCTAACTGTAACCTCAAAATGAAGTTAGAATAACATGCAGGCTGTTATGTGAGACAGTTTACCCAAAGTGAGGCGCGGGATGGATATTTTTCTTTCTGCTGTATTCTTGTCACTCACCTGAATTTAATGAAAATACTTCTACATGCACAGAAGACACAACTTTGCATCTCTGCCAACCCAAAACAGTAATGATTAATGTATGACGGGTGATTTTGTACATACAGGCCTGCACTCCTCAGCAATATTCACAAAGCGCTGCGGTGTCATTTTTGTATTGTTTTCATAATATGTGCATGAGGTAATATCTGTTTGAATACTTTTCTGTTGCGGAGTCTGATCATGTGTGCTCCTATCGCAGTGTGATGAATGCCAAAAAATCAGCATAACATATCAAACCCAATGAGCCGTTAATAATAGTAATTGCTCTCTTATTAGACATAGTTGATAATAATTCATTCATTCATTCATTCATTCATTCATTCATCTTCTAAACCGCTTATCCTCACTAGGGTCGCGGGGGGTGCTGGAGCCTATCCCAGCGCACATAGGGCGAAGGCAAGGAAACACCCCGGACAGGTCGCCAGTCCATCGCAGTGATAATAATTTGAAATTGCAAATATTTCAATTTTTAAAACATAATACAGTTGTCCCTCGCTATAACGCGGTTCACCTTTCGCGGCCTCGCAGTTTCGCGGATTTTTTTTAGTGCAATTTTGCATGCTTTTTTTTTTTTTTTTTTTTTTTTTTTTTTTTTACAGCGCATTGTGTTCTGCGTCCTGATTGGCTAAGGGACTGTAGACCATTGTCAATCAACCTCCTCCATGCCAGGAGGTTTTGATCTTTGGTTTCATTCTATAATACTGGACTTATTTTTCTACGAAGGTTTGAACTTTGAGAGTTTAAACAAGAGAGAAAAGTGAGAAAATGTCAATGCCTGTCTGAGAAAAGTGTATAAAGTGTGTAGTGAGGGGTTTTACAGCCTTAAAACATCTAGAATAATTGTAAAAAATAAAGCTGACTACTTCGTGGATTTCGCCTATTGCGGGTTATTTTTAGAACGTAACCCCCGCGATAAACGAGGGACCACTGTATTGTGATTTAAAAATGTTTTTTTCTCCCTTTCCCTCCAGCACATCTTTGGGGCCTGATGAGACGAGCTCGCGGGTCGGATTTGGCCCCCGAGCCAGATCTCTGACATCTGTTTTTGGGTGATGTTATGACGAGCAGGTAGGAGTTGAGCGCCTGTGACTTCTCAGCGGCAGGACGGTCTGTCGATCCTCGTCTGTCTGCTGCAGTGACGGGATGGGGAGGAGAGCCGCACGCTCGTGGCAGACGAGGAAACCGTTTCCACAGACGCTCATCACGCCGAGTTTAGCAGCGCACAGAGAAAATGACTTTGACTGGCTAAGGCACATTAAGCTCTTCAACAGATTGCTGGTGACAACGAGACGCTGCTTTCATTTCTCCCGGCTGAGCTGGCCAAATTAAAACCTTCCGTTCCATCTGGACTAATTCACAAGAAGGGCAGCGACGTGTCGTTTCTCTGCACTCGATGTGCGGCGATTAATGTTGTTAGAGTAATTTACAGCGGCCGGGTGAGACGCCTCTGCAGCTGACAGAATCTGACAGCAGCAGCTGAGAATATGAAGAATCAAATTTAAATTTCAACACAAGGATTTTTTTCCTGGAAATGAGACAGGATGAGAACTTTATTAGAGCTGAAGGGATGGTTTTTTTTTTTTTTCTTTTTGGCATAAGGAGACACAACAACACCCAAACCAGGCACAGTTCAACAGCATTCAGCGAGAAAACAGCACCACAAGCCAAGATCGCATGGTTCAGATTTCATGTCCTTCCCACTATGGAGGGTCCTCAGTTTCCAGTGTCCAGCAGGTTTAAGAGAGCCTGAGTGAGTAGGAGGGAGGAGATAAGAATGCCTTAATCTGCCAGTAAATCTTTGGGACAATACCCCGGCTCAACATGACCCTAAATCTCTCAGCCCTCACATTTACAAGCTGTCCTGTGACGGTGACCCTGTGCTGCTCCCAGTCCCACCTGACAGCAACGCTGCCTCGTGTTGGGGAAAGCTGCTGGAGTGGGACATGCAGGGGAAACTGGAATTTTACCCAGCTTGTTCTTCTTTTTAAACTGTTAAACTGTTGAACACATTAAATCATTGTTGCCTTTACTTGTTGCCTTCACTTGGCTGATTTATTCTCACTTTAAACAAAATTAACAAAACATTTCCAGGTGTAACGTGAGGCAAAAGACTGTACCGATGCCCCACTCCACCTATCTCTTCCCTCTATCACAGCTGATCATCATCTGATTCATCACATAACATCCACAATAACTGCTCAGATTATTAATTTGACATCAGCTCATGGGTCAAAAGAAAAGGTTTACATCACCTCCATAAATTAGACAGTTGTGAGAATATAGCAATCAACAGGAGAAATGGCTCTAACAGTGTGTCTGCTTCTTAATGATTTGGAGTGTAGCTGACATGCTGGTTTATGCTATGGACTCGCAGAATTTACCTGAAAATATTCCCGTTTCAAGAAAAAACAGGGCAGGGCTACACACATTTTTCAACTTTCATTTGATCAGGATTAAAGGAATCAGGAATGTGCTGCTGCAAATTTATTCAGCTCCAGGACTTGGTTTTAAAGCCTAAATTTTGTTCTACCTTGTTCCCACATCCTGTGTTCCACCAATGAGACATTTTCAAAAAAAAAAAAAAAATAGCCCCCTGTTCCCTCAATTTTTTTTTTCAACACAAAAAGAGTTCATCGACAAATTTGGCATTACTGCTGGCATGAAGAACATAAGCTGTGTGTTCTGTCAACATAAAAAGAACAATAACGTCCAAAATGCCCAAGTATCTGGTACATTAACGAAAATGTATAATCTGGTCGAGGGCTTATAATCTTAGGGCTGTCCTCGAGTACCTGGATATCTTTGGCTGACCAACTGCTCTGCACTGTGAGCTTCACTGGAGCGTCTGTCAGGTATCATTAAATAAATAACAGCATATCCCTTCGTCTCCATGCTATCAGCTCCCTGCTAGCTTCTGGAAGCCGCTTACTGAGCATTACCAGCTGTTGAAAAGAACAATAGCGCGACTACGTGATTAGTAAAAACAAGCCGGGGAGATCTAACTCTACCTGACAGAGTAAGTCATGGTGAAGTTCACGTCATCGGCTCACCTTCACAACAGGTTGACAAGACATAATTACAGTCAGTTCAAGCACTGACAGAGTGAGTACGGGTACACCCACTTTGCTGACGACACTGACTTCTCCATCTTTATTGATTTCCTGAATGGATTTGTACGCCAACCCTTAAGTCAGCTCAGTGTGAATTCAACAATAACTCAAAGTGCCAAATCATCTCAAATCATTCCTCAAAGCAAAGTCACGTCCAAGTTTTTCTTGTGCCTTTAAAGCAGCCCTGTTCAGACGGGGTCCAGAGACCACTGTAGGTCCATGATGGGGGCTTCAGAGGGGCTCAACAACCCCTCATCCGACCACACGGGTCATTTGTTCTTACACTCTAATACGACCCACGGGAGCGTTTCCTAAATTGTGCTAATTTGGCAGCAGGAGATATGCCACCAGTAGGGAGTAAAATGGTCAGTTTGGTTAAGTTTAGGCACCAAAAATACTTGGCTTAACAAAACACTTGCAAACAAACTGAGGACTCGCTTCATGCAAGAATTGAACTCCAGTCGCTTGATTGAATGTCCTGTGTTGTTGTGATCGATCCACCACCTCAGCCAGCTCCCAATGAGGATTTTGTGTCTCGTTTAACTACGAAACGTCACTTCACTTCCCAACACAGCACACTACTGTTATTTATACAACCAGTAGAGGTCGCTTAACTTTAAACTTAATTACAAGACGAAATAAGCTGCTTGTACAAACAACCTATGGGGTTGTTTTTTGGTGGGAGACAGTCTCTAACGTTTATAAGATTTTCAGGGAGTCAGAACAACAGGTAAATACATAAGCTTTGATTGTAACTTATAGCTCTTCTCTTGTGTCTCTGATCTCTTCTCCTAAAACCAGAAACCTCAAAGGGGACTTCTTAGGACTTTGGGGCTCCTCGACATGAAAACGTTTGAGAGCAATCATGATTAAGGAGCGGTAAATCAGCTGACTGAAGAGCCGTGGTCACACCTCTGGGTTTCTACAGGGGAGATCCGTCATTGTCACCGCCATATAACCTCTCTGAGGTGTGCGTGTTGACACGACTTGATGCTGGTAGCCTCCTCTGTGGCGCTCGTGATCACTCGAACGTTTGATGTCAAAGAAAAGCTTCAAAAGCCACAGATATCTGAGAATAAAACCCTTCAAACGGCATTCTTAGGGCATTTGCAGCACAGTCTACCTCTTGGGTTCGTTTTCAAAGAAAGTTTCTTAATTTCATCAACATTTTGCTTAAAAATCTTAACTCTCAAAAATCAAACCAAGCTGAGCCAAAATGCATGTAAAACCTACTCTTGACCCCTACTCCATATGCCCTTCCACCTCTTCCATATCCCTTATTTTGACAACACGAGGATCAAAGGGGTAATGTGGAACCATATGGGGTTTAGGGGATTTGCCCCTATCTCGAGCTGATCCCAAATTATGAATAGACCCTCTTTAAGCCCCTGCTCTCTTGGAGGTTCACAAAAAAATCTGTCAACCCCATAAGACGCTGGGAAAGACGAGGATCTGTGGTGTAAGGAGAGCGGGCAGTCCACTTCCCTTGGTGTTTTTCTTCTTTATTAAGACAGTAAAAAAAAATAGCAGGGAGCAGAATGGGTTAGAGAAAGTTCCAGTGGGCTTCAATCTTCAGCCTAAATGTGGCCTCAGAGAGTCTCAAGCAAAGCACCATCTGTGGGATATTTTTTTTCATTTTGGACATAATGAATACAGTGTTTAGTGGTTCTTACCTGGCCGTAGTCTGTGGCAAACACGACCACACCTCCAGAGCAAGAGGACACGGTGCTGGGAAGGTACTGCTCATCCTCCCGTAGCCAGACCCGCGCACCCTGCAGGCAGAAAAACACGACACATATTCAACAACAGCCCCTGATGATAATTCACCATTGAAGAACACCAATCCAGAACAACAGTCGGACATCAAGGGTTGAAAAAATTGCAAAGGAAAACAACATGTGCTTCAAACCCGGGTTTTTCCAGGTTTTTCCGAGATAATGTTGACATTAGTTTTGGCCTCCCAGGAGACCAGACCAGTTTACCGTATGAACGCACTGCAACCAGGTCTCTGAGTCTTCAACTAGAAGTTACCTGAAGATCTGCCATGAACTTAATAACACTGAGCAATGTTTGATATCAGTGCAGAAATGGCCTCTTTTAGCACTTGATTTTAGTGTGAAAATCAAGGAAATATAATAAGTTTTCAATGCTTTTTTGGAGACACTTCTAATGCACACCTTGAAAGATTAAACTCATTGTTAAACCTCTTTAACCCTGCCGGTTCAATCAGTGGTGTCGTCATTACAAAGGGCACTCAGTGTGGCTGAGCTTTGTTCAGAACCAAAGAACTTTACTTTAAATTCTAGTGGAGATCCTACTGTTTCCAAAGATCCCAAACATGAGCTGCTGAATTGCAGGGAAACACAAGACATGGAGATTTCTTCTATTTGATGTGATGCTGCAGCCATAAAACTGGCATCTTGGCTTTGAATGTGTAGAAATAAAAAAAAAAAAAAAAAAAAAAGAACTTTGAGGCAACTTAAGGGGAAATTTAAAGGAAAATCAGAGTTCAGGGACTTAATTCAAACACTTTGCTGCAGCTGATTACTTCTCACATGCATTCCCCCCTCAGCTTCCCTCAGGCATCGTCACGGTCGACCTCTCTCCAGCCGGCGGGTCACAGCTGTGCAGCTTGCAGGAACAGGACTGTGGTGTTGGGTTTTGGGGGGGGGGGGTTGCTACCTGTGCGCGGGCCTCAGCACACGCAGGAGGCCAGTAAAGCTGCATGTTTATTGAGGCTTAGTTTAGTGACCGTGGCTGAGAGGAAAGTAAAGCAGCCTCAGAGCAAGACCTGCCCCATTTACTGCTTTTGGTCGCTTCAGCGTTTCCCCAGGCTAACAGCTGGATATTTAATCACAGTTACTGGGCTGCGAGTGTTTCCCCAACTCGGTGCTCTCTGTGAAGAGCTCGTGCAAAATTTGGGAAATTTAGGAATGACGTCTTAAGTATTTATGCTTTGGGTACAGCGCCAGAAAAAGGCTAACAGTTGTCGCTTATCATCTTTCGTTTTTGAAAGTTATCCGAGCCCTGCACAGATTCAACCTTCACCTTTCATCACCTTCACTTTTAAAGATTTTTTTGGTGTATTGTAGATGTAGATTCAAGACCCGTGTTATGTCTCGTGTACAGTGTGCTGTGAACTCTGCTAATGCTAAGCCCCTCTTTTTGAAATCCTGCCAAGCCAAAATAGCCGGGGGGCCCCTCGAATGTGGGTCCCTCTTAAACGCATAGCCACATGTTTCGGCGTTCATTAGCGTGACTGGCTAATGCTAACGGGAAAACAAACGCTGCATTTTTGCGGCGCGGATTGTCTGCAGTCAGTCAAGGCATACCAACGACCTTTGACCCACATGCCCTAATTCTGGCACAGTCGCCCCAGTCCGGCCAGGGGAAAGGCATTTGGCTGGGAAAAGGGGGTTTGGAGACACACAGAAACACACACACACACACTCAACCTAAGTCTCAGGTCTGCAGTGTCAGCAGTAGATCAATGGGGGGCTGTGTGTTGTTCTAAAGCCTCGGCCGTCCTCTCTGCAGAGGGAAGCCACACGTTTCAAAAGGTCCTGCGCTCTCCTGGGGAGAGATAAATCTGACGCACAGAGGAAACCCAGAGAGGAACTCATCGTTTGATCCCAGAAATCTCCCACAGCTTTCTTCCCCGCCATTCACATCCACCAAGACTAACTTCTCAGACCTCGCCGGCTTCGTCATACACAGTTTGAGTCATGATTCTTCGATTTCTGCTCTTTTCCTTGTTGATCGGCTTAGAAAAAGTTATAAAGGATAAACATGATGCTGCAAACAAAAATGTGGAAACAAAAATATACACGTAAACGAGCGATGTTTGGGATTTTTGTTGTCTCTATTTAGCCTCCATCTTGTTGCTTACTGCTCGTCTGTGCGGCGTTTCTGCACCGCACTTCCCAGAGATCGCCTGTCAATCATAAAGCGTGGGCGGGACTTTGATTCCCTTGTTGATGGAGCTTGAGCCGTGGTGCCTTCACATGCTCGCTGCCCACAGAACTTTATTTTAAATTCTAGCGGAGATCCCGAGGTTTCCAAAGATCCCCAACACACCCTGATGCATTCCAGGGAAATCTGTAAAAAAAACGATCCACGAGAAATGTGGATGTTTTCTATTTGATGCTGCAGCCATAAAACAACATCTCGGCTTTGAATGTTTCACTCAAGCCTAACCACCCAGTTCTTCTTCTTCTGTTTATTCCGAACAAACTGGAAACATCAAACGCATCACTTCAGATTTTTTTCCCCCACAAACGACAGACATTTATTTATATGAAAACGTGGCCCATTATTACCTCAAACAGATCTGACAAACACACAGTCCAGCTTTCACTGTGACGTGCGAGCGGCTCTCGTGACGCTACAGAGGAAACCAAACAGTCGGTCGTGACATCACAAAGGAGGATGTTTCATTGTGATGCCCACAAAGGGAAGGCGTGTGCTGTTTACCAGCCACGACCATATGGGCATTCCTGATGTGCACAGCCCTGCCAGAATAATTTGACGCTTGTATCGGGTTTGGAAGAGGGGGATCAGGTGGCGGCGGCGGCGGTGGGGGCTCCTCGGCCTCTTCAGGAGTAAAAGAAGAGGCCGTCGGCACACTTTCTCAGCTCTTTCAGAGGCAAAGACCAGGCCTCGGCGTCTCACCATTAAAGCGCATTAACCCCCCCGGCTCTGTGTGCTTTGTAGCAGCGTGTGCCGCCCGCCCTCGCCGACTGCTGAGGAAAGAGAAAAGAAGCATCTGACAGTGGTACACTATCTTATTGTCCCTCCTTCCCCCTCCTCCCTTCACCCCGCTCTTCCTCCCCTCGCTCCCTCCCTCCCTCCCTCCCTTCTTCTTTCCTTCCCTCGCTCCATTTCAAAACTGTGGCTCGGTGCCAGAGGCCTTTGAATCGCCTGCTCTGCCTCTCCTCTGTCCTCATTCATCACCGCTGATTGCCTGAAATCTGACATCAAAGATCGCTCATTTGTACTTGGGTACAGGAAAAAAAAAAAAAAAAAAAAAAAAGGAAAACAAGAATGGATCAGCGAACGCAGAGCTGTTGACGGATGAGAACCACATCTGTGAAAAGCGTTGAGAAGGAATGTGATTTTTGAAAGTTACACAGAGGGATTTACAGGAGAACTGGCTTTTCCATGACCTTGTACAGCTAAGTCTGAAGGCTTCCTGAAAACCTTGAAGGCGGTATTCCTTCCTGGTTTGTTTGTGTGTGTGTGTGTTTTTTTTTTCTCTTGCGACGGGTCAGCAGCCCAGTTTGCACAGCAGTCTGGCTGCAAAACAGCTGATCTAATAAATAAACGTGTAAAAGAAGCTGGGAATCACATTCCCCTGTTTGCAGAGAAAATCTGGATAATCCCCGACTTCCTCCAGAAACCTTTCCCGTTCATCAAAACCACTCAACATGAGAAAGTCTGTGTACTCTGCAAAATAAAAACAGTTAAACAGTGTTAAACAGTTAGGTTTCTTCCATGCACTTTCACTTGTTTTCAGGATTTTTTCTGGGAGGTATAAATCTGTTAAAACAGGGCGGATCAGCTACTGGGATCAAGAAAATGACAGTTGATTCTATTCTGGCAAACAAATTTATTAGTTTTGGAAATAAGTGGGATTATCTCATCCCACTGGCAGATTTTTGACCTTCTTTGAAGAAAAATAAGATTTTACACTGAATATGACCTGCTTTTGCTTTTGCTTTTGCAGGGTTTCATCCACAGTAGCAGCGGTGAGATAGAAAACTGGGTCTTGGCCGAGTTAATGTCAACACATGAGCGGTCCTGACCGGGACGGGGCGGATCAAGGCCCAGCTGTTGCACCAACAGGGCTTAAATGTGCCTCTCATTCCTGGGCAGTTCAACCTGAGTAAACTGTCTCACGGGGCGGAGGAGTCCCGGGTCGGCGGCCTCGGACCTCAGAGGAGCAGCTCTGAGAGCGGCCGACATAATTAAACCGAGAGGGAAGCCTTTTGGGGGGGCCAACATGAAGGGATTTCATTCACACAAGATGATTCGATGTTTAATTTGATGACTTAATACTGCTACATATCTGCAAATTCACTGTTACATCTATCACTAAGGGTCACTTTTACTCACGTTTTCATGATTTGACCTGGTTTGATTATTCCACTTTTATCCTCTAGTTTTTAGTGAGTCCTATATTTATATTCGCTCTGCTTTTTCCTTGTTTCAGTCCATCTGTTTTATGCATTTTTGGTGTATTTGATCACCTTTTAATAGTTCTTACTGTATTTTCACATTTGTGTCTTTGTAAAGCACTTTGTAACACACAGACAAATTCTACATAAATAAATGACTGTAATATGTAAGAAAATGTCCTAGGACTGCCAATAACTTCAGTGATAGTCATTTTGTAAGAGCAGATGTCACTTTTCTGTGCAAATTTAGATGCTGAATAAAATAATAAAACCTGCACCATGTTTGAACTCCCAGCTGTCCAAGTCACCCACAGCTGCTTCCTGAACGTTTTGTGAGAACTGGAGCTGAATATCTTAATGATATCAGTTCAAAACTTTCTTTTAAAGCCGTTTTAAAGTGGATTCTAATGTGCTACGGCGTCATGCTGCAAAAATGTTTGTGGTCTTCTGGGTTTATCTGTGAATATAGCACATATCTCTTCAAATCCGTCAGGGATAGAGTGTGAAGATCTGCCGGGCCGCCACCTCCCACTCAGGCTGGCCTCAGTCAAGATGTCAGCCACATGTGCTAATTGTCTGGGGAGACGCTCCTCTCTGAACCTTAACTCAATCCTGACACTCCTCGCGGTCAGAACCAAAACACCGACACAAAACCTCCCGCCCTCAGAGCTCTCGCAGCACAACCGAGGCGCTGACCCGTCTCCTGCTTGTATTTTCTCTCCGTAACCTTTCTGGTGCTCGACATGTGTGGCTAATGCTCTCTCTACGGGACGCCCCGGGCTGGGAAACGAGGATCCGTGGTGCTGGGAGCGTTCGTACGCCGTCAGCGTTGGGAATGAGCAGCTGTCTCGCTGAGAGATTCCACTTCCTCCCCAGTAACAAACAGGGTCTTGTGTTCGACCACAGCGATCCTCTCTGTCAGGCTGACCGGCTCTCAATGGGAAAGACTGTGTGGGTTCTTCTTCTACTTCTTCTTCTTTTTTTTTTTCTTTTTTTTTGTAGCAGTAAAACTGTGACTCAACACAACTGCTGGTATGTTTTCTCCCAAACAACTGGCAGGATTAGCTGGTGTCTGTGTTTAGGCTTCAGGCGAGTTGCAGAGCTGCTGCTTTTGTGAAGAGAAGAGTTCAAGAAAAAGCTCAAGATGAAATTTTGTCTAGTGGTTGTCAGCGGCTGAAGAAGACTGTTATTTTGTATGATGGATTTCTTTCTCACACAGGCCCTGAGGCTCTGTTGTACTACAGTATGCATGCACTACGCAACAATTTGATTAATTCACGTTTAATTGATTCCCTATAAAGCGGAAACTCAGTCGTTGTGTTGAAGCTTTTTGGCTGAGAAAACTTGTCATCAGCCACCAACAAATCATCAGATTTTCACGCCTCCTTGTTTCCCTACCAGAGTGATTTTGTTTCAGGAACAACAGTTTCACCTGACAAGTGCAAAAGGAAGGAGAAATCTATTCCAGCCAATACAAGGCGAACTTTTACTTGACAAATTAGAGCAATAAACGTCTGTATGCCAAGGCTCTGGACTGATTTGATTGATTCTTCTGTTTATTTTTGAGCAATTCCATTAATTAGAGCCTTCTGGCTGACTATGTTATCCCATCAGAGCAGTCTGATGTGATGAGAAGCAACGTCAAAGCTGCGCAACATAAATGATTTGCCTGTTCAGTTCTTTGTAGTTGCAGACGGCACAAAGGAAAACACCAACCAAGAGGTCGTGTTGTCCTTCAACATGCCAGCATGCACTGTGTTGTCTGTCGCTGAATGCCCGGCTAAACATGTTAAATTTAGGTTCCCCTTAGTCAGCAATCTCTGGTTCAACAAAGTGAACCTTTAGAGTGAAAGGCACCTAATGCATACTTTGATGCACTGTGTTTTTTTTTTTCCAACAAACATGAAAAAAGGGCATTTGATGCTGCTTCATTGACCTTCCATTGAACCATCATGCAGGTGAAGCTTGGCATTTCCCTAACAGCCAGCGACAAACATGGAGGAAATAGAGGAAAGACGAAGGAAAGAGGAGGAAAGTGAAAAAATATGATTTAAATGGTACAAAGATGGAGTGATGGCAGCCAACTCTTGGCCAGAGATCGCCAATCGTCAATCATTGCACTGGAATTCAGAGACAAATGGAAGAAATTGCACAGCCACAAGTTTCATATCCTTTTTTCCTCCAAATCCAACTTCCTAGCGTAGATCTTGAACAAAGAATAAATGCGATTATTGTGCGACAGTGTAATTTTGTCCAAAGACATCTGTCAAATGCATCGAGCGACCTGGAATAAATCAGCCTTGAGATTAGAACTGGTCCTCCTTTACCATCTTCTCCTCATGTATCTCCATCTGTCTGTCCACCAGCGTCACCGAGACAAATACCTATAATCATACGTTGGGATTAATGTGATTGTGGCTGTGCAGTGGAGCATCAGGCCTTCAGGAATGGACGGCAGTGCAACTATCCCACGTCTTCACTCCCTCCGTCCTCGTGGGCAAAACTTCCAAGCAAAATAACCGGTTCCCCACGGTCAACCGGGTGGAACAGATTACCTCCTCCTTGTTTGTACAAGCCCACATCCTCATCATGTTGTCTCGCTCGAACATGAGGCCAAGAGGAGAGACGGAGACACACAGGGAGAGAGAGGAAGACTAAGTGGAGAAGGTTGCCTTAACCGCAGGCAGAACTGCTGCTTTTGAAAGTGCAGATGGGAACAAAAGTGAAGCGCGACTGTAGGCGTGAGAAGAAGAGGCCGGTCACGCTCCACTTACGTGATGTTGTGAGGGAGGGACACAGCCTCTGCACCTGTTTTTGATCTTGAAAGTTCAAATACAGGTGCGCTCAGTGTTTCTTGTTCTTTGGATCGGAAAGCTTCCGCGATCGTTTATGAGCTGTGGGACTTTGATGACCCTCGGGTCCTTGAAACCTTGTAAAGTCCCACGTGAAGCTTCATGTCTTCATTCCCCGAAAGATTCTCTCCTCGGGGGATTAAGCACTTGCTGTGCCTCCGCCCATAGCGATGGGAATTATGGCTCTTTTTCGACAGGAACCGGCTCTTTTGGCTCCGTTCCTTTTGGAAGAGCCGCTCCGAAGACATCGGCTCGTTGTCAAACATAACATCACAAATCCCCCAACAGTGATGCTCATGAATACAGCAGTCACTTATTATGCAAGACGGACTTGTAATTAGAGTCTGTTGTAAAGGGAAAACAAAAAGGAAACAATGGACAACCTTGCTCATTCAGCCGGGGCTACTTTAACCTGATGAGCAGATGTTCTTAACAGATGAAACAAACACAGACGCCATTATCGCCTCTTTGTACCTGATATTTTACTGTATCCATTGATGTTGTTCCATTGTTGCTGAAGTGACTGATGGTAATGACGTGCAGGCGGCACTATCAGGGCTTTTGTTTTGCTTTGCCTTCGGCACGAGAGATAAGCGCAGGTCGGCTAATTCAGCGGGTTAATAATTAACACTTAGAGGGAACTGCTTTTTATGGCCGGGGTTAAAAGTGAGTAACCGTCTCACGTAACCTGATTACCATTTGTGTGTTTTGAAATTGTCTGGATGTTTCTCGGCCAATGGGAACCAAGGTGACAGAAACAGATGCACACTGCAAAAAAAAATGGTAATTTAATCTTATACACAGAGTTAAAATCTTATTTTTCTTTCAGTGAAGGAAAGAATAAATCATGAGATCATCCCACTTGTTCTGTGTGCAGTTTCATTTGTTTCAGTATTTTTTTTTTTTTTTTTTTTTCTGGGGACAAGTATAAATGTGTTGACACAAGGCAGAATAAGACCCATCAGCCCACTGGGATCAAGAAAAATGATCTCTCCTCCTGGCAGATTTTTCACCTTGTCGGAAGAAAAAACAACAGTTGCACGCTGAAGATGAGACTGGAGTGACTTATTAAGATGGATATTTTTGCAGTGCAGGAGGTTCATTTTGAAATTAAGACGCCGCGGAGGCTGCAGTCTGACGGGGCGACTTGGCAGCGAAATGACTATGTTCACTCATCCCAAACCTACTTATGGGGGGTTTTCCTCTCAAATGAGCCTTTCTGTCAGACTACTAATTTGTCTGAAGCTGGAGGGTAAAAAATCTCCTCCTCATTCTCAGTATTCAAATCTTCAATGTGAATCCAGAATTGTGTTGAATTATGCCTTGCTTCAACAGATTTGTCCTTGTTCCCAGAAAAAAAAAGAAAAAAAAATCCTGAATCAAGCAAAACCGCATGGCAAACAAGTGGGATTATCTCATCGCAGTGGCTGAAGAAAAACATTTTTTGAAGCCTGAAGACGAGACAAAATGACTTGCTGATGTGGAGATTTTTTTTTTTTTTCAGCGGTGCAGACGGAGCAGGTCATAAATCACCTCTGGAGGGTGAGATTTACACATTTCCCTGCCTCCTAACTCGCTCGCAGCTGTTTCAGGACGAACCTCGCGGGCCGTTCTTCGCGAGGTTTGCAAAAATAACTGGAGGATGTGTCTCGTGGAAGTGTTCAACACGGTCTCCTGCCATGACAGTGACTGACAACACAATAGAAACAATGCAGCGCACTAGCACTTAGTGGGAAAGGCTGTCTGGGAACGAGAGCCAGGAGGAAGTCTGCATACTAGTGCAAATTGACCTTGAACCTCTGCCAGCATGTGGCACGGACCAATCAAGTCGCAAAGCCTTTGTGGAGAACCAATCAACACGGGTTCACCGACAAAGGCTGTTTGGATTCGAATGATTGGACACACAGAGTGAAGACCGGGGCTCCTGGGAACTGATTAGCCTGCTGTATTGACTTCTGCAAAAGTCTGGGAAAGCCTCACACTGACTGCACACACACACACACACACACACACACACATAAGCCCACGTATAGAATTACATAAATACATGCAAATATACAAACTGACAGAAACACTCGTACACTTCCTTGGGAACCCACCAGCCTGGAGAAACACACACACACACACACACACACACACATTCACCCACTCATTCATTTACTCATTTAAGTGAATACACACTTGCAAGCAAACATAAATACACACACACTCATGCACATGTATACATGATCAAACTCACATAAATAGCTGAATAAGTCCATGCAAACAAACTGAAAAAACCCCACATGTACAGTTAATTGAACACACACTTGCAAGCAAAAACATACACACACACACACACCCGCATAAAATTACATGAGTCAGTCAGTTAATTGCATCAGATACATGAGTACACACTTTCAAGACCCCCCACACTCACACACAGCGGTGCATACACAAGCTCAGACTTACGAATGCACGCTTGCAAACCAGCACACATAAAAAAACATACACATACACACACACTTAGGAGTGTGTGTCATGTGGTCGGTGGTAATGGAGCAGAACGTGAAGCAGCAGATCATAAAAATAGCAAATGACAAGTTTGGAGGGCTTCGTCCGGCGAGAGGGACGGACTCTGAAACCACGAGGAGCGACGGGACCGGCCTCCTCTTAAAGCCTGAGCCTCTGTCCTCAGAAACAAATCACTTTTACCTCCATTACCTTTAAACTGACAGTAACCACAGAGCTTGAGTCCAGTGTGGCATACATCCAGGATTAGGAAAAAACAACAATCACCTTTCAAAGCCAACAGGCTGCAAAGGTGCTCTCATTTAAAGGGGGGAGGGGCTTATTTTCAGTGTTTGTTTGCTGTATTGTCTAAAAAGACCACTGTGACATTTAAATGACAGAAAACACTGAGGAAATACTTTGAATAATTTAGTTTCTGTGCCTCTTCTTTGACCTAGAATCTACAACTGATGAGCCGGTGGCTGCTGATTGGCTGGGAGTATTGGTGGCCCCGCCCTCCACTCTGGCATTAACAATGGCTGAGGACCCCCGTAGACTGTAAAAACAAACAAACAAACAAACAAACAAACAAAAACACAACCCAACAAGTCTGCTAAAGCATCTGTGAGCTGACACAAATGTAAGATTCTACACGATGGGTTGATTTTTGATGAAGTCCAGTTGTAAAAAAAAAAAATAAAAATAAAAAAATAAACAACTGAGGTTGATTCTGATTGGCTTGTTTTTCTGGTGACATCATTTCCCACAGAGAACCTCGTTAAATAGCCAGAAGAGCCGGCACCATCTTCTAAATACCATCCACACGGCAACAGTCACGAAGAAACCTGTTATGTGTAATACTATACTTATACTTCAGTGTAAAGGAATACTCAATAGCCATAATGCATATTTTTACATCCAGTTCACAAGCATGAACATGGAAGATACTGAATTGACTTGCTGCGCCTGCATACCCACCCTGTTCTGCCTCTGATTGGTTAATAATCCCAGCCTTGTTTGGTTGGGTTGGTTAAGGTTAGGTAAAGGGTTAGGGTTGGGTTAGGATTAGCCAATCAGAGGCAGAGAAGAGGCTGGTCTTCCCGCCTGGGTACGCAGGCTTGAGCGTACGACTGGATACCGGAGACGTAAGCTTTTCAAATGCAAATGAAAGCGTTTTGCAATTGTAAAACTGCAAAATTACAGATGGAATACTTTCAACAGGATTAGACATAGCTGGGATCTTTGGATTATGAGTTTACTATGAAGGCTTGAGAGTAAAACTTTCTTTGTCAGAGGCTGAAGGCAGCACACGGTGAGCAAAATGTTGATTCCCATCAATCACAATCAAATCTAGAATCTAGATCTGGCGAGCGGTGCAGGACTACATTTCCCAGGGAAGAGGAGATAATAGTCTGTCCTCTTTTATCCGTTCTGTTTGGTTCATCTGATAAAGGCCCCGGTGAACACACGGGCCGAGAAGTCATGTGTTTGAATATGAAGAATACAATAAACTAATTCTATTTTTCGACTGTGATTGAGAGTGGTACCTCTCTTTGTCTGCATCCTTTCAAACTGCACAGCACAACCCTAACCCTAACCCTAACCCTAACCCTTACCCTCCCACTCTGCTGCAGCGTCCTGCCAACCCTCCACATTACTGGGATTTTCTCATCCCACTGGCAGATTGTTTTGAACCTTGTCTGATGACAAACGAGATTTGAACAGTGAACGTTGTACGATTGTGCTGAAGAGTGACATCGGACATCGAAAACTCTCTCGGACATGGAATATAATCTGATCTAATGTGTTCACTTTGACGTTTCCTCTCATGTTTGGAAGCCCCCTTAGCAAACGGCGGCTAATAACAGTGAACACACATCCACCGCCACGATAACTGCCACCTTCACTTCAGTCTGATTGACTTTCCAGACCTTAATGCCCCTTAATTATAAGACGGTGGACACCAAACACAGGGTGTCTGTTGAGGCCTGGAGCTTTTTTTTTTTTTTTTTCCACAGTCGCATTTTGAATGAACTCACGGTGGAGAGTGACAGCGTTGCCAAAAATCACTCACGCTCCTGCAGACAAGCCGGTTTGTGCAAAATCAGCGTGTATGAATGAATAACCAGCAGGAAATATGATCGTGTGTGACTGTGTGGCCTTTGAGGAGAACCTTTGTTTCAGTCGCAGCTTCGACGTTCAGGCGTCTACACTGCAAAAAAAATCTCTGTCGTAACAAGTCATTCAGTCTCATCTTCAGTGTTAATATCTTGTTTTTCTTCAAAGAAGGTATGAGTAAACATGGGACGAGATAATCCCGTTTGTTTCCAGCAATAATCAACTTTAATCCAGAATTTTATTGAATCGAGTGTCATTGGTTTGATCCTAATAGGAAATGTTCAGATTTTCACCATATTTCGCAGGAAGATTGCTCATGGGTCAAGGAAAAAGCACCTAACTTTCCACATCAGTGGCCAAAAGTGAGCATGGCATGGGGGGGCGGGGCCTAACCACAATATGTCACAGATCATCCCAGCAGATTAGCCACCACAGCATTTTCATGCAAGGTTTGTCCTGAGCTAAGGAGCAAATTCATATTAACTTCTCCTCACAAGCCACGCCCACCACATAACAGACCACGCCCATATCATCAATGGCCACACCCACAGCACAACAGGCCACACCCACATCATCCCAGGCCACTTTCTAATTTCACAAGGGGGCCTTTAATTGCAGATTATGGACCAGATTATTAGCCGCACTGACTTTCTGTTACTAATGAACAAAAGTAGCACCTGAAGTTGGCATGTTTCTCATTCTCCCTTGTTTCTGCCTGCTGGGATTAGATAATCCCACTTGTTGTCAAAACAATGCAATGCTTGTTTCAGGATTTTTTCTGGGAACGAGTATAAATCTGTTGAAACGAGGCAGAATAAGGCAGATCAGTCCACCAGGATGAAGAAAATGACATTTGGCTCAAAAATTCCAAGTCCAAGTGAAACTTTATTAGTGGGATTATCTAATCCCACTGGCAGATTGTTTTTCAGTGCAGGTCAGCTCGCTAGCTGACAGTGAGCGCCGTGTTCATGAAGGAAGGAAACAAAGAAAGTGGTTTAGTCAATTTGTGCTTTGAAAAACTGGTGCTTTGGCTCCGCCCACTGAGGTTAAACTCAGCCAATGAGATTATTTCTGCTACCAGCGCTGCTCTGCTTGTAACACTAAAACTCCAATCTGCTCCAGCACTCAGCAGTGTGTGTGTGTGTGTGTGTGTGTGTGTGTTTAGCTGCTATCAGCTCCATGTGTTTCAGTTTGGCTGCTTTACATCTCATGTGAGAGCAATTACTCACAAATCATCTCGAGTGTGTGTGTGTGTGTGTGTGTGTGTGTGTGTGTGCGCGATATAACCACAGTCCTCCTTTCTCCAGCATCATGCATGGCCTCCACTCTACCAGGCCCATAAAGTCGCCGCTCTCGTCTTCACACAGACGCAAATCCTCGACAAAAACTTTCTCGATCTCATGCATGTGATATTTTGAGAAATACAGTTAATACCTACAACAAAATAAAGCAACGAGCATTTGAAAATGCATCATTTAGAAAGATACACCACCTTACAAAATACGAGTTTGCATGAAAACATCACGACACATCAGGTGTGTTTTCCAGTTTTTAGTCGAGTTCCTGCAGGACTGACTGGGCGTTTTTTTTTTTTTTGTTTTTGTTTTTTTTTCAGCAAAAGGATTCCACTCTTTTCATATCAAACTCTTTGTATTTTTGTGTCTGTTTTGCTAATAGATCTGTAATACAGGGAATAATAAAGGCAAAAAATGTCACTTGAACATGCCAGAAGGCCTGGCTGATGTTTGGTGGGAGGCCTCTGTTGGCTGGAGGGGGGCGGAGCCAAGCGGCGCTCCTGCCACACACATGGTTCGGTTTAACCCTCGACAAGCGAACAGCCGTGTCTCTTCCCTCCAGAGGAGCAGGAACTCGGCTTTTATGTGCCTCGGTTACGAGCCGAGCGAGTGTAATTAGGCCGCCATCGGGCTCTGCGGCCACATCAAGCCTCTGAGGAGTGGAAGGACCGGCTTCTGATTTGCTAAATCTTTTTTTTTATTGTTGTTATTATTATTATTGTTTTGAAGGGTAAATTTGTCCCTTTGTGCCTTTTATGGTCAGGCCAAGTCTCTTGTGCCAACCTCATGTCAGCATTCACGTCTTCAAATCAAATCCAGTTTTTCGCTGTGTTTCGTGTATGTGTGTGTGTGTGTGTGTGTGTGTGTGTGTGTGGTGGGGAGGGGTGGGGGCTTGTTTTAGACTTCTGGCGGCCCAGATGGGTGGTGCACTGGAACAAATCTAATCCCACAGGCTTCTCATGCATTTTCTCTCTTTTCATCGGCCCACTGGTATCATGAAAGTGACACTTGATACGAGAAAGTGGGATTATCTCAACCCACTGGCAGATTTTTTTGAGACTAAGGCTGCATTTCTCAGAGATTTTTTTGGCGGTGCACTTTTACCAGTTAGCTAACAATCAAAAATTACTGCTTTTTTTTTTTTTTTTTTGGCTCCACCCACTTTGTTTTAGCCCAACAAGTGAGATTATTTCTGCCTCCAGAGCTAAAAGCTAGAAAAGACGAGTACCAAAACAAGACAAGCGTAAAATGCAAAACGGAGAGGTTTTGCTCCAAACTTAAACAAATGCTCACCACATGATATGTCTGAAATAGGAATAAAAATTATGACACTTGCACGAGCTCACAACCTACATCCACTCAGAGATACTGTACGATCGATTGGGAGGAACGGTTCGCCTCCAAAAACCGGATGCAAAGCGTCGCGGCAACGAAATCTCCCACTGGCCTTAAACGCCACGGCTGCAAAAGCAAAACGTGCAGCAGAAGACAGGAGCGCTTCACAGGAGACGGGAAAGGAGAGCGCTCACTCGGAAGCAGCGTCAAAGAGGAAGACAAACCGCTTGTTGGTTCATTCAGACACCAGGATGAATGATTTTAACTCTGTATGTATATATTTATATATGTTCATGGCAGAAAAAGACACTATTATAAAGGCTGAATGCCTCTGTAAACCTAATTAAATGTTGGAAATGTGCAAAAGGAAATGTGTTTTTGGATCCGCAGCTTCCAGCCTTTTCTCTGACCACAGGATAAACTCGCCTTTTTTTTTTTTTTTTCTTCCTCTTCACCGATGATGACTTCAGCATGAGCTCCCTCTCTCCGCTGAGCTCAGAGGCTCTGTGGTCGCGGTGTATTTACAGCCCGGGCCCGACTTGGAGCTGGTCAGCATTTACACAGCGAAATGCTCAGGCCGATTTTTTTTTGGTTTTGTTTTTGGAGCTGTGTGTGTGTGTGTGTGTGTGTTGGGTGGAAGTTCACGTCAGGACGCAGCTCTTTAACCCTCAGCCCTGATCCGTAAGCCGTATTCGGGCAGCCCGGCGGCGTCCAGGGAGCTCCGTCCACTCTGACGCCGCCAGGAAAATATCTGAAAACATATTTTTGATTTATGTCTGACCCCGCGTCGCACTGCGGCGCCTCGACGAGCCGCGCTGCCCTTAAAATCTGCTCTGCTTTCCGAATGCTCCAGTCGACATATTACACCAGAGTTAGGAATTTCTTAGTATTTCCCTCTCAGACACATAATTTCAGCAGAGAGGTCGAAGGTCAGGTGGCAGCCGGGTGCAGGTCGGGGTTCAGCGTGTTGCTCAAGAGCACTTCAGGGCAAACGCTGGTGTTTCTTTGGACATTTTCTCGAACCAGAGAACACACTGTGGCTGTTAGTTACACCACAGCCAGTTTAAACCCACTTTTCCAGTTTTAAATGGGAAGATTCCTCAACCTCTCAGGTTTACACAACCGCAGAATCATGTTTAGTAATCCATCTGCAATCATTTAACAATATTTTATCCCTACATATAACTGTCAACACGTGGAAGACGCACGTTAAAAGCATCGGTACGTGGAAAAACGACATTTTTCTGTGACTTTGGTGTCATCTGAATTCAATTTTATCATTCCATGTTGTTGAGAAGCCTGCATAATCGTCTCTCTCTCACACACACACACACACACACACACACACACACACACACACACACACACACACACACACACACACACAGCAGCAGCTCACGTCCCAGTAGTCAGTGGCAACACAAAACACCTGGCATGGTCTGAATTATTAACAACAGTCACCTGGGGGGTCAAAGGTCACGTCACACGGCTGCAGCGCAGGAAGCGGAGCCTAATCCTCGTGTTGTTTGTGATCAGGTTGCCGGGGAAACCCTCGGCCTCCCCTCACCTCCTCTGTGCGTCGTCGAGGAGACACCCCACCTCCTCTGATTACTGACAGCACACAGTTACAGGGCTAATCTGACGAATCTGATAAGACTGACCACCTGTCAATCAAACAGTTAAGGCGGGACCTTTTCCGATGCTTAACTTCAGTTAACAAAGTGCAAACGCTAAAATGCATCACTTCCTTTTCAACAGAGGAAAAAAGTCTGAATCTCAAACTTGACGCCTTCTTTCTTGCAGCGTGTTTGGTCGTTGTATTTTATTTCACTGAAACTCTCTCAGCGCTCGGCCTCTCGCTGTCCTCCCACCGAGCGGCCCGGCTGGTTTCCCCTCACAGGGGGACGGCGGCGGCGGCCGATCGCGGCTCCGGCTCTCCTCGGCGTCAGCTGCGAGTTCACATGGAAACACCCAGCAGCTGCGCGGCAGATCCACCGCGACGCGCCTTCTAATTATCCACAAAGCAGCTGAGACGGAAACCCAAGACGCTCGGAGAATTTCTGCTGTTTGTCCATTTTAGTGGGAAAAAAACAGTCTCGATCTGTTCCTCATTACTTAATATCTCTCAAGTCTGGAGAATTGTGCGTGTGGAAGTTGTGTAATTCTGTTAGATAAGAACTGAGTCGACCTGCTGTCCCCTGAAAATGCAGCAGAAAGCCTCCAAACCCAAAACTCTGCAATGCATCTCCTGCGTTCTTTATTTTGGAAAGCACAACATATTACTCACAATATGAAATAGTAGAGGACAGGACAGCATTTCCACTTGCTGTTATGCACACAAAAAGATTTTCTTTTTATTTCTTAATAGTTTGAAACTCCACTGGACTTTTCAATATTTAGTACTCTTGTAGTGAGAACTGAACTGTAACTTTATGTTGAGGTTTGAAGAGCTAAATGTTGCCTAAAATAAAGAGAAATATTGAAATATTTTTGCTTCCTCACATGGCAGTTGCAGAAATACGTTTCACAGATTCACAAATTTCATGTCAAAACAGATGAAACACTGGAGGATTTAAGTAAAATAAGATACTCGGTCTGCAAATGATGCCTCGCCAAGAAGGAGATATTTGCCAGAGCCAGACTGCAGCTGTCACACACTCCCAGAGTGTGTACCTGTGTGTACCTGTGTGTACCTGTGTGTAATGACAGGTGTGTGTCAGCTCATTACGCCGTTTACTTTCTCAGCTCCGCTCTGCAGGCCGCCGCTGCCCAACCTGTCATTTTCTACCACCATCAGCCAACCTGACCTCGTCCACATCCTCAGGTAGAGTCTCACTGAGTACGTTTACATGCACACCATATTCCGGTTCGGCTCAATATTCCGGTTAAGGTAACTGCGCCGCGGCAACTGGAATATTCCGTTTACATGTTACTTGGCATGCCCCCGTGTTTCGGCGTATTCCACTCTCTGACGTAATGCGACACTCAGCCTGCAGGGGGCAGCAGTACGCGTATAGGCGTCTGATCTGCCGGAAAAACAGACGAAGAAGTCTTCTTCCTCGTCTTCTTCTTCTTTTTCTTCTTCTTCTGTCGCTATTTCTATGTTTTCTCCCATCGATATCCTCCGTGATATTTAAGTCTTTCATTAGCTGAAGGTGGACTGCAGTCTCCTGGCTCTTGCTGCTGTTGGCCCTGCCGTTTTCCCCGCTTGCAGGTAACCATAGCAACAAAGACGCTACAGAATCGAGCATGCGCAGTCGTGACTGAATATTCCGGTTCGGGGAGTTTTCCGACTAAGGTGTTTACATGCCCCAATATTCCGGTTGGAACAGGAATATTCCAGGGGGCTTATTCGGAATTCTCTCCAACCGGAATATGACCTTAATCGGGTTCGGTGCGTGTTTACATGACATGTGCGCAACCGGAATATTGAGGATATTCCGGTTAATACAGGAATAAGGTGTGCATGTAAACGTGCTCAGTGAGGGAAGCCTGGAGGAGTTTCACACCGTGTCTTTTCTGTAGGTGCACGCTCTCGTCAGTACGTCTACGCTGCAAGAACGTCAGTCAGACTCTTCCCCGGTGTTCAAATCTGTTTATTTCTTCAAACAATCCCACTTGTTTCCGATGCTAATTAACTTGTTTCCAGAATTTTCTTGAATCAAGCGCCATTTTCTTGTTCCTAGAGGGCTGATGTGCCTTATTCTGCCTTGTTTGAACATAAATCCTTGAAAAATCCTGAAACATGTGTTTTTGGGGGGATTATCTCATCCCACAAGTAGAATTATTTCAACTTGTTTAAATGAAAATCATGACTCAGTATTACTCTACATGACTGGGAATGTCTGTCATTGGGAAATCGGCCCTTTATCTGCTGTTTACTGGACACATAGCTGTCATTCTCCAGAAGCTGAATCACTCCGTGTTTCGATAACATTTCCCTGCAGCCCTCTCGCTTGCCTGAGCGTGTCGGTTTCTGGTGAACCCGAGGCCGGGCTGAGTCACAGAGGCGTGTGAGGCGTCACGGCGACGGGCCGGGTCACGGCCGAGTGACGACGTCGCGGTGAAACAGTGGAAACCACCCGAGACGCCGCCGCTTTAACACGGACGTGTCATTCACCGCAGCCGCATGTGTGTGAGGGGACGACCTGCTGTTCGCTGCTGCTGACGGACACACTCGACTCGTGTTGCAGCACAAGCACATTCAGAGTGCATGAGCCTTGCTGCAAACACAGTAATTCAGTTTAATCTCAACATCATTATAACTGGGGTGCATGATAAGATTTTCATCATTATCAGCTGATATCTGCTTCAAAATGGAATATCAGTATCGGCTCAAAATGGAAAATTTCTGCCCATGTGACACGTCGGAGTGAGAAATAGATCAAATCCGCCCCGGCTGTGTTTGTTGTCAGGATGTTCTCAAGGTGAGCACCGTCCAGGCCCGTTTCAGCAGGATGAATCTTACAGTTTTGATTGAAAGAAAATGTTCTATAAAAATAAAAACGGCATGTGGAGTGGTTTTCTTATTTTGCCCAGTGAACGTGGACATTTTGAAAAGCCTTGTGCATCTGCCAGTGGGCCTTCACAGTAAGAGCGGGCATGATAAAAAGTTAATTCCACTGCAGCAATTATGTGGAAAAAGAAAAATCCAATATCGTGCATTCCTAATTATGACTGAATGACTCTTGAATTAGAATGAACTGAATTAGGATTCTGAATTGTCTTGTGTGATCTCTGATCTGACTCTAATGCACTCATAATGTGCTGGTAATGCACCATTACTGACTAACAGCACAATAAATATGCATATAGAGCATTATGAGCCATTATGACTGACTTTTTTTTTTTTAATTTAGGCAAACAATCATCAGTTATTCTGTTATAAAGTGAAGGCATTTTACTTCTTTACCAGCAAATGCCCTGATTAAATTATAGTAAGTACAGCGAGGACTGTGGCCTCCTGTCCCGCTGGAGTTTATTTGCAGCGGCGGCACAGATTTCGGTAAAAGGGTTCAAAATGAGCTGCGTCGCCTTGAATAGCTCGGCGGCGGCATGAGCAAACACTCGGCCCCCCGCTTTAGCTTTCGGTCAACAAACCCAAACGTGTCACCTTGAAATAATTCCTCCGCTCGCTGAAACGCCGCTGACAGGGAGCGTTTGTTTGGCTTCCCGAGGAGGCCGGGGCGGTGAGGAAGACTCCGGTCACACACACACACACACTCATTAACAATTAAACGAGGCTCATTATGCCGCCGTGAGGCAGCTGATGACTCACGGTAATCAGTTATTCTGCCCGCACAATGTGAGCCACTGACACACCGCTCTAATAATGAGGGCAGAGTTCATGACTCAGCGGTGCCTCCGGTATACACCGCACACACACACACACACACAACGTGAAGACGTGAGCTGAGGAAGTGTGTGTACAAAGTGTTTATTGACATGTAGAAGCCGTGATATCAAACCGCCGGGGTTTCTGGGTCAGCGGTCGCTCTCACATGAGCGTTAGGGGAAACGGGTTTTATTGGGGTGGACATAAAGCTTCGATAGAAACTTCACAACAAGAGGGGAAAAGTGCAACTTGGTCAAAAACAACTACTCTGAAGTTCCCTTGAGCAAAGCAAATGTGTTACAGAAACTTCCTGCATCAAGAGGAGAAAACAAGCAAATCCTCATTAACTTCCTATCTTAACTTCATCCTGTCTTATCTCAGGTTAGGAAATCAACTTTTATATCTGTTACCTAGCAACCAACACGACTTTTCTCATCCTGCTGAGCTAAACTTTATTTTGAAATTGTCGTTTTTTTTTTTTTGTCAAACAAAGTTTTGATTGGCTGCAGGTTAAATTAGGAGTAAGTTAATATGATGAGGCCTAGCAACCATGTTAAATGGAGAAAAAAAAACACAGTTAGGGTATTAATATTTGTATTTATATTTTTATGACAGTTAGCTAACTGCTAGCTGTCTAACTGACTAGTTTGAATTTCTTCCTCCAGAGCCGCACTGCCTCACCAGTCGGGTTTCCATCCAAATGTATCGCAAATTTTAACCAAATTTTCAGAAAATCAGCAAAACAAAATGCAAAATTTCTGTGCGTTTTCATCCACGTCTGTTATATTCTGCGAATATTTGGAGTCGGGGAAATGGTTTTATTCGGGTGGACATAAAGCTTCTATAGAAACTTCACAACAAGAGGGGAAACGTGCATCTTGGTCAAAAACAACTGCCGCCGCTATTCTGACATTCGCTTGAGCAAAGCAAATGTGTTACAGAAACTTCCCTTCTTCAAACAAGCAAATCCTCATTAACTTCAGGAATCCTATCTTAACTTCATCCTGTCTGTTATCAACTTTTCTATCTGTTACCTAGCAACCAACACGAAAAAAAATGTTTTTTTTTTTTTTTTGTTTGTTTTGTTTTTTTTTTGTCAAACAAAGTTTTGATTGGCTGCAGGTTAAATTAGGAGTAAGTTAATAATTAGTTTTGTATTTTTTAGTTGTTTTTTTTTTTTTGTATTTTTTTTTTTGTATTTTTTTGCCAGTTAGTTTCCAGAGTGAGTTTGCTCATTTTAGTTTAGTTGTTGTTGTTTAAAAATGTCGTGTGCACACATTTGAACAGTTTTCCTAAAGTGCAGCGTTTATTTTTATTTCTGTTTTTTTTTTTCACACCTAGTTTTAGCTTTTAGCTCAGTTTTAGTTAACTATAATAAGCAAAATGCAGGTTAGCTTCTTACTTTAGCTAACTCTGCCAATCTAGCCATACTAGCCTATAGCTAGCCAGGTGAGCTCGTCAGGTAAAATACTACGACTGCTGACCACCATGAATGCCATGTGAAATGGAAAAATACAGTTAGGGTATTAATATTTATTTTTTATATTTTGAGCAGAGTTTGTTTTTGCTGTTCCCGTGACAGTTAGCTAACTGCTAGCTGTCTAACTGACACGTTGTGTTTCTTCCTTCAGAGCCGCACTGCTTCTGTGGTCGGGTTTCCATCCAAATGTATCACAAATTTTAACCGAATTTTCAGAAAATTGGCAAAACAAAATGCCTATTAATGCGCGTTTCCATCCATTTTTGTTATATTTTGTGAATATTTGGAGTCGGTTCATCAAAGTGAGCAATAGGTGGCGCTAATTGATAACATGACAACATCAGTTACAGGTGCATCGGTCAAAAATCAAAACTTTGTTGTTTGCATTAATATTGTTTTCTTTAATTAGTTCAAGAAAAGCTGTTGTTGTCGTCTGCCGCCATTTTCCCGTCTGTCCGGTGGAGCGGACGTCACGTGATGATGAACGTCACCGTTTATTCGCTAAACCGGTTTCCATAGCAACTTAATCGCATTTTCCTTTTATCGATGCACCAACTTTTCCAACTCCACAAAGCGTAAAAACTTTTTTTTGGCGATATTTGGAGATTTTTTTTCGAATTTTCAGTGTTTCCATTCGGGTTTTTATAATGCACAAATTGAAAATGCGAATAAACACTGGTGGATGGAAACCCCGTCCCCAGCAGGTGTGTGTGTGTGTGTGTGTGTGTGTGTCAGAGCACACCTGTGTGAGCTGAACACTGAGTCTTGGCCTGTGTCTGCCTGCCTGTACGAGCTCTGTGTTTTCTTTGAGCTCATTACTTAAACATCAGTGCCGGCACCTTCCTCTGGCCGGGCTACAGAGGACGGAGGAGCCGACCACATGAAACAACAAAGACAACATGGCCGCCCTGAGCCGCTGTAAACCCCCCATCCCAGCTGCAGCGTAAACACACTCCTCCTGCGCACGCGAGAACGATGAACTCGCTCAGCAGAAGAAGAAGAAGAAGAAGAAGGAGAGGGGAAGATGTGCAGCGTCTCTTTGAACAGCCTCGGCTTTGAAGTCAGAAAATCCTCCTCCACTGCTTTTCCTGTTTGGAGCCTCGTCTCGTCTCGCTCCGCCGCCTTCCTCCTCCTCCTCTGACGGGCTATTTTTGTCCCGGGAGCGACCATTTTGGTTCGTCCTCAAAGAAACTATCCCTAACGAGTCATTTTAGGCGCATGTTCAGCCATAAAATCATGTAAAATCAAGTGTTGTTTCAGAATATTATAGTATATATAAGTATATTATAAGTGAAACTGCAGTGCTAACAAGTGGCAGATTTTTCCATTTTTCCACCATTATCATTTGCAGCAAGAGTGTGCAAGTTCTAACACACTTTTTGCAAAACTGTAAACACTGGTCTGTTTTTTTTTTTTTTTTATTTCACACTGTGAGTGTGTTGGTGTCCGATCCTTAACGTTTTTGTGAAGAAAAAAATCTACATATTTTGGTCATTTGATGGCTAATTAAACCTTAGGTAATAGTTATTTTCACTTTACAATCCGTGAAATGATAATTAATAATCATCACTTATTGCATAGTGAACTATTCATTAACAGTTTATTGTTACACACCTTTATCTACTATATTAGGTATCTGTAAAAAATTACCAAATGACTTGTAAACCTTTAAGGCACCATTTGTAGAACATAGATGGACCAGATATTTATTTAATAACACTTTGTTAATGGGTAATAACTGGTTTATAGACTGTGTGTAAACAGTGTTTGGATGGTTATTATAAAGTTGGATTTTTTTTGTTAAATATTTTTAATTAAGCTGCTGAAAGGTCTGTGTTGGCTTGAACCCTGGAATCACCCTGGCTTTATTTGTTAACTAATTATTATAAGCCATAGTTTTGACTTTATAACTTTATAAAATAATGTTTACAGATTACAAGTTTACAAAGAAGGCGACTCATTATCCATTTAACAAGGCATTATACTAATCATCAGCTGCAGCTTTATTACTGCCATCAAACCTATGTTTATGATGTTTATTGATGGGAATATAGATACACAAACCAGTTATTACCCATTAACAAAGTGTTATAAATATCTGGTCCATCTGTCTGTGTGATGTTTGTAGTTTCCGGTTGCCTCTCCACAGCGACACGCACATGAAAACACTCTGAGATCATGAGCTCACTTAAAAATCAGCTCTACAGCTAAAGGCCCCATCGCTGAATATGAGGACGGCTTGTAAAGATGGAGATTTGTTTTTTTGTTTTTTTTGTTTTTTTGCAGTGCAGAAGTTAAAAAATAATAATCCCTGGGATAATCTGGGTGGAGACACTGTGCTGTCGACGTGCCCCTGAGCAAGCTGTGCACCCCTGAGTGAGTGAATACCTGCATTGTTGGAAACAGTGAACGAACGGCAGACGAGTGCAGGTGAAAAGAAGAATACTGATTGTTTTTTTTTGTTTCGTTTTTTTTTGAATGAAGAGGTTTTTTTTTTTTCACTTTGAAGAACAAAGCGACTGTGAATCCCACACGCCCGCCTGTAATCTCAGTGATGCTTGGTGGGCAACTTCCTTGTTTTCTCCTCTCTGAGTCACACCCACACACACACACAGTGTCCACACACAGGGTTTGGTTTTTTGTTTTGTTTTGTTTTTTGTCTGCCTTTTTTTTTTTTTCCTGTCTGGGGGCCTGCGTGGTTTACAGCGGGACAGAGAGGGACTGCTGGGACGGCTTGTTGTTTTGTTTTGGTGTAGTTTTTTCACCCTCCTTTACTTATTTTTATTTTTTTATTATTATTTTTGACCTCCATTAAGGCGGGTGTGTTCTCACTCCGCCCGTCTGTCCATGAAACTAGACCCTGATCCTGATCCTGATCCTGATCCTGAGGGCACGACGTCGACAAATCACTTCAGCTGCACGTTATTTTGTCGGTAAATTAAATTGGAGGATTGTTCAGCGTTGGCATCACTTTGTGTTGTCACAGTGTGTGTGTGTGTGTGTGTGTGTGTGTGTGTGTGTGTGTGTGTGTGTGCGCGCACGCCCTGGTCTGACATTTGACCAAGTGTCTCACTGCTCTCGTTTTGCTCGTCCTCCTCCTCCAGGTGACATTTACCACCTCAAGCAGCCTACGTGTCACCTTCAGTGTCGTCCCGTAAACTCCAGCGCTGTGCAGGAAGCAGCCAATGAACGGACAGCAAACCGACCCCGACCGGAACCCGAATATAATTTCTAAATTTTTCTCCGAACCCGGCCTGATACCCAGCAGGTCCCCAAAACTCTCACTGCGAAGGTTCAAGTCCAGTTCTGTCTCAGTCTCACCGTTTTAGATCGAGCGGTTTTTGCTCGTCTCATTGGTTAATATAACACCTCGGTGGGCGGAGCCAAAGACCCTCAGTGAAAATGAAGCTCAGAGAAAACGACAAGAGATAAGAGAGGAGGAGAGAATTATTGTCATGAAGCCTCGTCTGCTGCTAAAAACAAAATAATACAATCCAGCCATAAGTTACCACAGCGATTCATTTTTATTCTTTTTTATTTTATTTTATTTTTTTACCTATCTTTGTTATTTAAAGTTGCACTGTACAAAACGGGGGCGGAGCTAAGTGAGGACCCTGTGGACTCAATTGCCAAACAACAAACCTTAAACTTAAATCCCCCCTCAGATATTTTGTGTTCTGCGAGTTCGGCCGCTGTCTAACTGCAGTGCTTCTGTGGCTCCGCCCACCGAGGTTTAAATCAGCCAATGAGATCGTTTCTACAAAATCCAAACTGCAGTCTGGTGCCACATGAAACAACACAGAAATAATGAAGCCAGTTTAGTATCATTTGCTGTGATTATCCACCTGAGCGGGCGCACTTAACTCCACCCATCTGGCACCTCACGCACGTTAAAACAAACAGGAGGACCGGCTGCACCACCAGCACCAACAAACACTGTGTGTGTGTGTGTGTGTGTGTGTGTGTGTGTGTGTGTCAGGGCTCTGAAAAGCTTTGCTGCGGCCACATCAGAGGGAAAACTCCCTCCTGATGAAACAAACTTTTTATTTGTCGTCACGAGATCAAAGGCGGGCCCGCTCTGCACGCCTGATTTTCACTCCGGTTTCATCTCCAGAGCCGGGACTGAGGAGCGTTTGAGCGCGGGACGCCGCGGCGGCTTCCTGCCCCGAGGCGCACACAGACCCCGGTCGCATGCACGAAGCGGCCGGGCCTCGATTTGATTTGCACGAAGCGACGATGTGATGTCGGCCGCCTGCGACTCGTTAGTCATGAAAAGCATCTGTGCTGCGGCTGAACGGAGCTCGCATGAACGCGGGACCCCCCCCCCCCCCCGCCCCCGCCCCCCGACCCGTCCCGGGACGGTGACGTTCCCGTTGGGCTGGGGGCTTCGTCGTGACCGGACGCTGAACTGACGGGCTCAGACTGAAGCCTGCAGAGGGGAACCAGCAGACTCCCCTCACTAGGCAACACGGAGGCCTCACACACTCAAACCCACCTGACCTACTTTCTCCTGCCCGCTCTGTGTGTGTGTGTGTGTGTGTGTGTGTGTGTGTGTGTGAGAGTGAGGCTGTGCATGAGTGAATGTTTGTACATGTAGAAGACATTGTTTGTACAAGTTGGAGTGTGTATGTGTGTGTGTGTGTGTGTGTGTGTGTGTGTGCAAGTGAGAGTGTCTGTTTAAGCGTACGCACATAAATCCTTTGTGTGTGTGTGTGTGTGTGTGTGAGAGCAAGAGCATGAGAGAGAGAGAACTTGCACTGGAGTGTGTGCACATAAAATGTATTGAGAGAAAGTGAGTGTGCTCGTGTGTGTGTGTATGTGTGTGTGTGTGCAAGTAAGAGTGTCTATTCAAGTGTGTGCACATAAAATCTTGTATGTTTGTGTGTGTGTGTGAGAGAGAGAGAAAAAGGGAGAGAAAGAGAGAGAGAGAGAACTTGCACTAGAGTGTGTGCACATAAAATGTGTTGAGAGAAAGTGAGAGCATGTTTTTGTGTGTGTGTGTGTGTGTGTGTGTGTGTGTGTGTGTGTGAGAAAGTGTGTTTGCAGCTGTGTTTCTGTCTCCGAGTGTGTTCCTGTGTACGTTTTCAGCGTGCATGTGTGTGTTTTCAGCGTGTGTGTGTGTGTGTGTGTGTGATTGCATGAGACTGTGTATGTAGGACATTGTGTGTGCTCGCATGTGTTTGAGTGCCTGTGTGTGTGTGTGTGTGTGTGTGTGTGTGAATGTCTATGAGAAAGTGTGCTTGCAGCTGTGTTTCTGTCTCCGAGTGTGTTCCTGTGTATGTTTTCAGTGTGCATGTGTGTGTGTGTGTGTGTGTGTGTGTGTGTGTGTGTGTGTGTGTCCATGTGCTGCCCAGCTGTGCTGCCCTGGCGTTGGCGAAGGGAACGGACAGAATCTAAACACTGACTTCCTCCTCTCTGTCTTTCTTCTGGGTCAAACAACAGACAGCTTGTTGTTCAGAGAGACGGCGTGAAGCTGCACACGCTGCAGTGTGTGTGTGTGTGTGTGTGTGTGTGTGTGTGTGTGTGTGTGTGCAGCCACTGAAAGGTGTGCAAAAGTGCTGACGCGTTCAAGTAAACTGAGGTTTGGAGAGCAGAGGCTTTAAACAAGAACCGCTGACATCATCATCATCATCATCACGCCACGTTTCCACGACGATCTGCCTCTCGTTCATCTCCCGCGGCAACAGGCAGCACCTCAACACATGGCATTCTGGGATTGGGACAGTTTGAAATTTGCTTCTCATTTGCATAAAATTGAAAGCCACAACCACAACAAGGGAACGTCATGAATGTCACACACACACATCAGAGGATTGTTGCACCTCCAGGCTTCCGTAGCTTCCATTCCCCGTATCGCCGAAAATATCAGTTTTATGAGATTTTTTTTTTTTTTTTTTTGGCTCTCAACGGCAGATTTTCCTCACTTCTTTTAACCTTTTCAGCCGTGCCGGTTAGCCGTTGTGAAATTCCCTCTGCGGGCACCAGTTTCGCTCATTTCCACAGAACTTTTATTGTAGATTCCAGAGATCCCAAACATGTGGCGCTGAATTACAGAGGAATGAAGATCCTTTCTGTTTGATGGGATTCTGCAGCCATCCAACGAAACAACGGCATGTTGGCTTTGAATATTTCCTTCAGTATCAGAGTGACCCTTACGAAACAAAAATATATTGCAGTATATTGGAAAATATCATGTGATATATTAGATAATACATTTCCATATAGGCTATGGGAAGTAGTCTTTCCAATATATTGCAATATCTGAAATGCGCAATTTCTTATGTATTATTCCATATATCTATCTATATCTATCTATCTATCTATCTATCTATCTATCTATCTATAAATATATATAGATAGATAGATAGATATAGAGATAGATATATATTGCATTATATATATTGCATTATATATGTTTCACCAATATATTATTCCATGTATTGCTAAGACATTTTCAAATACATATCATATTTAAATATATTGTAATTCCATATATTAAATGTAATATATTGTTATATATTTCATGTAATATATTGGTAAATATATTTTCTTTCTGTAAGGGGACGGAGCTCCAGTGAAGCTGCAGAGACACAACATGGATGTGACACTATATGGAGAAAAAGATGTTTTTTCTAACTCTGAAGCTACATAGGATGGGAATTGAAGGGAGGTCAAGGGCTTCAGGTTAAAATGAAATGTCTGAAAATCTTATGAGAGATATTCTCGCCGGTTAGCCGTTGTGAAATTCCCTCTGCGGGCACCAGTTTTGCTCATTTCCACAGAACTTTTATTGTAGATTCCAAAGATCCCAAACATGTGGCGCTGAATTACAGAGGAATGAAGATCCTTTCTGTTTGATGGGATTCTTCTGCAGCCATAAAACGAAACAACGTCATGTCGGCTTTGAATGTTTCCCTCAGTATCAGAGTGACCCTTGCGAAACAAAAATATATTGCAGTATATTGGAAAATATCATGTGATATATTAGATAATACATTTCCATATATGGGAACTAGTCTTTATATTTTCCAATATATCGCTATATCTGAAATGCGCAATTACTTATGTATTATTGCATATATTAAAATATATTGATGCAATATATATAACTATATTGCATCATGTATGTTTCACCAATATATTATTCCATGTATTGCTAAGACATTTTCAAATACATATCATATTTAAATATATTGTAATTCCATATATTAAATGTAATATATTGTTATATATTTCATGTAATATATTGGTAAATATATTTTCTTTCTGTAAGGGGACGGAGCTCCAGTGAAGCTGCAGAGACACAACATGGATGTGACACTATATGGAGAAAAAAATGTTTTTTCTAACTCTGAAGCTACAAAGGATGGGAATTGAAGGGAGGTCAAGGGCTGCAGGTTAAAATGAAATGTCTGAAAATGTTATGAGAGATATTCTCGCAGTGAGGATGTCAGCTAAAATCACAATTTAAAAGGTGTGTGTAAATGCTGTTGTGTTTATCGTCATGTGTTTTGAGCAAACCTCTAGCATCCAGAGGACCTGAAGGCCTTTTGTCTCGTGACCTACATTTTTTCCACACGTTTCTGAAGGACGCCGGCGGTCTCGGACACGTCTGAGGTCAGAAAGGCAGCCCTTGATCTTGAGGAATAAAGCGTCTTTGATGCAGCGTGACCCGCCGAGCCGGACAGATAAACTTGTTTATTCGGCCTCGGGGCTGTTTGCTCAGCGGAGCCCGGGCCGTGTTTCCGCCCTGTGAGCTTTTAACATCCAGCTAATGACTTTATGGAGTTTTTGGAAAAGTGTCAAGCCACTGAGTGCACTCCTATAGACAATCTAATGATCCCGGCCGAGCCACGAATTAGGAGAGAATTACTGTGATGTGTAAACAAATCGGACAGGTCCTTTTTACGGCGGCGGACCCCAGACGTCTCTGTTTACACGGCACCTCCAGCACCTCGTTTCACACAGCGGCATCAGGAATCCATCTCTTTGAAAATTCGGACAAGGATTATTTTTTGCCCTGAAACGAGATGGCGACCCGCTTTGAGGAGGGCGAGGTGAATCTGGGTGAACGTCATGACTCTCTTCTTTGATTTTTTACCCGTTAAATCTCCTTGAAGGCGTGAAGCGGAGACGGAGGTGAAGTGGAAGAAACATCTTAAGGAGACTTTCATTGATACAATCCTGCTCGGTTAACAGCAGACATCAGCTGATTCAATTTCATTTATTGTATTTTACTTATTTATTTTTTTCTCTTTTTTCCTTTTTTATTATTTATTTTATTTTTATTTATTTACTTATATACTTTTTATTTTATTTTTTTTCTCTAATTTATTATTATTATCATTACAATTTTTATTTTTATTTATTTATTTATTTATTTATTTTTATTTATCTATTTATTTATTTATTTTCCTAAACTAGTGTCACAGGTATTTTTTTTTTTTTTTATTTCATTTTACATGTCTGAGCCGGGGTGTTGTTATTGTTGTTGTTATGTCTTTTTTTCCCCTTAAATATAAAACAATTTAAAAAAAAAAAAAAAAAAAGGACAGACTTTCATGGCTTGAGGCAGCACAGACATGGACTGTGCACTTTAACAAAAATCACAAAAATCCTGTTTTGAAGTCTCGTGGGAACAAAGACGCCGGAGTTTTCACTGCCATATCATCTGAGTCAAGCTGAAGGCATTCGCAATTCAACCAGCAACCCCACGAAAACAAACTGTTTATTCACCCGGCGCCATTCCTCGTGACCCGGCGGCGATGAAAACATGCCAAGCGGCTGGATGAGGACAAATTAGCAGCGTCGCTACAAATCAGCTCCGTCTGAGCAGTCAGGATTACCGCACCGCAAAATCATCTCCGTCTCACTCTCATCTTGTTTTTCCTCCAAAGAAATAAAAGAAAAATCTGCCAGCGGGATGAGATAATCCCACTTGTTTCCAGTGCTAATCAGCTTATTTCAGCACAAATCTGTTGAAACAGGGCGGAATGAGGCAGATCAGCCACGAGGATCAAGAAAATGACACTTCATTCAAGAAAACTGTCAAAACAAATTGATTCATATTGGAAGCAAGTGGGATTATCTCATCCAACTGGCAGATTTTTTACCTCGTTTGAGGAAAAAACAAGATTTGAACTGTGAAGATGAGACTTGGGAGAAACTGGAAATGACTTGGTGAGATGATTTATTTTGTAGGGGAGGATGAGGGGTGCAGGGTCTTGCTCAAAGGCAGTTTGTCAGGACATGTGTCCGCTGATGGGTTAAACCTAAGACCTTTTGATGATGCAAATGTCTCTCTGGCGGCCCTGCCAACCCTAACCCTGAACTGGATCTGTGTGTTCAGAATCGGAGGCTCGCCGGTCAGGAAGCAATCTGTCGGAGAGACTGCGCTCCACCTTGTTCAGTATAACCCTCCGACTTCCTCTGGACGACACCAGAGCTTCAAACGGTTATGGAAATCAAGTGTCTACTGACTACACTGTAAAAAAAAAAAAAAAATCTCCATCTTAACTAGACATACAGTCTCATTTTCAGTGTTCAAATCTTGTTTTTCTTCAAAAGAAGTGAACGATTTACCAGCAGGATGAAATACAGAGATCTTGATTGCTCATGTGTGCTGTGCAAAAGCAGCTTGGGAAAAAAAATCATGATTTAGAGTAATTTGGATTCAGATTGAGTTTAAAATCTTGCTTTTCTTCAAACAAGGTGAAAAAAATCTGCCAGTCGGATGAGATAATCCCACTTGTTCCCAATGCTAGTCAGCCTGTTTGCAGGACTTTCTTGAATCAAGTGACTTTTTCTTGATCCCAGTGGCTGATCTGCCTTATTCTGCCTTGATTCAACACATTTAGACTTGTTTAAGTGGGATTATCTCATCCCACTGACATCTTTTCACTCACTTGAAGAGTTTAAATGACATGTTAAGATTCTCTCTCTCTGAGCAGCGAGTGTGTCCTCTCACAGAGCTGTGGTTCACTCACTGCTGGTTGTGTTGGGAGCGACTGGACTAAATCGAGTCAATTCAGCTTCTCACAGCCCAGAGGTCACACATCCATCCAAAGGGTCATTTGTAAGCCTGGGTCGGCCCAGTGGGGCTGAAACACTGAGCCACACGGGGGACTCAAACCACCAACCCTGCACTGTGGCAATATGCATCTCATTTTATCCTGTTACAGTCTTAAAATCTTGTTTTCCTTGAAACAAGCCAAGAAAAATCTGCAAAATTCCCCAAAAAACAAACGAACAAGTGGGATTATCTCATCCCACTGGCAGAACCTTGTCCTTGATGTTCAAAAAGTGACGTTTAAGACAAAATATAAATGAAATTACTTGTTCAGTGAAACAAATATCTGCCAGAATGGGTACTAGATTACATAAGAACTTAAACACAGCAAAAATACTTAAACTTTGATAATCCTTTTTTTTCCAATGCAGTTTGAGGATTTTTTTTTTCTTTTTTTCTGAGAACAAGTATCTATCTGATGAAACAAGGCAGAATGAGGCAGATCAGCCACTAGGATCGCGAAAATGACACTTGATTCAGGAAAATGCTGGAAACAAGTTGATTAGTTTTGGAAACAAGTGGGATTATCTCATCCCAGAGGTGGATTTTTTTAACCTTGTTTGAAAATGGAGGTACTGGAGCCCTTCACCTCGGCAATGTGCTCTCACAAACGTCTTATTGATCCTTTAAAATGCGACGCTCTCAGTCGGGGGTGAATTCTTCCGTCTGCTCAGATTTGATTGCCTTTTTGGCTCGGTGCTGCCCGGAGAAAATCAATCGCCCCGGGTTTGGTCGAGTCCTTAATAACGGCCCGACTTTTCGGCTTTGCCTAATAACTCGGGCTAAAAATCGTCTGTGATGAATCATTAAGCGCTCGGAGGGGCTCTGTGCTCGCTCGCAAGGTAAAAGGATCGCATGACAAGCAGCTAATTACTGCAAATGGATGTTTGGTTTTCGCTTTGCCGAGCATCCACTGCTGCTGCTGTGTGTGTGTGTGTGTGTTTGTGTGTGTTTGTGTGTGTGTTAGAGGGGGATTCCAGGAAGTTGCTGTCAACACAAACTCCAGTATCAGATAACCTCCCAGCTCTTTCTTTCTCGAGTCTGATAATCACACAGGAAAATATTTAGCCGTCTGACAACTTCAGTTTTTGGTTTTAAGTTAAAACTGAAACATCAGACAGCCAAAATCTGCAATCATTTATGTATTTTCTCACCCTGGATAGTTGAATATGAATGCATGAGTGCTTCATTTCAGCACCGTCCTGCAACGAATCCCTACTTTTACACACACACAACGTTCTCCTTTCAGGCTTTCTAAACAAAACTTCCCACACAGCAGAACTGGCTTACGTGATAACTCACAGAATGCTCGTGTGAGAGGCCAAAAGAAGGAAAAAACAACATTTCTTCAGCCCAGATGACAGAAACTGCACCTGATCTGCATTCTGCTGGTTGCAACATTCATTATCCCGCCTTAATCCCATTCATGTCTGGATGGAAACGATTACGCACAACAACTGCAGTCAGCTCAAACAACCAGCATCGCGTCATGATGTGATAATGGTGACGGGCTCCACTGAACAGCTGGAGGGTAGAATGCCTTGCTAAAAGGAACTAAAAGGCACAGCAGGAGAAGCCGATGACAGAGAGAGTCGTTTAGTCACTTTCTCAGTCCCAGATTATGCAAAATCCTCCAACCACTGCACTCTCAGCTGTGATGGAAAGTAAAGTCAAGAACAAAATGTAAAATCAAGGCTTGGTTCCTCAGCGCGCTGATATTTACAGTTTGAGGAGCAAACACTCGGGACACACGGCTGCCCTCCGAGGCGTTTCCCCCCGGGCCTCAGCCAGTGGAAAACTACCTACTTCCTGCAGGTGTTTCCACTAAATTATTTTGTAAGCCAGGTGACTGCTGGACAGCTATTTTGTGGGCCAGGTGTGTGTGGGCGGGAGTGTGTTTTACATGTGTGTATGATTAGTAATAACACTGTTTCTGCACTGCAAAAATTCTCCGCCTGCGCAAGTCATTCAGCCTAACTTTCAGTGTTCAAATCCTGCTTTTCTTCAAAATCTGACAGTGGGATGAGATAATCCCACTTGTTTCCAGCACTAATCAACTTGCATCCAGAATTTTCTTGAATCAAGTGTCATTTTCTTGATCCCAGTGGCTGATCTGTCTTATTCTGCTTCTGTTTCAACACATTTATACTTGTTCCCAGAAAAAAAAAAAGTAAGAAAATTACACTGGAAACTAGTGGGATTATTTCATCCCACTGGTAGATTTTTTACCTTTTTAAAAATGAATGAGTCAAAATGAGTTGTTTCGAGATACGTGTCCATTTTCAAACAAGGTTAAAAAAAAAATCCACCGCTGGGATGAGATAATCCCATTTGTGTCCGACGCTAATCAACTTGTTTCCAGCAGTTTCCTGAATCAAATGTCATTTTCTTGATGCCCTTCAAAAAAATCCACCTTATCGACTCATTTCCAGTTTCTCCCAAGTCTGAGGGTTCAAATCGTGTTTTTCTTCAAACAAGGTAAAAAAAAAAAAAAAACTGACAAAGGGATGAAATAATCCCACTTGTTTCTGACACTAATTACCTTGTTTCCAGAGTTTTCCTGAATCAAATGTCTTTTTTTTTTTACCTTGTTTGAAGAAAAACACCGTTTTAAAAATGAATATGGGTCAAAATGAGTTGTTTTGATTTTTTTACAGTACCACTGCACAAACCAACCCACAAAGCAACGTCCATGTCCCACCAAGCCTTTTGTCCTGGGACCGTGTGTTTATTTCGTCATGGCAGGTGGGACAGCAGTCCAAACCCTCTGTGCATGAAAAGAGATGCAAATCCTGACTTGTCCTTGTGAAACCTGTCTTGGACTCCCTGCGCCAACCAGGAAGCGGCCTCCCAGCCTGACAACGCTGGATCTAGTTGATATTAAAACTGTCTCCAGCGCTTGTTAAGGCAGGTCTGACGTGTCGGGATCAAAACCCTCGTCTTTGTTCGGCGGAGGGACACCGTGTCAGCGAGGATAAATCAAACAGAGACTTTCGTGCCTGCTTTTAATTGAGCATTTCGACAGGCTGGAACCACGACCCAGTGGGAGACGCGGGGATTAGTGTCAAGAGGGCATTTCAAACTTAAACCCATTTTGATAGAGTTTGAAATATCGTCTTTGTGGCCATCGAACCAAGAAATAACTTCTTGTGCACCGAGTGTCCGTGTCCCCTGTTGTTGGAGAGCTGTATGGTAAACAGCCGGGTCGCCTTGGAGGGCAAACACATTATGTATACACATCACATGCAGGGGGATTGACATTTTCAGAGATTACCTTAATGGATTTTCTGCATCGAGACACGGTATGCAGAGACAGGACAGGTGGGGGGACAAAAGTCGGATTGCAAAGGTCATGAGCTGGATTTGAACCTACAAACTTTACACTCCTTTTTCGTACAAAAACAAAACAAAAACATGGCCACGTTGGGGGAGGTCGTATTGTGCCTGATAAGAAAGAGGCAAAAGCGGAGGTGGTGAGGTCATTAAACACATCACGACAGGAGGATGGAGGATTGTTTTCTCTGATATTACCCACGAGGGAACGTTCTTCCTTCATAGACCGGTCCCACCGCCCCCACCATCTCCAGTGGCCGTGCTCCATTTCATCCATATCCATAAAAGAACGTGCACAAATGCAGACGAAATGAACGCAGAGTTCAGACAAAAGGCTCCATATCCATATTTAATGTTTGAATTGAAGTATGAATGAGCCTGTAGACCTTAACGGTTTGCACAGATGAAGCTAAACCGTCCGCCGAAACTCTCCAAACTGCGACCGCCCTGCAGTTGGTTGGTTTGTGGATTTACAGGTGGTGCAGCCATGCGTTCTTAAACTGCTCGAAAATTCAAATTTTTAAACTCAGGCCAAACACGAGATATGTGCCAATATCAGCGGCGGCTATTGGAGGAATAGATCCACCATTAACAAGACCTAATTTTCTTGATATCGCTCCTTGCATTCCTTTGTAAGCTTCTTCCTCTGCAAGCAAACAAATTCATGGCAGAAACACTGTATGCAGCGTCTACAAGCCAAGCATAAAGAGCATGTATCCTGCCAACAAAGTGATGTTGATCCCAGAGCCCTATAAATCACCTGCCTCTGCCCCACACCTTCCTTCACAACGTGTGCCTGCCTGCTTTGACTTATTTGGCTCTTATTTCAATACTTTACACACTTTCTAGGGAAACATGTATATTCACTCCATCTGGTGCCTGGGCGCGGTGGCTATGCATCCCAAAAACATAAATGTAAATGCAACCAATAATCGAATGCTGTAGTTAAAAGACAGCATAGTTTCTGTAGCGTATATAACCACAGCATAAAGAAACTGGTAACATTTTACAATAGGAGTACAACAATTAACATTAGTTAATGCCTTAATGGTTAATTAACTGTTAGTTAATGATTATTATGGCATTTACTAATGCTAATAATGTCTACAATAACCCTTAAATAACATATAAATTAATACCTTAGCATGAACAGAATTAGTACATGATTCTTAGACACATTAGTTAACGGTTAGTTAACTGTTACTTAATGTTTATTTCCTGTTACTTAATGTTTATTACCCATTACTTAATGTTTATTACAGCATTAACTAACGTTAATTGTTGTACTCTTATTGTAAAGTGTTACCGAGAAACTTGTCCTACATTGAGAGAAAATGTCCCATAGATTGGCTACTTTTGTCTTTGCCATTATGCGATAACTTCTTGAATTTTTGAACATTTGAAGGACTTCATTACCCAAAAATCACATAACGCAGCATCAGTAAACGGTATGATACACTGGTATGCTACCTTTTCAGTTGCTGCTTGTACGGCTTCAAAGGTCATTTCACTTCCTAGTTTTTATTTGCCACTTTCTTTTTTGAAGAAGACTCGTTTGCAGTGAGCGAACCCGACGTCGTAAATCAATATGGGCAAACAGGTTAATCTAAAGGATCTGGCTTAGTGGGAATATTGAATGTTGCTGTCCAAATGTGTGATTTAGGTTAGTAAAACAGGTGGGTGTCTGCGTAAAAAAAAAAAAAAAATCTTGCCAAATGCAGCTTTAATTGCTGAATGAAATCATGAGCAGGAGCAGCACACAGGCCTCTGACGGTGCGCTGTGGGCCGGGGCTGGACCAGAGTCAGAGGTTAAGAAGTTTCAGGGTCCAGAGGAATGTTTAGCACAATCGGGCAGGAAGTCAGGAGTTTTTCGAAAGCCGAATGAGGAAGGAGATGGGGGCGGTGGAGGGGGGGGCGAACGGGGAAAAAGAAACAAAGAGTTACGGCGGCAGGAAGACCGACCGAGACTCGAGGCCGAGCGGGAGAAAGTGACGGAGGCAGACGGAGAAACAAAAGAGCCTGGACCGTTTCACTAAACCACAGCCAGAAAACTATTTACAGTCATGGCTGAAGCTCCAAAGGCTTCGTTTTTTTTATTCCCATGGAAGACTTGGAGGAAGGCAGCGGTTTGCAGTTCAGCCTGTTACGACACATCTTGCAACGCTTTACAGAAGTCCTACGCTTGGGAGAGAGCTGCAGCAGCCCAGAGATGTACAAGGGGGGAATGATGGAGGATTGAGATGCACTGATGTCATTTTTTCACTGCCGGCAGCGTGGGCCGGTCTGAGCTGCAGCTTTCACAAGAGACAGCCTTTATAAAGAGTTACTTTGGTTTGGTTTGGCCAAATAATACATGTTTCTTTTACCAGGTATCCCAACCCTGTAATTAAATGAAAAGATGTGTAAATATGTGTTTTCTTGCAAATATAAGCCTTATAGCATCTAAAAGAAGTATTAACATGAGTAAAATGTCAACTACACATTTGGCAACTTTAGCATCAGTGGGTTGAAGAGGTCTAATATTCTTCTGTGCATTAAACTAAAGAAAAACAAGGGCAGTTTCCTTCACTGACAATATTGGATTTTAATTCTTGGATACTGATCTTCTGTTTGAACCTGATACTACTTCAGCACTAATCAAGAATCTTGGAAATGAATGGAACGCCGTAGAACCCTTGTTGCTTTTCTGGAAACCTTTCACTTCATTGTTTTTTGCACATAAAACCCAAACAAAGTAATTTTTACAAGTATTTAGAGAGGTAAACTGACAATTAAACATTTGGCAACTTAGGTTCCCCAGGAGGGTCAATGGCATGAAGCGATCCAACATCCCTCTGTGCATAAAAACAGCGAATCAAGACTATCCCATCTGTTTTTTTGGTATAAGGTGCTGCCTTTGGTATTGAGTTTTAATTCTTGGGTACCAATCTGCCATATTTCAGCCTGATATCAGACCAAAATTCAATACAAGAGACAGGACTAGTTCATCACTAAGCAAGAATCAGGCGTCTCTCAAAGCCTCCCGACTCTGGCAGCGACGTATAAAAACAGACAAAACATTCATGAGACCAGCATTCACCTCGTTTTAATCTGAAACGCACAAAGGCCGACCTCACCAGACCGCGGTGGGCTCCGTGTCACCAGAACAGGCCTACACGCAGAACGTTACGCTGCTATGCTAACCCTAAACCTAACCCTATCCAAATCACGGATTAACCTACAAACCAAAAACCCCAAAACAAAAGCAGACATGAAGGAACCTGGAGGAGAAGAATCCGGGGGACTTCGGAGACCATGCAGCTCGAATCAAAAGAGTCTTATCTGCAAACTCAAGACGTAAATCCCCTGGCACCGAGTCAGCGCACAGGATCGGCCATGTTGGAACCTGCGTGATCTGTGGGTTGTGATCTTGTTTGTGGATCAGTGATGTTGGAGATCTCAGATAGAAGGTCAAGAGATGCTGGAGTTCCCTGAATAAGTCATCAGAACCTGAAAACCAGAGTCAACTCTAACCCTAACCCTAACCCTAATCCAAATTCAATCAGGACTTAATTATTGCAAACATGCACATTTTCAAATCTTAGTGCACATCTGCAAATCAGGCTACACTTTGGCAGATTTGGATACGCATTTGCAAACACATTTGTAAATGTCATGTTACCCATTTGCAATAATGAGGTCCTGATTTTATTTTTTCTGAAACAAGACTGGTTTCCTTGGACTTGCAGAGTTTTCCTCATGCAGACATTTTTGGGGGTTTCTGCTTCTGCCCACGCTGCAGAAAACAAGCGAAGGTGAAAAATGAGTGGTCGGACAAATACAGAGCTCTCAGATGCAGAGTTCAATTATTATTGATTGATGAGGCTTGCGGAAATCACCAAATAGCCCGTCAACTTTAAAAAAGCACTGCAATTTTGTTTAAAGAATTTACTTTTGGACAAGGGAATGATGGACAACTTGAAAGACCAATGAGAGGACGGACTGACTCGCTCCTTCCCTTTTCCCACAGCAACTGGAGGCTTTCCAGGCTCTCCGCTCCGTGTGGAGGAGAAAGCCTGGGAACGAGGTTAGCCCGAACCGGGAAATGAACATCAGACGATCTGCCAAACGCTGCGATACTTCAGCTGTGGTTTGGTCGGGTTTGTCGAGCAACCAAAGACGGTCCTGATGAAGCTTGAGAAGAAACAGTGAAAGCAGCTGAGTTTGGCGATCATTAGCCGCTGTGGCTGAAGAACAAAAGAAGTCATTTCCTGGCCTGGTTTGAGTCTGGTATCCAAAACATTGAAATGAAAAATTGAGAGGTGGTACACAGCTCAGATATTTCATTTGAACAGTGTTCACAGAGGGAAAAAAACACAAAAGCCTGGCTTATATGCGTGTATCAAGATAGATATTTTCCTCAGGCACAGGTAGGTGTCACTGTCTCTGTATTCATATTCATCAACTTAATGTGGTATCCGAGCACATTAAAGATGTTTTTTGGCGTTCATGTGGCCTCCCATCTCATGTTTGATTTACAGTTTTGAGTCTGGATATACTGTTCAGGCTTGAGGCTTTGTTTAATTTCTCACAGTCGCAGCTGCCCCTGTGCCCTATATAGTGCCGCTGCGAGCTGTGAAACCTGTTTCAGATCCACTGCAGGCGGCTCTGGCTCACATCCAAAGTGTCTGCCTCCTTGACTTGGTGTTATTTCAGGAGCGGTGTAAAAAACTCCTGACCGAGCCAGCAGCCAAGCTTGGCCGGCTCGCTGTATTTCTTACCCCCCTTTTTCTTTCACTAGACTCTAAAACCAAGTGTGAAATACGAGACCGACTCGCTGTTTTCACTCTGGAAAACGCAGGTTTGTTCCATAATTAATTACAAACTACAAAGTGTTGGTGGAGCTCACTGGGTGGAGCAAGGCGGGGACACTGCCAGGGTTGGAGGTTCAGTTCCCACTGTAATCGCCCAAATGTATGGCTTCATTGTGCTTTAAAGAACTGGTTAAAATTGACTATAATGTTAAATTTATGAAGTTTGAACCGTTCCAGTGCGCAATATCTGTAGCTAAAAATGAAATAAAATAGGCATAAAGAATCACGTGCATGTAAGAAATCAACAATGTGACCATGCAAACACAAAACCCAGCAGTTAATGGGAGTCGGGAGTCAGGCTATAGATGTTGTTGTTGGAGATGAGTATTTAAGTTATGTGCATGTGAAATTCCACTCGTCCCAAGGTGATCTGAGGAACACATGAGCACCAAAAAAAAAAAAAAAAAGCTGCAGAGCCGGCAGGATCTCCAGCTGTACGTGCAGCACAGTTGCGCTCGGAGAACAAGGGCAAAGCTGTGCACAAAACGACGAATCTGCAAGCTCTTTAAATTCCTCTCAATTCCTCCTCGCTGCTCCACAGGTTTCAGGTTTCAGCCTTAAAACAAGCCAGAGGGAGAGAAAGCCACACTCTGACACAGCAGTGTACAACGCAGCTCTGAAATCAACATTTAAAAAAAAAAAAAAAAATAGGGCAATATAAAATGGGTTGGGCCCTTGTTTCTTGTGGTGAGCCCATTATCGTTCATGATCGGGCCATTACTTTTTATATCCTTAATGAGAAACGCAGGCGGCAGCGGCAGCCAGTGGACATTAAGACATTCAAAGAGTCGAGGAGCTTTGGAGGGGAAAAAAGAAAACACAGCTTTAAGACTGGTTAGCAATTTGAAAAAGTGGGTTAACCAGTGCACTATTTGGATGCGTGTAATTTCATTCTGGCGGCGTGACGGCTCTTATGAATTGATTACAACCATGAGGCAGGGGGGAATTCGAACCTCCCAATGTCAAAAATTCTCCTTCAAAGATGCAGCCGCTGAAACGCTTTGTGCTTGTTTACTTTTTTGGTCTTCCAGGTTTAATTTTAGAAAAAAAAAAAAAAAAAAAGAAGAGAGCTAGCATGTGATGTGAATACAGCGCTGTTTTGGCAGCTGACTTGGAAGGCCAAGACGTCGGACTTTCCCGTCAGCACATGAACGCCGCGTCATGGAAAAACGTCAAATGGGAAAAAAAAATCCTAAATCCAGATCGCCACCGAAATCGAAATCGAATTTACTGATCGTTGTGCCCCGAGTGATCTAGCCACCAATTTCTACACCTACAAGTCATTCAGCCTCATCAAATCTGTTCAAATCTGTTTTTTCTTCAAATAAGATTAAAAAAATCAGCCACTGGGATGAGATAATCCCACTTGTTTCCAGAATTTTTTTTTTTTAATCAAGTGTCATTTTCTTGATTCGGGTCGGCAAAACATTTCCTGAAACGAGTGAAACTGCATTGGGAACAAGCAGAAATCATGCCACATATCATATCGCACAGCCCTAATGGCAAAGTAAAGATTAGTAAAGACGGCACACAAACTGATTTAAATCTCTGCAGATCAGAAACAGCTGCTGCTCCAAAATGACGCACCATCACACTGAGGCTGCACGACATGCACTAAACTCCACACCTCGATGTTTACGCCAAATATCTTGATAGAAATGTGAAAATTAAGCATTCTTTAAAAAAAACAGCATAATAATAAACTGGAAGTAGAAAATACAGGAAGTTCACAAAGTGTTTTACTGATCAGAACAGACCAATCAGTGTCTGAGGCCCTAACTCTAAATTTGATATCGTCCATATCGATGCCTTGTGAGATATTAATGTCACACATGTTCACATCTACATATTCATATGATGGCAATGTGTATGATATAACATTGAGTCCAGCTTGGCAGAACACACACCACCATGTCAGGCTCAGGGTTATCACTTGGTCTCACTACCTGAAGCCTCATCACATTATTAAAAGGTGTGTGTGTGTGATTTGGGATGACACACATTACTTATTGATACCAGCTTATTCTGATAATGTGTGTTGCTGCTGAAAAATGAAAGCATCAACACAAAAATATGTGTTGAAAATGGCACAACCAATTTTCTTATCTCTGTGTTTGTGTGTGCGTCTGTAACGTGTGTGTGTGTGTGTGTGTGTGTGTGTGTGTGTGACTGAGCTCTGCGTGCTTCCTCATTGGCCGGGAAGTCGGCGGCCCCGCCCACGACACGCCCACCAGCTCAAATAAAAACAAGCTCGTTCAGGCTGCCGCTGAACTGGCTGACTCCACTGTGTCAACAAGGAACACACACACACACACACACACACACACACACACACACACACACCCATACACACCTCACAGCTCGTCATTTATACGACAAGGTGAGCCTGAATCATGGTGATCCAGGTGTGATTTCACCACAAACACCTGCCTCACTCTGCTTCCTTCTGTTAACACTGAATTTTTTTTGACAAAACAAAAGTCAAATTTGAACACACTGACTCCGACAGTTCAGCTGATCTGGGGTTTTTAAGGCTGATACTCATTCTGGTAATTTAATACTTTAGCCAGCGATGTCCAAATTTGGGCCCATATTTGATATTTTTGTTTTATTCTCATGTCAGGCTGGAAAATCCTCTTCAACAGTATTTTAAACACCATGGGAAAGTGAAACTGTCCGCTCAATCCCACACTGATGAGACTATTTTCAGGCAGAGATGCTTTACTGCCTTTAAAACAGTACTGAAGGAGTTATGTTTGGGAAAAAATGGGGAAAAAAACATACAAAGACGACGAAATGCCGTTTAGTGAACAACTGTGACTGGCCAATATCTGATTTATATTAAAATTACAACATAAAGCCCTGTAGATCAGACTTTAATCCCAACACGGTGGAGCCGGTTTGTCTGATGTGTCGTCTGTCTGCTGTGTGTGGGACGTCCCGTGCCGGCCGTCAGTGTGCGCTGCGTTTCCCGTGTCGTCTGTGAGACTGAAACCTGCGCAGGAAACCGAGCGACTGCTTCACGTTGGGCGTCGGGGACATGCAGGGAAACCTGTTAGAGAGCGTAATCTCACAGATTAATCCCACGAGGAAAGTCCCCGCCGGCCCCTGAACGCACCGGGAACGGTCCAGCTACAGTGACTGAAGTGACTCTGGGCCCCTGGAGAGGAGACAGCCGGGTGTCACTTTCAGCACATTGACCTCTTCAAAACTTCAGTGACTTCAGTTTTGGCTGATTTGCATCTTTTCTCCTCTGCTGATTATCCAGCTAAAAACAAGCCTGACATTTTGGAAAAACACAACTGTGGCTCTGTGTTATCAGCAGGGCTGGGGAATATGGCTCTAATCAATACTAAGATAACCATAGATTTATTTTTTTTTACATCAATAAATACATAACAACGTGGCTTATGTGTGCGAAACCAGAATCAACCTGATGTTTTTCTCATAGAGCTGCATGAAACTGTGAAGAGGGACGTTAAAACGTTTCATGTGTCGTTTTGCTGTTTTTCTTTTTTTTTTTTTTAAATTTATTGTCATCATCAGGTTAGACAAAATATCCTCCTGTCCTCGTGATGCGGTTCTGCTGAAACATTATAAACGATATTTTCCAATTACACTTGTTAACAGCAACACGTAGTGACAGGGGACGTGTTGTCGTTACTAAAGTAAAGTGATGCTTGTGTGTGTGTGTGTGTGTGTGTGTGTGTGTGTGTGGAGGCGGAGACGAGGACGTGTTGAAAGCGACGCGTCCTCCAGCGCGGCGTCTCTCCTCTGTCATCGCCGAGCGCCGCCTCCCAGCCCAAACAGTGTGAGCCGAGCCGCGTTGAAAGCAGTGTGTGTGTGTGTGTGTGTGTGTGTGTGTGTGTGTGTGTGTGTGTGTTTGACGCCGCCTGTGTCTCCACGCCGGTCGCTCACACTCCGGTTCACCTCTGGTTCCAGTTTCCATGAACCTCTGACTCTGTGTGACGGAGCAGCTGCAGCACGACGGGACAAAAGCATCTTCCCTGATCAATAATCTGCTGAATAAAGACTGAAAAATAAAGCCTCAGTCTCACGGGAAGTGATCAGAGCTCAAAGTGAAGTCTTCAAATGCCTTCCTTACTCTGACCAGCTGCCAAAAAGCCCCAAAGAATTAATTTTATAAAGATATGAAAGCTGAAAAGGAAGACAGTCTGAGCAGCTTAGTGAAGCTCGAGTCAGGCGATAGTTGGGCTTTTTTACTAAAGAAATCCATAAACTGTCTTATAACTTATCGATCATCTGTTGTTTTTTTTCATACTTGCAGAGAGAGCACGAGCACAGGAGTGAGATGATGCCGCTGTGCCTACTTACAGTTTTTATTTATGAGACTTTAAACGCTATCAGTGGTTCTTGAAGCTCCGTCCCTGAAACATATTTAGACTTGAAAAAAACACTTTTAGACAAATCATGATTTCTCTTACAAATCAGAGCCGGAGCCACAGGTTAGGGTTAGGGTTAGGCCGATGCTGGACAGAGAGGAAGAGGAGGAAGAGGAAGAGGTTTTTCATTCATGCTATCAGTGTGTAGTTGGCGCTTTGTGTGCTTATTCAAATGATGGCTTGTGTGTGTGTGTGTGTGTGTGTGTGTTAATGGCCTGACGCAAAAACACAATTGAGAGTTTGAAGAGTTGTGTTTGCATGAGATGCAGAACGTTTCGCTGGTTTGGTGGTTTAGTGTGCAGACTTTTAGCCAAAGCCATCAGAAAAAAAAAAAAAAACTGTAATATGGAAGTCACTCGGCCATGTTCACCAGGTTTCTCGTTGCATCCGAGGGGTTGAAGGTTTGATACCCGAGACAGACAAGCCCTCTGGTCCGCTCCCTCATCTAAATGCACTAAATGTAAATGTAAGCCCTGCAGTTTCCCTGCAGTTCACATTCCTCCGGCCTCGGCCTCTGCCGGCTGCAAGCTGCTTCACTTCCTCGTCAAACGGCCTTTTCCTTGAAGACTGGCCTCTTTGTTTCAGCTGCGATTAGCTGGCAGATATAAAGGCGGGCAGCTGATATTTGAGACTATTGTGTGTGTGTGTGTGTGTGTGTGTGAGCCTGCTTGAGGAAGCATGCCCTCCCTCCGTCTCTCCCTCTCTCTCTAGAAGACTCTGGACCCGGACGTCAGCTCGTCCTGAGAGCCGAGGCGTGAAAACCCTTCAGACCTGCAGCGTGTTCCTCATCCAGGCTCACGTGCCGCGTCGCTTTCCTCAAACCTGTCAAACCGCCCTCCTCCTCTGACTGATTTCATAATTCTCCAAACAGCCCGGGATCGACGGGAAAACCCGCGCCTCTGACACCTGACCGCTCCTCGGCTCCACCTGAGCTCGAACCGGTTTCAAATTGTTTTCCTGGCGTTGCTGCGACGTGACGACAGATGCCTCTCCTAACCGCCAGCTGACTGATAAAACACCCCGGGCAAAGAAAAGGAAAGGTACGGAAGCGTAGAGCTGCCAGACCAAGAAAATAAAAACCGAGAGGCTCAGTATCACGTAATTACGTAAAAAGTTTATTGTTATAACAATATATTTTCACGTTATAACGTGAAATTATCACGTTATTTCATGATATGATTTTTTTCACGTTATAACGTGAAAATATCACGTTATTTCATGATATGCTTTCACGTTATAACATGAAAGTATCACGTTATTTCGTGATACGACTTTTTCACGTTATAACGTGATAGGTATCACGTTATTTCGTGATACGAATTTTTCACGTTATAACGTGATAGGTATCACGTTATTTCAAGATAGGAAATTTTCACGTTATAACGTGAAAGTATCACATTATTTCGTGAAACGTGTTTTTGTTTACTGTCTGCTGGCCATCTGTAAATCATGGCTGCTTTACATGATGCCATTAGATCATATTTCATGCTTGGCTTGAGACATGGGGAGATTTTACAGTTATTGGGCTCCGTGGATGACATTCATATAAGCTTGCGTACCCTGAGAAGAATTTTGAAAACAATGGGATTATACCGGAGGAAAAACGAGTCGGACCCTCTTGAGGTAGCGTCATTTCTCATTGATCAGCTGGAGGGACACGGCCGGCTGCATGGATACAAGCTCCATCACCTCAACTGCATCCAAGCTGGATATGTTGTCACCCAAAGTACAGTGAGGCAAGTGCAGTGAGAAACTTTAACAAATGCCTCACTGTACTTTGGGTGACAACATATCCAGCTTGGATGCAGTTGAGGTGATGGAGCTTGTATCCATGCAGCCGGCCGTGTCCCTCCAGCTGATCAATGAGAAATGACGCTACCTCAAGAGGGTCCGACTCGTTTTTCCTCCGGTATAATCCCATTGTTTTCAAAATTCTTCTCAGGGTACGCAAGCTTATATGAATGTCATCCACGGAGCCCAATAACTGTAAAATCTCCCCATGTCTCAAGCCAAGCATGAAATATGATCTAATGGCATCATGTAAAGCAGCCATGATTTACAGATGGCCAGCAGACAGTAAACAAAAACACGTTTCACGAAATAATGTGATACTTTCACGTTATAACGTGAAAATTTCCTATCTTGAAATAACGTGATACCTATCACGTTATAACGTGAAAAATTCGTATCACGAAATAACGTGATACCTATCACGTTATAATGTGAAAAAGTCGTATCACGAAATAACGTGATACTTTCATGTTATAACGTGAAAGCATATCATGAAATAACGTGATATTTTCACGTTATAACGTGAAAAAAATCATATCATGAAATAACGTGATAATTTCACGTTATAACGTGAAAATATATTGTTATAACAATAAACTTTTTACGTAATTACGTGATACTGAGCCTCTCGGTTTTTATTTTCTTGGTCTGGCAGCTCTACGCTTCCGTAGAAAGGAAAAAAAAAAAAAAAAAAAAAAAGTATGACTCAGGTGTCTCTGCCGTTACCTGACCTACGTCATCGAAAGGGGGCGTGGTTTCAAGATAATCCTGCTGAACGCTTCTCGGTTATGAATCACAACTCATGGAAATTTTATACAACTACATTGCATAAGACTATCTGCCATATGAGAATTACAGGCATTTATTAGACACGTTATGACTTGTAATAAGGGGTGAGATGACGGATAAACGCACTTCAACTCAATTTAGCCACATATGTCATAGTGGAGTAAAGTTTATATGACTCTTTATGAGGAATCACACTAAACAGCATCAGAATGGATCTTTTAAGGGCAAAAAAAGCAGAAATTCTGGGAAAAAAAAGAAAAAAAAATTCTGGAAATATATTGGACTTCTGTTGACTGCAAAAAATGTCAGCAACAAGCAACAGGACCAGGCAGTGCAACCTGAGTTTGGATTAAAACGAGATGCAGATCTTCAGTAAACAGATCTGACCAAATGTTTGCAGGCATTAAACTGCAACCCGCAGGCAACACCGACGAATTCACCTGTTAGCCTATTTTTTTTTTTTTTTCTTCAAATATTTGCTCTCAAACCAGCAGGACGTGCGGAGGGAACAGCCTAAAATCTAAATTTGCTGCTCGGATAAAGCCGAGCGGTCCGGGCAGGAGCAGGCAGCAGCAGCACAGTGGAAACCAGCGAGCCAAAAAAAGAAAAAAAAAAAAAAAAGTTGCCTCAACAAGTTCCCTAATTAGCCACAATCTTGGCCAATCACACCAACAAAACAAAAGAAATCAATCAAAGAAACACCAAAGCCTGGTGGTGGTGGTGGTGGGGGGTGAAGCTGACTGAGCCTGCTATTAATAGCTTTACAGCCCCCTTTTTTTTTCTTCTTGGAGGAAACGAGAAAAGAGGTGCGGAAATACCAAGGACCCACTGGGACGCGATCCAAGCTCCGTTTGACGCTCAAATCCCTATAATAACCCTATAATATCCCTATAATAACCCTATGGTATTCCTTTGGAGACAAACAGCACCTCAAATAAGTCGACAAAGAGTTATGGCGACATCACTGCGCTTCAGCTCCTGCAGTATCGCTGTAATATTTATATGATAACCCATGTAGTTACTTCTAGTTCCTCCTATTGTCCGGTTCTCTTTGCCATCCCCTGTCATATCCCTGTGATATTCCTGCAGATTTTTATTTTACAGTTACTTGCCGCAGCGCTCTTTGCACTGCAGCTGCTGTAGATGTGATAATAAAGTGGATTTGTGCGCCTCGGTGTTGCTCTTCACATGCAGCTGCAGCCGAACAGCGCTGCAGTCAGGGCTGTGCGGAGCCAAGGCGGAGCAGATGTGCGAGTCACTGCCGCGGGGTCGAGCTGGAAGGGTGCAACAGGTTTGTGGAAGAAACAGAGCAGTTTTCATAATCTGCTTACCTCCGTGAAGAAATTATCCATTGGCCCTCCTCGTTTTAATCCCGGAGGATGTGTGTGTGGAAAGCGCGCATCCAGTCAATCCAGCTCATGTGTTTAATCCCCGGTGCAAAAAGTTTTAGTCCATGGTGTTGGTCCTGTAGGTCCGCTGGACACTCCGCCGCTCCGTCTGTCACTCAGTGTGTGTGTGTGTGTGTGTGTGCGTGTGTGTGTGTGGGACTACAGCAGTAAATTTCGCCTTTGTTTCATGGGTTACTCCTCCGGCACACACACGCACACACACACACCATATGTCCAGTTAAAAGTCCGCAGTGCCTCTCCGCTCTCCCCCGCGTCACTTCGCCCCGGCTGCGCGGTCAACAATCAAACGTGCGGCAGATGCGGAGAAGTTACCGGCCAAGTTTGGAGCGACTCACACACTCACTCGCTCACTCACACACACACACTCAGTCCTCTCTCTCTCTGTCTCACTGAACCGGTGGACAATAACGGTGAAGCTCCGCCCTGCTCGGCCCGCCCGCCTCTCTTACTCCTCCTGCTGTCGCAACATGTGGAGCCAGCGGCCGCGGAGGCGCTGCAGGAGCCGGGCGGCTTTTACGCACCGGGGTACCTGCGCGTAAAGACGCACGGCGGACACTTTCAGGATATTTTCAGGATATTTAACATTTCTGCAGCCCAAACTGAGCATAATCTGCAGAATATCTCACCTCTAATAAGTCACTCAGTCTCATATTCAAGTCAGAGTTTCTGTTTATGTTTCATTCTTAAGTGGGACTTCCATTTAAGAGTTTTAGCTTTCAGTTTTAGTGCGCTTATCTCGTTTCACTTTAAGGGCTCTAGTTTCCCGGCGCAGCGCAGGGTGGCGCAGTGAGGCGCACCCCGCGCAGAGCTAGTTTCGACAGGCGCAACGCACGAGGCGAACGGTTTCCAAGTTTCGCAGACGGATCTGCGCCGAGATGGGAGTGGCGGCGCAGCAGGGGGAGGTGTCGACAGATTCATCTTGGCGCAGTGACAGTTTCGTGCCAAAAGGCTTCGCCGAGGTGCGCCAAAAGCTCGCCTCCTGAAACCACGTCTACTTTCGGCGCAAGGCGCAGCGTGGCTGGCGCAGTGGAAGTTTGGCTGACAGGCGGGCAGTGCGCACAGTCACCACAACCTCACAGGCAGGTTTCCAGAATGTCAGGCACATTAACAATGCAATAAATACCCACAGAAACCACTATTCAATGCTACTATCTCAGTCAGCACATAAACGTACCTCCATATCGACTGTGCCGTCACAACTGATGTCAGATCAAAGGAGATTGGCACCGTTTGGCAGCGTAATGAAAACCCAACCTGATCACCTGTCAGTCAAACAATGTAGCCTATCCAGTACCGTGATGTCTTTTTTCCAGTCATGGTGTCTGGCGCTGCCCCTGTTAACTACACAGTTTTTCTTCCATATATATTTAAATATTCCACTCTGGGTTTTTGTTATCCGGTAATCACCGGACTATGACTGGTAAAATCTGCCAAAGTCCGGTAATTTTTAAATGTCCGGTGAAAATATTCACAATTTGAATTTTATTAAAACAGTCAATTTCCACGTAATTTTATTTATAATTAAAAAAAAAAAAAAAAAAGACTGCGTGATCCCTGTCTCCGGTGTACCAGAGGGAGAGAGAGGGTTTTTCTCTGCAGAACTGGATCAAAACAGCACAGCAAAGTCGCTGAGAACAAGGTCACAAGACTGATGCGCATTGCAAGTTGCGGAGAGACACTTGAGACTTTTGATTTTAATTCAGCTGATGAATTAAGTTTTTATTGCATCTATTTGATTTCAAGTTGGCAGCACGCCGCGTTATTAAAATGATATGAGCCAGTTTTTTTGTTTGCAAATTGTAGTTGCAATTGTATGCAACGTTCATGTTAAAAGAGCACAGGCTTGTGCAATATTTATTTATTTATTTTAGACGTTACGCACGTGAGTCAATTGACGGCACTAATTTTATTTGATACAGCCTGCTTTTCAATAAAAAGATTACGCTATAAATTGACATGCCTTGATATCATTCTTATATAGCCTGCATATAATTTTAAGCTCAGTAAATTCAGATAATATTTGACCGGAATTTCAAACATTTGTCCGGTAAATTGAAAACCTGCCGGTCACGTTGTCCTGTGCCAATTTTTTCTAACGGAAACCCTGATTCCACACATATTGAAAATGTAAAATGCATCGGTTCCTTGCCAGACACTGGGCGTTTAGAACAGCAAATGTAAAAGCTTTCATGAACCGGATTTTGTTTTAATCTCTAGTGTGTTGTTGCATCAGTAAGTGATGGAGTCGAAAGTTGCAAAACAAACATGTAGGCTATTTATATGAATATGGAGAGGATTATCCTTTGAGGTAAAAACATTCATTAAAAATGGGGGCTTCACAGTAAAATTTATATTTGCTCGTAAAAATCAATAACTTTAACAGACGGTGACAGAGCTGGAAAAAAAGAGATGCGAGGCAGGTAGGTAATGGAAAGACAGGGGACTCAGGAAGACACATTTAAGGATAGATGCATGGATGGATGGATGGGTGGTTAGATGGATGGGTGGACAGATGGATGGCAGGTAGCTCCAGCAACATTGCAGCATCCAAGACTGGCCTCAGTGCGTGTGTGATGCGGCTGCTCTCTTCGTCCATGTCAAATGTGTAGACTACCACTACGCCTTCGCGCAGCGCATTTTAAAGGCGAGGACAGGGGCTCATTTGATTGGTTTAAAGTGAATCGGCTGTGTCAAACCCACACCACGCCTTCTCTCCTCCCTTGCGCCGGTAGGAGGAACGGCGCAGTAGATGCGCCAAGGCGCATGGCGTGCCAAACTTGCAAAATCCACTTGGCCACACCCAGGTGGCGCAGCGCAGCTGCGCTGCGCCCGCGCCTCGCCAGGTCTGCGAAACTAGAGCCCTAAGTCTCACTGTGCTGTTCATACTGAAAACACGACGTGAACGTGCACAGGCGGCGTATCGATGAGGTGTTCACATCTGATCAGAGCTCAGTAATGATGACGGGATGCCCTGTCCTCTTCACAATAAGAGGCAAAAGGAGAAAATGTGAAAAGAAGGGAATGGAGTGAAATGCAACTTTTAGTCAGTTCACTTTGGAGGCTGCCTGTTTATTTTCCTTTTTTCCCATTAGGGTCAAATTGATTTTTTATTTCCCTTGCCGAAAATATAGTTCAACATTTTAAAAATCCATTCCAACAAGTTATTAAGTCTCCAATCCCTTTATCTTGTTTGAAGAAAAACAACATATTAACACTGAAGATGAGACTGAATGACTTGAAGATGGGTTTTTTCCAGTGTCTAACTATGTTTTCGGGAAGGGAAATAAACAATAAAATATAAACCAAATGAAAAAGACAACTGAAACAGGCAGACTCCAAAGAGAACAGAACTAATAGGAGCATGAATCTGATTTCTTTCCAGATTTTTATTAAATTTCTTTCACTTTTTTCTCTTTTGCGTGCTGTTGTGAAGAGCACAGAGTCTGACATCATTAATAAGCTCTGATCAACCATCAGTACCTTATCAATATGTATACTGTGCACGTTCACAGTATGTTTTATATCAATATGAACAGACCCCATGAATAAACCCAACCCTGATTTCTTCTGTTTTTCCAAATCATGCAACATGTAATCATAAACATTCAGAGAAAGAGGGAATTAAAAAGAGAAATTAAATGCACTCCAGATGCTGTAATGAAGCAGTGTGTGCACTGTCTACTTTTTTGAGTATTTTACAGTCAGTCTCTTTTCTTCGGTGTGTTTTTTGCAGCAGGATTGAACTCGACTCCATCCCAGAAAACAGATTCAGCACCAGAAAGAGACTTTTTTTTTTTTTCATTTCCATTCCCAGTGAAGACAAGATGAATTTGCTGTCGTTTCATTTGTCACCTTTATTGTGCCATTTCTCATTTTTCCACTTCTGAGAATCCAGTTTGAATCACATGCAAAAGGTCGACTGTTCTCTTTTCTAAAAACTATAACTCTACAACTTTTACGAGCACTACATTTTAAATCATACACTCCTCACTGCCGCTGTAGGACATTTTTACACCTTCCACGGCGGTCAAATATCAGCATAGTAACAGCACTTCTACTAGATCAGGATGTTTCAGTGTCTTTCCACTGTGCTGAGGTCAAGTCTCACCCTCAGGATTGTTGGCTATGTGTTAACTATTCCCCGAAAAATCCCTTGCAGGAAAGGTGGAGGTTGGGGCCGAGGGTCGACCTGCGCTCACATTAACGCGTCCTCACCAAACTTTGAGCGGGGGAATTTGCAAAAAGCCGGGCTGCCTGACCCCTCGCTCCCCTCTGAGCCGCCTGGGGCTGAGCGTCCACCACGGCGGGGGGAATGCGTCTTACTTAACCTCTGTCAGCATCCAGGAATGAGGGGGTCAAAGGTCGGCGAGGCTGTATTGTGCAGATAGGTGAGCTGCTCTAAGTGGTTTATGGGTGGGGAAACACCTTGGAGAAAGAAACTTGGCAGGTCACCTTCACTGAGAGGAGAGGCAGTTATGAAGAAATCCATCCGCTGCATGAGAATTTCCACTCAGCGAGACTTTCTGCATTTCAGGGGGAAGTCTTGTTCTTCCCTCTGTACGTTTATCTGACGGATGGAGTTACTTTGCAGAAGCTTTTTCATTCAGAACATCACATGTGCTGCAGTGAGTGTAAACCAGCCAACAGGATATGCAGCTACGACATTAAAATACTCCTTCCAGGTTAATGCATCAGTAACTTAACTCTCTGAAAGACTGACCGCCTTTACTTTCCACACTGAGCTTCATTTCAGTGAGAATACGGCTCTACTTTTACTGAGGGAACGTTTTAAATGCAGGACTTTTACTTTTAAGGGAAGATTCTTCTATTATGATGCTTTTAGGATTTGGGTACTTTTTGTTCCACCACTGCATTTATGAAAAAAACAAAACAAAACAAAAAAAAAAAACACCCAGCTGCTAAAAGGTCTTAAATCAGAGTCTCAGGGTGTGATTCTTTGGTGCAAACCACAGTGGAAAACATTGAATTTGTTTAATTTTTGTGTTTGAGTCATTTAGATTCACACTTCTCCGCACCCGTCATCTTGTCGGGGTGGAAATCTTGGTCAAAACAAACCGGATTCTACTTCCTGTAATTTTCTCTGACGTGATGTCTGTCTCTTCTTCTCTGGTGTTCAGAGAACACATTAGAAAAAAAAAAAAAAACGCTGAATATAAGCATCAGTCCACACTTGATGTTGTCATGCTTGGGTTTTCCTCAGAGACGGGAAGGAAGTGACTCAGTTTACTCTCTGGCTACTGACAGCGGCATTTAAAATAAACTGAAATTTAATTGGGTTGAATGCATTTTTTCCCTCTATACCAATAAAAGTCCATGAGTTTTACTTGAAATAATGTCTGATCTCCGCAGCACTGCGACTGGCCTTTTGTAGATCTTTTTAAAAAACAATTTTTACCATCCTCAGGGTGATTTGATGACGTCAGTGTTAGTAAAGGTTTTGGTGCAAGTATTTAAAGTATGTAAAGTTCGGTCCACAATATTAATCAATCAATCAATCAATCAAATCCTTTATTTAACCAGATAAGCATCATTGAGATTTAAAAGCTCTTTTACAAGAGTGATCTGGCAAAGCAAGGCAGCAAAAGACAGAGTTACAACACTAAAAACATTCCAACAGGCAAAAAAAACCCCAAAAAACATTCACAACAAAGTTCAGATTATAGGCAAGTTATCAGACACAGTTGCATTGACCAAGAGAACTGGTTTTGTAGTCTTTTAAAATACTATTAATATTAAGCATTATTGCCCTTGAGCTCCACTGTGGGCAGCAGCTGAACTGTTGAAGACACTGTCTCTGAGTTACACCTGAATCCCCTTTGTCTCTGTCTCCCTCTACCCACAATCCCTTGCATTTCAACATGGTTTCCCGTAGTTGCTCACTCCACACAATCTGCAGGGTTAAAGAGGTCAAACTGGGAAAAAAAAACTTCAGCTGTGATATTCACAGGATTGCAAAACCATGTGACACAGCAGTTTTGTTGCTGCACATCTTGTGAACAGGCCTGGAGCCTTTCAGTATAAAAGCTTAACAGTGAAACCATTAAAGCGCTTTGGGCTGTTGGTGTTCCTCAGCGTGACTCTCAACCACCTCAGCAGCCTCCGGCAAATCAACAGGTTAAATAGAAAACTATTCACTGAAAGAAAAAAAAAAATCACTGCAGCAAGCCAGGAGAGAGAGAGAGACGTTAGTGTAACTTGAAACCTGCACTGGAAACAAGCGATTTTTCAATTTATTAAAGAAAAACAAGATTATATGTAATAGTGTACAAGACAATGGATTTTTTAAACAAACTGAATATCAGCAAAAATATCATTATTTGTTCATATCCCATGCTGATGGAGTAAAAAGGTGGAAACACAGCTCTGTGACGGTATATGGGCCAGTTTCTCTTGTGTAGCTGGAGAGATCACGACTGGTCGAGAAGTGCTGGATGCGCTAATGAGAACCAGAATAAGAAACGGAATAAAGTATGTTTTTTTTTTTTCTTTCAGTTGTTGTCTGAATCTTTGCCAGCATCTCCAAACTTCCAAAAATCCCCAAACAGGATGAGGAAGACAAACATTTCCTGTGGCCATTTTAGTCTTCTCCTAAAGATGCAAGATAAAGCTTTTCCGCCCGGCGACTGCCCGGATTCCCGTTAAGTGAAGCCAAAAGAGACTTCCACCGACCTGCATCATGCAGAGAGGGAGAGAGAGAGAGGGAGAAAGAGAGAGAGAGAGAGAGAGAGAGAGAGAGAGAGAGAGAGAGAGAGGGCGTCAACACTGCACACAGACAGATAATAACAATAAGAGGGAAAATGTTGCTGATAATAGTCATTCGTAAACGTTCTGTCTCTGGGACCATTTAGAGTGAATTAAATTTAGAGTGAAATTAATCTAATAAAAAATTGGACTAATTTTATCGAAGATGCCTTGAATCCCCCTTAAGGCCCCCTGGATCCCCCTAGGATTCTTTTAATCCCCTAGAGAATCCTTGGGAACTAATCAAGGGACCCAGAAACCCCCTGGAGGACTCTGGGAGTTCTGTCAAGGGACACTGAAACCCCCTGGGGAACTACTGGACATCCCTCAAGGACCCTTTGAACACTGTTAAAAGATTTCTGTGAGTCCTTGAACAATCACTGGATGTCCTGAAAGATCAGTGGAACCCCCTCAGGTGCTCCTGCAAACACCTAAAATACTCCTACACACACATCACGGACCATTTGAACCTGCTGAGGGAACCGCAGAGCGCCTTCAAGGACTCCTGGAACCCCTGCAGGGACTCATGGAAGCCAACCTGGATCAGTTGAGGACCCTCAAGGACCCTTTTAAACTCCCTCAAGGACATCTGGTACCTCCTTAGGAACCCTGGAGCCCCTTCAAGCAGCGTTTGAAAGCCTCAAAGATCCAGAACCTTCTGAAACCCCTCAAGGACCTCTGGAACCCCCTCCAGGACCCCCTCTAAATTACTCCTGTAACCCCCTTGGGGACTCCCGGAGCCCCTTCAAGCACACATGGACCATGTTCAAGGTGATTCAGAACACCATCAGAACCTGGAAACCCTTGAAGGACTCAAGGACCCTTTCATCCACCTTAGAGAGTCTTGAAGCCCTCTTAGGGACTAGTACAACCTTTTGGGGGATTCCTGGAACCCCTCCAAGGACTCTTGGAACCTGACAAGGACCATCTGAATCCCTCTTACAGATCTCTGGAACCCCCTCCAGAACCCTTTGATCCACTTTAAAGAATCCTGGAATCCTCTTACAGACTTCTACAACTTCCTCCAAGACATATGTAAGCCCCTAAAGGACACGTTGTACCCCTCAAAGACTACTGGAACCCCATCAAGGATTACTAGAACCCCCCTGAAGGGCCCGCAGAACCCCCCTAACAAACCCCTGAAAGCCCCTCAAGGACATTTAAACCCCCCGAAGAACTTGGAACCATGTCATGCACACCTGGAACCTGCAACCCACTAAAAGACTCCTGGAACCCCTTGAGGAACCATAAAGGCCCTCAAAGACACTCCCCTCAAAGATTCCCCTCAAGGACTCCTGGATCCTCCTAAAGAACCCCTGGAACCCCCTGATAGCCTGCTGGAAGCCCTTCAAGTAACCCTGGAAGGCCCTCAAACACCCTTGAGAACCCCTTAAGGACTTCGCTTCTCGTAACCACTGCTGTGCGCAATAAGGAGGGAAGACAAGGGAGAGTTAGAGAGAGAGAGAGGCTGATAGAGAGACACTGAGGAAGAGAGAGAGAGGGAGGGGGGGTGATAATTACTTGCAGTCATGCTTGTCCCCAGCTCCCTGTGATTACTGGCGGGCCAAATGTTAATCTGAACCACTTACAAACGCTGACACAGCAAAATCTGTCAATCTGGGAGGGGCACGGCAAGTGAACTTATCACTTTTAACCCTTTAGGATGACACAGGGACGTTTAGGTGTTCATTTACTTTTCTTTCCTCTCTTTCTCTCTGTACTTTCCGCTTACAGAAACATTGACAATACCACGAGGAGGAAGGGGACTCCAGGCTCTAAATCTCTAAAACTGTGGTTCATCATAGTGAATTACTGTGAGGAAATATGTACATATAAATAGGAAATATAAATAAGGTGTTATTATTTATATATTTACCCGACCGCCAGAGCCTGCAGTCTTAATCAGAGGTGCTGCTGAAACTAAATGGAATAGTCAGACAAAAACATCAGGAAATAAGGAAATCAGTGACTGTGTCCCTCTGCAACTTCCCCCAGTTTGATATAGAAGACATTCATAAATATTAGACTGTAAGAATATGATGTAATAGTTCTGTTTTTTCAAGGAAAAGTGTGATTTCAGATTGGTTTGTCCCTGCTCCTTCTGCAGGGGTGCTCTGCCTGAGAGATGTTCGTAAGACTAAACCTCCCAAACTTTTAATGATCTTCGCCAACCATCAAAAACTAAAACTGATGAACACAAATGAACTTGAATGAGTCCAACATTCAACATCTGTGGCTAAATTCCAAGAGCCCCGTGTTACAAAACCCCCTTGTTTCATGTCTCATTTGTGAAAACAACATTTAAGAGGATTTATACCACCTAATTAATACGCAAATTACAGTGATGAGTGCGGTTTAGTAAATTGCTATCTGTTGCGAGACTCTTCCCCGCCGCAGCACAAGGCCACGAGCACTTCAAAGCTGCTTCCGAGCCGCTCTCTGATCTTTAAAACAGTTTCTCCTATTTGCCTGCAGCCACATCTGAACATCACAGAGCTTTCTCTTTGCTGCACACCATTGACAAGCTCTTCAAACCAGTTAAATAAGTGGCCGCAGATTTGCGTTCGACCTGCTGATTAAACTGCAAATGACAGATTTGCACAGGAAGAGAAGCTGCACTTTATGGCGTTGGCATCATCACGTGCACCCGCAGGTAATTTAATGTTTTTCTACCTGAATTTGTGCAAAAATCAGCCTCAAGAAAACACATAAAAGAGCGCCACTAAACCCTACTAAGTCGATGCATATGCACTGAACTCCAAAGTGAAGGGATAAAGAAAGAGTGATAAAACATGATGATAAAAATAACAGAAAGAAGAGATGCAAATGAAAATAATTTGCACAGGTGAGATAAGAAAAGTGCTAATAATAGCATCTCATCTCCAAATAGGAAAAGAGACAGAAACAAAGAGACGAACAAATTTCAAGCAAAAAAGTCAACAGAATCTAAATGTCAGAACAAAATGGTGTAAAACAGTAGAAGAGAGACAGTCACACGTGACGGCATTCAACCAGCGGTTCAGTGTCCTGTTCAAGGACACTGTGTTCAGGTTACGTGACCGTCCCTCCCGACCACACGCATACATACACATTTCATAATTATTGGCCAGTTGCCTAAAATACACATGAAGTCTTATCTGTGGCGGCGAGAGTGGCCCGGTGCAGGCGGGAGGAAAAGGGAAATGACCTGCAGAGTGTTGAATATCTGGAGAGAGGAGGTCTGCTGCAGAGTCACACGTTCACCATCTGAAAAAAAAAAAAAAAAAAAATCTAATCTGACAAAATTATTTTTATTAGCAGCCGTTCACCCCCAAAAAACAACAACAAGACAACAAAGACAAAACAAAAAAAGAGAGATTCTCTAGAGGTCCATGCAGACATGTTCGGTGTGATTTGGTGAAGTTTCCGGCCCGTCTCCCTTCACCCCAACACGACAGGGCTCGAGATGGTGACTATTTTGACTAATTTGACGACTCTCACCAAAAACAATGACACGGATATCTGGATAACCCTCCGCCCTCGGGAGCGAAGAGTTTTGTTTGGAACTATTTGCTGCCTAATAACACCAGCAAATTGCATCTATCCGCCTCAGCCCCACCCATATAGAAATTGAATATATGAACATACTGGGGATTTCCATAAGAAGGCACGTATGATTGTAAAGTCCTATGTATGTATGAACATTTTCACATATATATGGACATGCAGATATTATAAATATATTTGTACCCCCGTTTTTTAATATGACCGTATATGACAACATTTCTCTTGTTTAGCTGCATATTCATATATTAGATTTCCAAATGGGTGTATGTGTTGGGGGTGGATGGATACAACTGATCGATGTTCTTTGGCAAGAAACAGTTCCCATCTAAACGTTTTGCTAACTTGTGTCTCAAACGGTGGCTCAGTTTTGAAGTAAATTGAAGTCCAGGCGGTCTGGCTGCAGATTTGGTGAACACTGTGAACATGCGATGTGATTCCCAGCGGTTGCAAAGCCCTGGGGTTATGTGCTAACACAGCCTGCCGTTAGCTCCTCTGTAAAAACAACTGAAATGTAAAGGAGAAAGTGTTTAACGGTGGCGCTGTATCCATATTTACATTTGTAAATGAAGTTTGGCCTGTCCTCCTCCTCTTCTCCCTCCAGGCTTTGAGCAGAAGAAGGTAAGGATCCTCAGTGGTTATGTTGTGGTTTTTATGGTGCATTTTGGGAATTTTCCAGCTAACTGAACTTTCAATGCACTGGAGTGATTTCAGGAACGGGACAATTTTTGTAATGATTCACTTCCTGGGCAGCTCACTACCTCCTGAGCCTGGAGGCGGATTCAGGAGAAACCTAGGGCTGCTCCTGACAGTTTTTTAATAAAACCCTCAGCTGATAAAACAGTCGGCGTCTGGTAGCTCTCTTCCTGCTGCACAGGAAGTGATGCACTACCAGTTTGGAATAAACAGAAGAAGAAGACCTGGGTATTTAACAGGAGCAGCGATAACCACCGTGACTGAACACAGAAAGGAAAGAGAAACTCAAACTCCATCAACAGGACATCCAAGTCCCTCCCACCCTGTTTGATTGACAGGGGATCTCTGGGAGGTACAGTGCAGGAACAGCATGGCGATGCGCTCTTCATCAGCACCAAAGAGACAAGAGACAAAACTAAAAGCTAAAAACCAGAATCTCACACATCTCACTCTGAAGTCACAGCCTCGCTCGCAGCAGGAGTTTCGCCTCGGTCACAAAAGTGCAGGGATTTTCCCACGAAACAGACGCAGCACCAACACGCTAAAGTCCTCTTAGTGACGGCCTGTTTCGCTGTGAGGGGAGCTGCAGGATGTCACGCTGGGTTCACAGGCGGGCGAGGGTGGCATACCCGACAAACTCTAAATCAAACGAGGGACTGCAGCAGGATCATCTCAGGACAGAGATGGTTTATCTCGTCCATCTCTGGCGCCGTGCAGAGGTCAGGTAGCAGCGGGTCAGAGAGTCTTCCAGGACAAACTGACCTCCCGCTAATCCCCACATACTTCCTGTGAGAGGAGGAGGGGGGAGGGGTGCAGGAATGCACAGGGCGCCGGCATTTGTTCCCGCTCTTCACCCAGGAAATTCCTCCAGAGCAGCTGAGATGTCGATGAAAAACAAATAAATACACAAATACCACAAAGTCCAAGGCTACGATTCACCAAACGTTGAGGTACACAGACTAAAGAGTAGTGCTGCATTCAAGATCGCTGCACAACGGGGAAAAAGAACACCTGCACACTCCGCTCCAAGCCAGAAATTTTTATTACAGGCAATGTTTCGATCCACACTGGATCTTCATCAGGTAAAAAACAAATTAAAACAATGGGAATCATACCCATATTTACACATCACTAGCCTAATGTGGTGACAAGCTCTGTGATGGCAGGTGTGATTCACCATCTGAGATGACGTCCAAACATCAATTCACAGAAAAATACACAGGAAGAGGCAATAACATACTTAAAGATCGATATCAAACATACGTCTTATATATGAGCATCATATCAGGTTCATGATTACATAAAGATCCACATCACCTACGTGGGGACGAGTCGATCAAACGCTGCAAATAAACTCTCGCACCATGTTTAACTTGAAGTGAGACATTTGATGCAACATTTCGGGTTGCATTAGGTTACATGTATCATTGTTAGACTGAGTGTTTATTCCATTCAAATGAACCAAAAACCCAAAGGACCACACAGGTTATTAGTTCCAGCTGTCTAAAACAACCTGAACCTGCTAACTAGAGAACTAACCACTAAAAAATCTTGGTTGAGGTTAGGAAAAGATTTGTCATAATGGTCTGACTTTGTCGCTCTGCAAACATGACACCGCCGTGTGGTTACTTGCAGAAGCTTCACTTTAACCCTTTGGCGCATAGCGGTCACTACAGTGGACAGCTGTTTAAAGTCATTTTCTCCTAAATGCAATGGTTTCTATGGTGGAATTGCATATCAGCTGTTAGAATGCTCTCTGCTGCTCCCCTCCATTGAGGTTTATGCAGAGACTGTCAGTTCTTGTTGCTGAAAACATATTAATACTAGTATCATGACATGGTAATACCAGTCCTGCATCCTTAAAGAAGTATGGAGACTCACAAAAGTGTTCATGCCCTAAGAAGAGTAAAAACACATAAAAAAAAAATCTGGACTCAGGCTTTCATAATTCATGCATCAAAGGGTTAAAAATACAGGTGGTAATAAGCTGCCGTACAAACTACCTATACCCCATAGGACCCCTGATGTTTTTTACCAGAGGAGAATCTCAAATTAACGTACAAGGATGGTCGGACCAGCAGCTGTTTTTATGTATACAGTTGCAGGTGGAGTTTGATGAGGTCATGTTAGGTGAAATGTGATTTTGACGATGCTTACCAGCTCGGTTTGGTGTTGACAGATGGGCAAGGTTAACAGAAGAAGCACAATTTTTGCTGATGTCATGCTAACACCATGTAACACAGCGGGACACAGACATTCAAAAGTTCACAGTTTTGTTTTTTGTTTTTTAGTAATTTCCTCTTTCAGGCTGCAGACGCAGGGTCTGCACAGTTCTCACAGTGAAGAACTACAATCGCCATTTTGTTCTGTTCCAGCCAAATGAGCGCAGAACACAGAGCAGTGACACAGACAGAGATTTTGCAGGGAACTGTATTACAAAGTCTTGAACATGCTAAATCTTGTTCTTCCTGTTTGCCACAAATATCACCTTCAATATTATTCTGGTTATATGAACACAGAGCTACATCTCAGGTAAGTCAGAGCTCTGGGAAGGCCCAGTTTCCCTGCAGGAAATACAGATTGTTTCAGGATTTTTTAAAGTATAAATACATTGCAACAAGGCAGAATAAGGCAGATCAGCCTCGAGGATCAAGAAAATGACACTTGATTCAAGAAAATTCTGGAAACAAGTTGATTAGTGTTGGAAACAAGTGGGATTATCTCATCCCACCGGCAGATTTTTTTTTTCTTCAGTGTTCAAATCTTGTTTTTCTTAAAACAAGATTTGAACACTGAAGAAGAGATTAAATGATCTGTAAAAATGGAGAAGCCGATTGTAACAGAGGGCCTCGCAGCAGTATCATGTATCCAGCTGCAGTCGGACACTGCCATCTAGTGTCCGACTGCAGCTACTACACCACTACGATCAGCCATGTTGAGACACGGCCAATAGCCTTTCAGTTTAAGGGGTAAATATGATTATCACTGCTGTTTTCTGGCACAATAATGAAAACCTAACTTAAGTGCTTTGGGTCTAAAAGGAGTCATGGAAAGACATTTTGCAACCTGAGATATTTCTAAAATAAAATTTAAAAAATAAATTTATAAATAAACAGCAGTCAATTTATTATTGCATCTTGGCCTTTGTGCTGTTGATCTGAAGTCAACATTCATCAGCGCTCGGAAACTGTTTTGCCAAAAGCTAAATGTACAGAATCTTAATGTCACTGACTCTGGTTTAGTGTTTTGACTGAGGAAATGATTCATTTTAGCCACATTTTTGTGAATTTATCCATTTTGTGACCGGGTTTGACCTGGGTCAGTGCTGTTTATTAAGGTGTGGCATCCAAAATCCTGTGACCTGCACCTCAGATTTGATCACGGTAATCAATAAGCATCTGTTCGGTCATCAGTCGCTGCTTCTCAGAATTATTATGATTTCCTCCTGCACGTTCAAACTGAGCCAGCACCAGGCCGACAACAGCAGCCAAGAAAAAGACAGTAAGGATATCTACTCCCCTCTCAGCAATGAATCATCAGTGTAGAAATATTTTGGATTTTAGGGAAAAGACAGGACAACTGGTAAACCACATGCCACGTGCAAACCAAGCCAGTATGAGATGAAACACACAGGAAACACGGCGAACCTGGCTGAGCACCTAAAACAGAAACACAGCGTTGTTATGAGCATAAAGATATCGTCTTTGTGATTTTGTGATACCTGCAAATATCATATAATTAACCAAAGAATTGATATAACATAATACTGTGATGAAAGTTGAGATTTACACGCCCAGTTGATACCAGCGGGTTTGACTTGGTGTCCCTGAGTTTGAGCCACATGTTATTAAACTGACTGGTTCCAACGGGTTCTACAGTCCTTATTAAAGAGGTTTTGTTTTTAAAGTTATTCTCCATCATTTCTGTCATGCAGAACTCCAGGAAATGCATCACACAGCTGGATCTGCTGCAGGCTCACCTCATCTGAATTAGAGGCCAATCAGACGCCTCAGTCTGCACAGTCACTGAAAACACACCATTTAAAAGGATAATTCTGGCTATTTTCCCAGTTTTAGCCATAACAGCAGTTGATTGTGTTCAACATTCTGTCACTTATTGTGACAAATAAGCCTTTCAGTTTCAGTTTAGCTTTAGCTGCATGAAGGGTCTTTTAACTCCAGTGCATTTATTTGCCAAACACGTTAAAATGATAAAAACCCAACAGCATGAAACGTTTTAACCTGCAGCCCCACATCAGACTTTATGTTCAATTATGATTTAGTTTCATAAAATTTTCTGTGTGCAAAAGATATTTTTGCACTAATCAAATTCTTTTAAAACCTGATTTAGCCTACTTTAGTTTCTCAATGCATCATTAACTAACCAATTAATTAAATTAATTAAAATGTAGACACCTTTATTCTATTGTGCACATAAAAACCGAAGTCATTTGGTAAATCAGGGAAGTCTTTTTCTTAAATAACCTGTTTCCCCACCTAAAGTACAAACTGGGAAACTGTGTGTGTGTGTGTGTGTGTGTGTGTGTGTGTGTGTGTGTGTGTGTGTGTGTGTGTGTGTGTGTGTGTGTGCGTGTGGCTCCTTGACATGAATAGGTGTGTAAATCCTGAGCTGTGGCATCCAGCTCATCCAGCCTGCAGAGTTCAATGGCAGGGGGCGCACACAGGCAGGGAGAGAGAGAGAGAGGGAGGGAGGGAGAGCGAAAGAGAGAGAGAGAGAGAGAGAGAGAGAGAGAGAGAGAGAGAGAGAGAGAGAGAGAGATGATGGAGGAGTATTTCCACTAAAACAAGCGCAAGAGGAAATTTACATTTCCTTCCGATGCGCAGCAGCATCTCAGTAAATTTTCTGCTAATAAGCCAAATCCACAGGCTGCTGGCGGAGCCTCGCGCAGCCATTATGGATATTTTATTACTGACAAAACACATGAAATACACGCGATCCTATGATCAATTACAGAGGGTTACCATACAGATATTCCAGCAAAATTACAGCCCTCAGTCGTGAATATGGTCTAATAGTGACACCGCAGGAGATAAAATGACCATAAAGTAAAACAAGGCGACTATAAACTCCCTGAGCGCCGTATAATCTCTATAAGTCCCGACTGGAATATAATTATAATATTATTGGAGATAAATCACCATGAAGTGCAGTAAGGGCGCTATAGGCTTCATACGGAGCATCATAAACCCCTATAGGAATATTACAGAATATCATAGAGATGAATATTCCTTCATGAAGCACAGATGAGACGCGCGCGCGCGTGTTTGTATGTGTGAGAGAAAGAGATGTGCGCGCGCGTGCGTGCGTGCGTATGTGTGCGCGCATCCGGAGAATCGCAGAGCCGTACGGTAACAGGCACGAGCCGCCGGGCGCGCAGGAGAAGCCGCAAAATAACAGCAAGCCACTGAAACTGCGAGGAGAGCTTTGAAACTTCACCGTTCACGGTAAGAGCCTCTAACACGGCATTTCCATCTCTTCTTCTCTTCAAGGCGACTGTTTAAAAAGCGCTTTGGGTGGGATTGGTGTTCTAATTTTTGAATTTTTTGGTCTTACTTGATGCCTTGGTCTTGGGCTTCCCAGCTCTCCATTTGGGCAGCCGGAGCGGAGCGCACGGTGGGTAATTAGGGAAGAGATGAGCGTTTATGTGGAGACAAAAGACGCCGGTAGATTTGATGAAAAAGAGGTAAACAAAATGTGGAAGGACACTAAATGAAGCCAGACGGGATCATGTGGCAAATAAATTCAGAAACCCAGCCCTTTTCTCTCCTCGGATTTTATTATTTTTTATTCATTTTCCCATTTATTTATTTATTTATTTTTTTTTTCTACAGGCGAAAATGTGCGCGAGATAAAGGGGTGTGTACAGTCTGGAGGAACATGCGCTCCACTTCAGACAAATATTCACATTTTCCCTCACTTATTAACGAACTGGCGTCTCCAGATCTGCCCAGACACTCTTTATTGATCATGTTTGTGATTATACAATTTCCACAGCGGGCTGCACAGCCACTTGAGCGAGGCGAAGGCTCCGTTTCCATAATTTAGAGGCAGTGTGTATTTCTACATAGCTGCAAAAAAAAAAAAAAAAAAAAAAAAAGCAGAAAAAAAAGCCCAGAAATAAGACTCCCCTCTTCTGCTCGCCCCACCTCTTTGTCTGTGTGGAGGTGTGACACCATTTGGCTGCATGCAACTGGCATACACACACTCTCATACACACACACACACACACACACGCACATGCACACTCTCCCAGTCTCTACAACCAGATTATGTCATGATTCAGATGAATTATTGATCTCATGTTTCCATTTTATTGCACTGAGGAGGAGGAAGAGGAGGAGGAGATGGTGAATTGGGGAGGTGTGTGTGTGTGTGTCTGCGTGTGTGTGTTTATGTATGTGTGTGTGTGTAGGTGGTGTGTGTACTGGGGAGGGTACCTGAACGCCTCTCCTCCTCTTACACATATTCATCTTCGTCCCCTCTCGTCATACCTGTTGTCGCACGGTGCTTTCGGATGTTATTTCTGCGGCGAGGCAAACTTTATTAGCCAGCCTCATCAGTAATTGCCTGGTCCTTTGTCTCCCCGGCACGCATGCGCACTGGGCGTAGGGTGTGGATGGGAGAGATGCCACCTTGCCTATCAATAGACTGTGGAGGAAGCGGAGAGGATGCATATGTGGATTTTTTTTAATGTCTTTTGTGCGTGTCTGTGCAGAAATTCCGACTTTATTGCAGAAAAAAAAACGACCGAGGCAATAAATATCAGTTTTCCGCTGCTTTGTCTCGCTTCTGTGCGCCTCTTTTCTCTATTTCTGTCGATAGAAAGCGACAAGAGACTGTGGTCTGTCTGCTCCACCGGAGCCACAGCATTATAAAAAAAAAAAAAAAAAAAAAAAAAAAAAAAGGAAAGGCTATTCTCAGGCTAATAATATTAAGCTATATTGATGCTGTAGTTCTTATTCCACTGAGGAAAACCACCTTATAATATTCCAGTAGCGACCTCTATTATTATTCCTATAATATACCTACAGGGGCGTATAGTGAGTTTATAGTGACCTCATTGTGCTTAATTGTATATTTTACCCCCTATGATATCTTTATAATCTTCCTATAATACTCCCATAATGGCTTATTATGTGCCTGTGGTGCTCAGTAGTGGCATGACCGTATATGGAATCAGTATAATATTCCTATAATATTTCTGCAGTAATTTCTTCTTGCCTTTTGACCTCCCTAAGGTGTCACTATAATATTCTTAAAAGGTGTGTTTGTGTCTCTGTGGTGCTAAATAATGAGACTGGTATCAGTATAATAACCTTATAATATTCCTATAGGGATCTGTAGTGTTTTCTGTGGTGCTTAATAATGAGATTGTTGTATATAATGGTATTTATATCAGCTATGGTATCAGTATAATAATCCTGTAATATTCCCAGAGGCTCTGATAGTGTGTCCTCAGGTACTTAAAGGTAGGATTTTAGTGTTATGTGCTTGGTGATGTAATTTTCTGTGGTGTCACTATGGTTTTTCTGTAATATTACCAAAGGGACCTGTAGGCTCGCAGTGCTATCTGCAGCGGTGGTGTCTTACTGAAATGCATTATGGGATTACTTGGAGTAAAATAGGATTTGTCAACATTTCTGTATAGCTATGTGTCGTTCCTCGCTGCTGATTGGCTGTTTCGGAGTCACATGGCCGGGCCGTTTTCATTCATCCTGCTGGATGGAGACAAACAGCAACCTGATGAGAAGTTATGATGGTGACTCATCCATCACCGCTGCTGTCAGCCGCTGAGCGCCGAGGTGTGTGTGTGTGTGTGTGTGTGTGTGTGAGTGAGAGAGAGAGAGACACAGATATAGTGTGTGTGTGTTTGAGCGTGAACAAGAGGGATCGAGGTACAGAGAGAGAGAGAAAGAGAGAGATTGTGTGTGTGTGTGTGTGTCCAGTCTCTGTGGGCTCTGGCAGGTGTCAGAAGGCTGCCTGTCAGTCTTTATGGCTCGTCAGGGAGCGGTGTGTGTGTGTGCGTGTGTGTGTGTGTGTGTGTGTGTGTGTGTGTGTGTGTGTTGCGGCTGCACACAGCAGACAGTCTGTCTTCATTAAAACAGCAGCAGCTATTGTTCATATACACATCTGTAGTGTTATCCCAACAGGCTGTGTGTGTGTGTGTGTGTGTGTGGGAGTGACTGACTTTGGACATTAATTGTACAGCCAATGCTTGATTTAGTACAGCAATACTACAATAACTATTACAACTACTACTACTGCTACTGCAACTGTTCTAATGCTATTACTTTGACAATTACTACAACTACTACTGCTTCTGTTGGTGCTACTACTACTACTACTACTATTACTTGTAGTATTACTCTCACAACTGCTACTACTGCTGCTGTTACTACGTCTACTGCAATTATTACTGCTACTACTTCTATAGCCACCGCTAATACTGCTACTACTAGTATGATTACTCCAGGTTTTACCACTAGAGCTGCTACTTGTACTACTAATATTAATATTAATGATAAGAGGTGTTCAGGTGCATGTGTGGTGTTTGGGTCAGACTGCATGGATGCTGCTACTGAGGGACTTGAGGCGCTTCCATTGTGTGATGTCATAAAATAAACGCATAATGAACACACTCACACACACACACACACACACACACACACACACCTTTTTCTCATGTGACGCACTTCCGACCACGCCTGCAGCTTTGCGTAACGTCTGACAGCCACGAGCCACTGGAGCCCTGCTGGAAACTGTCTCTGTCAAGCCTGAAACCAAAAACTGACAGTGACTCCTGTCGGTTTAATCCCGGCTGGAATGGCAAATATTAAATTTTTTTTTTTTTTTAACCACCACCTTCAAATGTCAAAGCGGTGTGTTTAGAGCGTGCAGCGGTGGTGAAAGAATATGAAATTCAGAGGCACCACACTGACAAAAACGACAGAAACCAAGACAGACTCCTCCGACGTGTGGAGTTTGACTGCACCTTTTGATTGGAGTCATGCTTGGTGCTGCCGTGTGTGTGTGTGTGTGTGGGAGGGACATAGTGTTAGAGATATGATTGGTAGAGTGTGTTGGTTGTTATTGTTCCTTGTTATGGTTCTCAAATTCTGCTTCTGCACTTGATGTTGCTGGGTCAGATATATGCCAAAAAAAACTATAAACACTGCTTTTTTTCATTCATTTGCATTTGTTTAAAATGTTTCATCACCAAAAGCGAACATGAGGTTTTCTGCTGAAAGCGTCTGGTCCTCGGCCCTGTCGGCTTTGCAGTCGCGTCTCTTCGGCCCGGAGCGTCTCAAAGCGTCTGCGTATCAGAACGACGCCACACCGCCTCCATCTGATAAGCGCGCGCTGCCTTGCCTGTCACAGCCCGCCGGCCTGACAGCAAAGAGGAAGTTGGACGTTTTAAATTTCCTGTCAAAGGAAGTCATGCTGCTGATTATTAATGATTGCAGACTTTTCTGAAAGTTTATTTTTATGGTGTTGCTGCTTAAGTGCTCGCAGAACCGGAGAGTTACAGTAAAGCCGGGGGGGGACAGAAGGACTGGGCGAGCGCTGGCGTCGTCGCACGCTGCCAACATGGCCGTCTGCCGCCCGACGGCGCGGCCAGCCTGCATCTGACGGCGTTTTATAGCAGCCATGACGTCCAACGCTAAAGCAGCAGCTCCTGTGCGTCTGCTCCGGGTCAGTTAGCTGCAGAGGTTTAGGCTTCTGCCAACTGTCTGTTTGGCCAAAAAAAAAAAAATTAAAAAAAAAAAATGCAGGAGTAAACAGTAAAAAAAATCTGTAAAAACAAATTCTATTTTTGCCATCGCTCCTCTACGGGGAGGAAAAGAGGCTTTTGCACACCGTGGAAGGATGCCTCCACTTCCCCCTCCCAGCGCCTTGTTTCAATTTACTCCCGAGCCAGATGAGTGGGGTTCGCCTCGCGTGGGAAACACAAGGGAAGCAACAAAGTCTAGACAATCACAAGAAAGTATGAACGTCATTTTTCGTTTTTTTCTCATCTGCTTTTCTGCGATGAGCGGCTTTCCAGACTGTGTGGATCGCTCGGATGTGACAAAAATCACCCACAGAGACGTTTAAAACTAAAAAAAACACCACAGTGACCATTTTGCAGCATCAGAGAGGGCAAAGAATAAAATGAAATATAATGAAGGTCTTGTAACAGCAGTTTGCAGAGGTGGAAATAATACTGTTAGTGGTATTTTGGTTGTGTGGAAGTGGAAGTGGAAGTGTAAAAATGTGCTTGAGCGGCAGCGAGTGTCATTTAAAATGCGGCGGCAGTAAAAGTTGTTGAGTTCGCTTTCAGAAAGGAGAACACGAGCCTCATGTCGGTCTAAAAACGCGACTCTAAAAGGACGAGTTCAAATTCCAGTTCTAGGTTCTCTTAAGTGGGAAAAAAGAGAAATGTAAAAAAAAATAAAGGCGACAAACAAATCTATAAATAAATGGGTTCAAACGGCGAGTACGATAACGCAGCAAAAGCAGACGCTCAAAACGCGAGTAAAGACACAAAGTGACCTTTAACATGCAGCAGGATGAATCCAATCCAATCCACTCCACTTTATTTATAGAGCACATTTCGAAAACATAAAACGTTTATCAAAGTGCTGCACAGGAATTTACAATAAAAGACACAATGGGTAAGAAAATGAGGATTAAAACGAGGATACAGATACACTGCAAAAACTCAAAATCTTACCAAGATTATTTGTCTTATTTCAAGTCAAAAATGTCTTATTTCTAGTCAAAATATCTCATTACACTTAAAATGAGACATGATCACCTCAGAAGTAAATTGTTTTTAGACAATTTTGACTTGTTTCAAGTGAAAATTCGCTTGAAACAAGTGAAAATTTGCTTGTTTCATTGGCAAAATTTGCCAGTGGAAAAAGTGAAAATTTACTTGAAATAAGTGAAAATTAGCTAGAAACAAGAAACAAATTTTGCCAATGAAACAAGCAAATTTTCACTTGAAACAAGTGAAAATTGTCTAAAAACAAGTTACTTCTGAGGTGATCATGTCTTATTTTAAGTGTAATGAGATATTTTGACTAGTAATAAGACATTTTTGACTTGAAATAAGACAAATAATCTTGGTAAGATTTTGAGTTTTTGCAGTGTAAAGACAGGTTTAAAAAGAAGATAGGAGTCATACAACAGATAAAAAAAAAATTAAATAAAATGAACATGAAGCACACGACACAGCTCTGCAGACGCAGCGACTGTGAACTGAATCTGTGCAGCGGCTGCATCGAGGAGAAGTCAAGAAAATGGACGAGCAGCTCAGTTTTTAAAATTCAGAGAGAAATCCGCAGCAGGATGAGGCTGCGAGCCGAGGAGAGCCACACACATCAGGCTCTTTATCAGCGAGCCGAGCCGTGGCCTCCTCCGCCTCTTGTTCTGGATATCAAATCAGGCATCAATTAACCGGAGCTTGACCGCTAACAAGTATCTGCAAATGCAAAACGCACCCGTTGACCCGGGGTCGATGTGTTTTACAGTCGGTGAAGACGCCGGAGAGCGAGAGCGGAGGCGGCGCCGCTCCGCTCGGCTCCTGCCGGAGGTCTGACGGCGGCGCGGCGTGTCCTCGGCGGCTCCTCCTCCTCCTCCACCGTGAGCGCCATCTGTCACATCGCGCCTCGTCTTCCAGGAAATTACAGCTCAAACCGAAAGCGACGACGTGATCTGATACGCACCCCCGGCGGGGCGGGAGTGAACTCGGCGATCTAAATTCACTCTCTGCTGAATCCCGATTCCGCTCGCTCGCTTGTCCTTGTGGATTTGAAATCGGCGAGCCGGGGGCAGAGAGAAGGGACAGTCGGGCCGAGCTTCCTCCACCCACAGCTTGCTCCTCATCTGGGAGGGAGGAGGGAGGAGGGAGGAGGGTTTGGCGTGCTGAGAAATTTCATTTCAAAGACATTTATCTTTTGGAAAACCAGGACCTGCCATGAAGAAACAACAAAGGTTGAAAGGTTCATCTATTTTAACACATCAAACACAGCAACACTTTATTTTCTTTCCCTGGTATTTCTCAAATAATGAGCTTTGGCTTTGGGTGATAATGATAAACACCTGAACAGGCGGCAGGTACAAACCAGTCAGTGGTATCTTGGAAATTAGACGGAATCAACCTTTAATCGTCCTGAAAAGCTTTTCTGCAGGGCAAACATCAGGTTTAGACCCCAGAAACAGTCCGGAGGTTCGGTTTCGCCTGGACACACACCAGCGGACGGACACACACCAGTGGATGGACACACACACACACCAGCGGACGGACACACACACACCAACACACCAATTAGTGGAACTAATCAGCTTAAGGCTCTATTTACTGTTGACACGGTTTACATGGGTGTGTGTGTAATAAGTGGAGTGACGGTCTGCAGCTCTGCAACAACATCAGTCATCATCTCAGTCGCTCAGGTGACGGATCAACAGGCAGTTCGGCCCTAATTAGATTAAAACCCCAATCTGTAATCTGTGCACCGCGCTGACTCAGCCGTTTGCACAAAAAGTCAATATCAGAACGGAGACGGCACTCAGAGAGCGTCCCGCCTCCTCGGTTTGACGGACGTCCTGTCGTAACAGGACAGTGGGGCGGGGCTTAATGCGGAGCCAATAGGAGATCAGCTGGGGAGCGTTTTCTGTGATGGGAGGGGCGTGGCGGTTCAAAAACGTGACGTTTGTCATTTGAAATTTTTGCTCACGCCGACTGGTTCCTCATGATGTCATCACTCTGCATCCCAGGATGGAGAAGTAGTTATTGGATTTTAAAATAACTTAACATTAAATTAAATGAATCAGTAATTTTTTTTTTTTTAATTTCTTCATTTATTGTCAAATTTGCGAATACAGCGGTCCCTCGTTTATCGCGGGAGTTACGTTCTAAAAATAACCCGCAATAGGCGAAATCCGCGAAGTAGTCAGCTTTATTTTTTACAATTATTCTAGATGTTGTAAGGCTGTAAAACCCCTCACTACACACTTTATACACTTTTCTCAGACAGGCATTAACATTTTCTCACTTTTCTCTCTTGTTTAAACTCTCAACGTTCAAACCTTCGTAGAAAAATAAGTCCAGTATTATAGAATGAGCTCATTCTGTACTGTACAGGAGACACGGCACGGAGGAGATTGATTGACAATGGACTACAGTCCCTTAGCCAATCAGGACGCAGAACACAATGCGCTGTAAGAAAAAAAAAAAAAAAAAAAAAGCAAAATTGCACTAAAAAAAAATCCGCGAAACTGCGAGGCCGCGAAAGGTGAACCGCGTTATAGCGAGGGACAACTGTATTATATTATTATGACAGTGTATATAAACGTACTCAGTTGATTGTCAATGGGAAATGGAAGCAGTCACTGTTTGGAAACGGTTGAACGCCAAATGGTTGAATTTCATCACATTTATTCTGAAAGAGAAACTGGAGTGTGTCTTATTTTCCAGACGGGGTTTCTGTCATGGGCTCATGATTCAGGAGGAGAACGGCGTCTGCTTTCATTCTCATCAAGTACGTTTGGCGGCGTTTCCACATCCACTTCAGGACGCCGGCGTCGGCAGATCAGCACCAAGCGACGGCAGAAAACGTCCAATTTCAGATTTTCAGGAAAGCGAAGGCCACGTCGGGGCGGGCTGCTGCTGCTGCTGCCGCTGTTTGGAAATGCAGAGAAGAAGAAATAGAAGAAGAAGAAGCACATCGGTCTTCAATCCAAACAGGAAGCCGTTGTCATCATCCTCCTCTGACGGCTCAGATCCCAGGCATCTTTTAGCGTGAACTCCTGCGAAGGTCAGGAAGCAAAAAGAGGAGAGAAAATAAAAAATAAAAATAAAAAAAAACATTCTCCAGAACATGAAGCGGCTCTGTTTTATTCAGCAGCCGCAGCAAAACACGTCTCAGCCCTGCAGCCATCAGCAGCTTTCAGAGTCAGAGTCTTTCTCTCTGTCCGCCACGTGGACGGGGCTTATTTATTTATTTATTTATTTTATTCATTTATTTATTTATTTTCAAATTACAGAGGACCTCGGCGTCTCCAACGCTCCGGCGGCGGCGGCGTGTGAACGCAACGAGACGCTGCAGCGGAGCTTAAAGTGGTGTAGGTGCTCGGCCCGGGCGCGCTCGTGTCGGAGTCCCAGTTCTGTCAGCTCTCATCGACGCCGGGGGAGCTGACGGGCCGCGAGGAAATCACAAGAATATCTCACACTGGTTTGTTGTTTTTGTTTTTGTTTTTTTTGTTTTTATTATTTTGTTTTGAAACTGCGAGAGGCGTGATCAAAGCCTCGCTGTTCAGCTGAGTGTGAGTTTGTCTGCGTTACTGGAGCAGAAGTAGGTGGATGTGTGTGTGTGTGTGTGTGTGTGTGTGTGTGTGTGTGTGTGTGTTACAGCAGGACGGCTTGATTTCAAAACGCCGTGCTGGAAATCAATTTGAGGAAAATGACTGCTCGCTGAAATTCGGGTGTCAATATTTCACAACCACGGATACTTCACTGCAAAAAAAAAAAAAAAATACTCAGCATCAAAATCTTCATTTTCTTCAAACCGGGTTAAAAATATTTGGCAGTGGGATGAGGTAATCTCACTTGTTCCTTAAAAAAAACACCCAAAGCAGTGATGCTGCATTATAAACACGTGTGAGTCTGTTGAAACAAGGCAGGAAAATGACTCTGGATGCAGGAACATTCTGGAAACAAGTGGGATTATATCGTCCCGCGGGCACATTTCTAACCTTGTTTGAAGAAAAAACGGGATTTTGACACCGAACACGAGACCAAACCGCTCCGTTAAGATGCAGATTTCTCTTCTCTCTGCGGCGGCTCGTGCAGGCCGGCGTCTCAAAATGACTCACGACTTTAATAAAAACCCAAAATGTGCTGAGCCGCCGATGCCAGAGACGATTTCGCGAGTCCGCGTGTCATTTGTTTCTTTTTTTAAACAACGGAAATCTCATTTTGGAACGAGCCCTTTCCACATGCGCGGCACTTTGCACACACACACGCTGCACAGCACACACACCAATTAGACGGCCGGGCCTAGCCTCTGCGTGCCCTGCTAGATAATGTGTGTCTTGGCCGCCCCCCCCACCCCCCTCCTCCTCCCTGTGGCTCTTTTCGGGGTTAGCTGGAGTTTAGAGTCGACTTTGTCCCGTCTCCTCGTCTGGCCTGCCACCCAGTGTCGCTGACTGCAGGGCTGCCCTCCCTCCCTCGCTCTCTCGCTCTCTCACTCTCTCCCTCCCTCTCTCGCCCTCGCTCGCTCTCTCTCTCTCTGTCACTGTTGTGGCTGGGGACATCGGACGCCCGCCACGTCCAATTTCGCTTCACCCACGTCTGCCCTGGTGCTGCCGACACGGTGGTGACAGGGGTCAGGGAGACGCGACGCTGAGAGGGCCAGTTTAGCCAGCCAGCCAGTCAGACAGGCAAACAGAGGAAAACAAGGGAGTGGGGGGAGGAAGAGGAGAAAGGAGGAGGAGGAGAAAGGAGGAGGAGGAGGGGGTGTCTGTCTGTGTCTGCAGCGCTGAAATACAGAAGACGAAATAGATGCAACTTTGTTCCAGAGCAGCCCCGAGGCCGGTTTGTGCTGTGACTTGCATGCACTTTGCAGTGCGGCCGGCTGCTGCTGCTGCTGCTGCCGTGGCGACGGTGGCGGTGGCGGTGGTGGCGGCGGCGGGCGCGGTGTTTTAAGGTCACAGCCACAGTTTGTTGTCTTTTCTCTAAAGCCGAGAGGAAACCAGGCGGACCGCACAAGAAAATCAATCACGGGACGTTTCTGGACGCTGTCCTCGTGCCAAGCGAATACTCTGCCAAAAAAAAAAAAAAACAGTCAGACAATCTTCAGGGTTTAAATCTGTTTCTTCTTCAAACAAGGTAAAAAAAATCTGCCAGTAGGATGAGATAATCCCACTTGTGTCCAGCGCTAATCCACTTGTTTCCAGAATCTTCTCGAGTCAAGTGTCATTTTCTTGATCCCAGTGGCTGATCTGCCTCACTCGGCCTTGTTTCAACATAATTATACTTGTTCCCAGAAAAAAAAAAAAAAAAAAAAAAGTGAAAGTGAAACTGCACTGGGAACAAGTGGGATTATCTCTTCCCACTGGTGGATTTTTTTTTTTTTTTTTTTTATCTTGTTGGAAGAAAAACAAGATTTTAACTGTGAACACTGAGACTCATTATAACTCTGGTCCCTGTAACTTGCTCTCACGTTAACTTGGTGTCCTTCTGCTCGTAACGCCTCGTGTTTTGGGCTGGTTGGTTGGATTATAGTTCTCCTGTTAGAGGACTGACACCTTTTCAGGTTATTTTGATGCCGCCAGAATTCGTACGACGCTGTTCTCACCTGCACAAATGAAGCAGATTCATTTGAATAAACTTGGATAAAAATCGAGTCCAGAGCAAAAGCACAGCAGGACCAGGCGTCATGATGGTTGTCTGAGGCTGATATCGTGCACTGTGACATCCTGGGTTTGAATCCTGGGACATGGAAAATGTGAGCCGAGTGTGCGTGTGTGTGTGTGTGTGTGTGTGTGTGTGTGTGTGTGTGTGCACTTGCGGTCTCAGCGGGCAGTGACTCTTGGCAAGATCTGTTTTTATGTTATCTATATTTTGCTTATGAACTCCCTGCCTCCTTTAAATGTCTGAGGGAATGTTTTTCTCCCTTCATGCTTCAGATTTATGACGAGATAATAAAGATGATGCCATGTGCTTTAAGTTTTCCTAGAGCCGGGGCTGAAGCCAGTAAATCGGATCATAAACGTCGCAGCAAAGCTCCTGGAAAGCAGCAGGGAGTCACTGCTGAATGCATCTCGCCTTCTCCCGGGCTTCAAGGCAGGACTAGAGCTTGAAGTGAACCTGAATGCACCAACCATCACTCATCCCAGTTCTTGTGCGCTGGTTAGCACCCATGTTGTTTATCTGCTTTTCAAAACCTATATTTCTTGGATGAAAAACCTTCAACTTAATGAAATAAAACATCTTTCCGTTCGTGCAATGGTGCATTACTGTTGTTTCATAGACCTAAGCCACTCAGGACTGAGAGTTTACCAAAGGCTGTTAGGTTTAGAAAGGTTTTTCAGTAATTACATGGGGCCCCCACTTAAAGCTGCATTCAAAAGGCTGAAATGAGGGCCATGTAGAATCAACAACATCGCAAATGGACACAATTTGCCGGTCGGACAGACTCGTGAAATGAAAACCAAGCAGACTCACCTCGAAATGACGTCCATTTTCGGTGTAACTGTGTCACGGTTGACTCCGCACTCCGCTGTAAGCAGCTTTGATATCGGCCCTGATGTGCTGTAAACTGCTGCCTCTTGTGGTTTACTGCTCGAAACCCAATTTCCCACAGCTCGGAATTGAACAGAGACTTTTATGTGCCCTACCTAGAAGTTTCTGGGAAATGTCACTCGGGTCTCTCAGACGTTCTCCGAATCCCATTTGGCTAACCAGTGCAGCCCTGCAGAGATATTGATTGATGTCGGGCCGTGTCTGACTCCGGGTCGAAGCCGGGTGCCTCAGGGATTCATGCAGACAGACGAAAAGGGGGCTGGTGTGGGACACTGGGATGGCAGGGATGCTAGCGGTGGGCCTAAGCTGCAGTGCTATTGATTGACTCGAGAGATAGAGGCCGAGCCGAGAGCAAGACAAAGGAAAAGAAATATTCTCCCCTGCAACAATCTCCCTGGTGGTTTTGATAGCCAAATGGAGCCTCTATCCCTCCGTGATTTGTGTAGATTATATACACCTCTGTGGTATTTACAGCACAGGCCCGGGACATAAACAATGTAAACAGAGGCGACATGGGTGAAGGTTCAGGAAACTGCAGGTAAACAGTAATTAGACACATCATTACGCTTGTACACACTAAACAATTCCTCATCTATCACTCTAGTTAAGGGATTTTCAAAGTTTTGATGACTGAGGGTCATTCCAGGGACCCGACGTTGGACTGAGGGCCGCCCAAGAAAAAAGAGAACACAAAATAATTCCAAAACGAATCTTTTCTTTAATGGCCTGTAAGTATTAAAAAGCAGTTCCAATTGTGAATCATGAGAAATGTATGTTGTGTTTTCCGGAGGAGAAGACAATCCCATTTGCCCATTCGCAGATGTTTTAATGACAAAGGGTTATGTCCACAGTCTATGCTTTGGAAATGGTTGGCAGACAGTAATGTAAAATAAACACAATTTGCAGTTAATGAGGCTGAACCAGATTTGTGAAAACCGGCTGCTGGGCACTTCAAGCCTCTTTGAAACGGCACACTCCTCGCCTGGGAACTTGTCATACATTTTATGATCGGTGTCATAACGGTGTTTTATGTTTTATGTTAAGCTCCTTGCGCATTGCGTTCACCTGATTGCAGATTGGGCGCTTTATCAGACCCGTGAGGTATAACCATGTAAGCGTCGCTTGATTTCTTCTTTCTTTTTGGCCTCAGCTCCTCCATCTCGCTAACCGCCTGATGTACCTGCAATGATGACGAAATCTGTCTCGAGAGTAGGCATCTCGTGACTCATACACAATCTGCGAGATGCTTATTTTCCATGCAGCCACTCCTATCGTGACAGCTTAGCTCATGGGGCACAGGTTTATTCTTAAAAGCAAAGTAGTGATGTTGGTTGGTTTAAAACTGTATCGGAAGCAGACCAAATATAGCGTATGCATCGTGTCACCTCGTTGGGGACCACCTGAATTGTTTCCGAAGGCCCACCATTGGCCCGCGGGCCGCACTTTGACGAAGCCCGCCCTGCCTCTGCTTCTCTTAATCAGCTGAAAGTCGCGGGAGCTGGCGGACACTCCTCAGAGTTGATCAAAAGGAATAGAGGCTTATTGTACCGTTGCATTCATTGTTGAGCCCCTCTGGAAAACAATGTCAGTGCTAAATGTAAAATGTAAATGTGATTAGCCCTTTTGGGAATGTCAGTTAGATGCAAAACAATACAAATCTCAACCCGTTTCTGCAAGTCCAACTCTGCAGTTAATGAGCTCAAACCCACAAAGCCCCGTGCTCGAGCTGACACGGCCTTTTCTCCGGTTTGGTCTCACGTGTCTCGAGTCAGCCAAGTTCAGGTGTCACTGCGGCCTCATTAGGACCCTCATTATGCATTCCTGTGTGTTTTCGTCCATGTTGTGTTTGTCACAGCTTACAGTTCCATAACACAATTACAAGGACAGAGGACAGATAATGATGTGAAACTTACTTTCCAGCTGAGGACGCAGCGGATGTTGACTTGGCCGATGAGAACAAGTGTGACGATTCGCTGTGAGATTGACACTTCCTGTCCAGACGGTGCCACAGTCGGTGGTGAAGTCTAGAGTCGACTAATCTATTGTCTGTGGTGAGGAGAGTTGAAACAGCCGGACCATGAACATCGTCTTAATGGTTCATGGAGTGAGAAGCACAGTCTACCTCCAGCTTTAAAAAATATCCTCTGTTTTTCAGTCCAACTCAAACTATAAGATGTTCTCTTCTCTTTATCTCAAGCTGGAAATGTACTCTATGTTCGTCAGTCCACCACAAACTGTAACGATGTCCTCCATTCTTCAGTTCATTTCAAATTGTAAAGGTGGTCTCTGTTGTTAATCTTAAACTGTAAGACGTTCTTTGTTCTTCAGTCCATCTCGAATTGCAGAGACGTCCTGTTCTCCAGTCCACCTCAAACTGTAAAGATGTTCTTCAGCCTGTTCAGATGTCAGCTGTTCTTCATCTCAAACCGTAAAGATCTTTGTTCTTTGCTCTTCTGTCCATCTCAAACGGCGAAAACATCATCCATGCTTGTGTTCTTCCCAAGTTTTCTCTCTCCAAGACTGTTTGGGAAGATCGAGGTCACAGCTCCGGACCTCTCGGGGTTCTTGTGTCTGACCGTCTTAAAGCATCTGAAGAGAATGAACTTCTTAAGAACATGAGCAGAGCTTTGTCCAATCTGCATCAGCTGGCTCAGAGTTTATTGACTGCTGTTCTGTTTGGACGGGATGCGTTCTCGCAGTGAGTCTTGGGGATTCACATTCGCTCTCGCCAGCCAAGTCCCGCTGGATCCATTGGAAAGTAAATTTATGGATCTTTATCCATTGATTTTGCACTCATACACTGGCCATTAGATATTGTCATATTATTGCATCAAGAACACAAACAGCAAAATTCATATTGGGGAAGACAAACTGTCCCGTTGCGACTCAATCGATGCTCAGTCCCCCCACCTCTTGCTACAGCACTGTATCTAGTATTTGGGGCAGCTTTATCTGTTCTTATATGTTTAGAAGCAATCTTTTTTGAGATGTGCTCCCCACGGGGAAGGAAAATTATTGCACTGCTTGTGTGCAAGGCTGTAGCTTTTTCTCAAAACTCGATGCTAATTTCCTCAAAGCCGACTTCCTTGTGTTCCAAGTCGACTTTCTAATATGTGTGAGAGCAGACGTGGCACGCTGTCCTCCGGGGCACCAGTGCTTTATGAAACGAATTTAAGGCAAAAGACAAGGCGTCCGCAGACTGGTTTATTACAGAATTCAATTTTTATCCTTGCCGCTCTTGACATGGGGATCGTGCTTCATGTGTTGCCTGTTGCTGCCGTCTGACAAAACCAATTCATCTCCAGTAAGCATGTTTCAGGAGTACAGAAAGATCGTTCCCCCTCCGTGTTGCCCATGTATTGGAATTAGACAGTAGGGCTTCAAAAGATGTCAAGGGCACAAAGGTTTTGATTGAAGCCTCATTGCCTGGTGTTTTTGTGAGGAATTCAGACGAGGAATCTCACACCTACCCAAGATACCTCATAGACAAGCCCTTAATAATGTATGAGTGAAGACAAAAGGTACCACTTTCCCCACTGAAATATATATTTTAGCATACGTTATGGCCAAGGCTGCTCTGGTCGTGCAAGTTTGCACCATTGACGTGTGAACCTTCGATTTAGAGGAATCAGCAGACGAGTCCGGCAGGCTACCGGGAATAGTCCTGACGCTCTGTGGTGAAACTAGTGTGATACTTAAAACACAATTACATGAATGACGATAGAGAGAAATACATTTTTTTTTAATCTACAAAGGATTACATGAAGGAGACAGTGGTGGTTGGATAGGTAAAGATTTCTAGCTTTAACTCCAGCGACAGCAAGTGAGTTTTTCTTATTTAACCACGACCAAAATCTAAAAATGAACTCAGGTTTTAGTTGTGTAAACCTAACCGTAGACCTAATCCTAACTCAAACCCATAACCAACCACCAAACTGAGTCTAAACCTAAGCACTAGCTAATCTTTCTGCATGCTGAACAGGTGAAAATGGGATGTGCACTTTGCGCAAGTAATCTAATTCGAGGCTGAGAGATGTAACTGTCACATTATGCGTGTCCTACACTGCATTTCAGTATTTGTGCTGATTTTACAAAATTTATTGTCTGAAATTCATTCAAATTATAATAAAACATGCACATTTCCAATTCAAGTAAGTCATATTACATTTACTGTGTATGTTTTTTGCACAACAGAAACAATATAGCGTATGTAGAAAAGACATTAAAACAATGACTTGGGCCATGACCTAATACAAAATAATGTTTCACCTTGTTTCTTAATCTCCCATATATTCCTGGTGACTGATATAGCCTTGGCATATGGATGACATATTTTCAAGTCAACCCCCTATTTTCCCACATTTTTTTTTCAGCAAGAATAACTGAATTACATTTTAGTAATCAGATAACATTAAATCCTTTCCTTGAGCCCTGCTGCCCCACAGCCCTGCCTGTACATACATTATGTTAAACAGTTTTACAACAGTTCATTATCTCCCGCTGAACACCGAACACCTGCTCAGGTTTGGAGGCACGTCGGCACATTGTTCTCTGTGTCTCTCTGCAGGCTGACAACAGGCTCTCAGCAGCGAGGGAACGTCTTCACATAAAACAGAGGAGAGCGGTGCGAAATGGAGCCGGATATCATGAAAACAGCCGAGGACACAAACTAGTGCTGATTTCGTAACATCAATATCGAGATATGAGACTGTGCTCTGTGGATATGGTCTTATCAAAATCAGCTGTCAGCGCCGCTTCAGTGAGCAGATGTAACGTGAAAACCTGCATAACCTGCCTAGTTACATTAAAGCTTGATTGATTACACGGGGTTACAACATTTTTTTTTTTTTTGCAAGTTGTCTAGGTTTTTTCAACTGAATTAGAACCATTTTGCACCACTAAATCCAAAAATGACATCTATTTTTCTCAGTCAGGTCAGGTTTTTGTGACTTGATTCCTGTTAGGTACAATGGTGTATTCACCGCAAATGTGGCAGAATACGTCAGGCTTATTTCTGCAAGATCTTCTAGTCGAAGCCATTTCATTCACCTGTAATATTAAAAAAAAAACATTAATCATAAATTGGCAAAAGTAAAATCTTCAGAATTTGTTAGTTTATTGCTAGAAATATGAAAGAATTTTGTATCATATGACGTGAAAATGCCCATAAATGTAAGCAAAAATGTTAAAAAGCCAATATGTTGCGTAGTTCAGAAAGTTGACCTGATTGAGCAAAACCAATGTGATTTCTGGATTCAGCACACCAAAATTATCCTAAATCAGCTCAAAAAACAATAAATTTGTTGTTGACCAGTGTTATTAAGAGAAAAGGAAACTTGGATTTACAAAGAGAACACCAAAATCACCACAAATTAACTCATGACAAAAAAACAAAACAAAAAAAAAAACAGGTTGATAAGACTGGATGATTGCACATACTCAGCGTGGACGGCCCCAGTGGGAATGTGGCCTCTGCATGAAAGCATTTGCATGCTCATGGACATTGTTGAGGTGTTTTTTGTGGTTGTCGGGCCAAATTTGCATGACGACCAAAAGGCACATCAGCTTGTTTCCACAGGCCACCACATCACCAGTTACCAGAGAATCCATGCAAATGGCCATCGATTCGAGTTATTTATTTATTTTTTTCCATTTCCAGTTGTGAAGTGACTGACGCCCCCGTTGTGATATCAGTCAAAAACGTCCCAAACTGCAGAGACGGCTTGCCGGGCGGGCCGTCTCATTAAAATTCAACAGCGGCCGCGAGGAAAAGATGAAGAGACGAGATCCCGATTCCCGTAAACGTACACAAGCGCGGTGCTTGACAGCGCTTGAAGTCTCCTGTCTTAACAGCGTGTATCTCGGGCTGGGTGGCGGCGCTCCAGCGGGAGGAGGGATTATTGGCAGGGGAGCGTGATGGAGTGGAAGATAGAGCCGGCTGTCACAACAGTTTGGGAAGAGTCGCTTTGAAATGACGGAGAGGACTAACACATCCGGCCTGCCCGTCTTCGGCTCCGCTAAGGGTCCATTTTGGTTTTGTGGTTTGTGATATGCATTTTATTGCGGCTTATCTTACATGTGCACTGTGCACTCCTGCTCAAAATGGCTGCCGTGCATGTGTGCCGATCAGAGAGGATGAAAAGTCCTCTTTACTGAGGCTCAATCAAGTGCTACGGTGCGAAAAATCTCGGCAGGCAGGAGAAAAAAAAAAGGGGCGAGTATGAAAACTTCAAAGTGTAAACAAAAGGAAATTAATGTCAGACGCCAGGATTTTGACACCGCTTCTCATTTGGAAAGCATTATCCAGCTTAGCGAGGAACGAGGAACAAACTTTAGATTAAAATGAATGCTGGGAGATGGAGATGAATGCAAGGTGGTCATTGATATTCCGGCAGCATTCGGAAAACCGAGTCTGACTCGACAATTAGCTCTCATATTTTGTTAGGACAAACTGAGGCTAAGATGGAGTTCACATTAAAATGAATGCCGTATGGAGATGAATGAGCGCGGTCATTGATATTCCACCGACAAACTGCAGCCGCTCATTTCCATGCCCGTGCCCTTGTGGCTGCTCTGTTACTGTGGGACTCGTTCAAAACACTGCAGCTCGCTCTGCTCATGTGCTCTGCTCTCCACACCTGAGCCTGCAAAGGTCCGACTGCAGACGAGCGAACAAGCCTCCTCACAGCGTCGCTGACTCACACACTGTCTCAGTGTCCGAGTCCAGGCTCAGACCCATTTATGCAAACGTGCATGAGTGCACACACACACACACACATGCACACAGACAAATGCGCACTCGTTATCAAATGTGCACACACATGCGGCCACATTTCACTTCCTTGTTTGTTCAAAAGGCTCTATAAATAAACTGCACTTAATTTGAGATGACGGCAGGAGGTTTTTCACTCCTGCTCCGCTGCAAAAAACAAAAAAAAAAAAAACAAATCTCCATCTTAACAAGTTGTTGGTCTGAAAACAAGGGAAAAAATCTTGCAGCATCCCACTGATATAATGTAAGATTATGTAAAATTATGTCAAATAATAAGCCCTATGATACGATGCAATAAACTTTATTGTCCCACTCAGGGGAATTTGTCTTGGACTCAGCAGCTGCGCCATAAATGCCTTGACAGCCACAATGACAACAAGTGCATCATCAGCCATACCATCACCAGCAGTATTGCACATAACCCATAACATAACACATACATACACTCAGGGGGAAAAGTTAGGACAATTCCAAGGGCCCTTGCCTGACAAGGGCCCCAAAAAATAGGTAATAACTAATATAAAATTATTAAACCATCATCGAGTAAATATATATGTATATATTTCCATGGGGCCCAAAATTCCTGGCGGCACCCCTGCATACACTATACATACATAACACATGCCAAAAGATCACCATAATAAAAACACTATAGAAATGATTGCACAAACTTCACTTTTTCCCACCACCTTCATGGCCGTGTGCACCAGACGAGCGAGTTTAGTTTTCAGTTTTGCGGTGAGGTTGCCATACCAGGATGACATCCCATATCGGACTGAGCTCTCTAGTACTGCCTGGTAAAATAAAAACATGATGCTTTTGTCCACCCCGTACGCTCTCAGTCTGCACAGAAAATACAGTCTTTGCTGTAAACGAGAGCGCAGACTTTCAGCAGGCACATTCCAACTACAAGTGTCATCTAAATCAACTCCAGGATACTTGTATGAGCTGACCTGCTCGGTGGGTGAGTCACGTATAACAACAGGACTACGGCCCCCGACTGATCTCGGGTCTAAGACCGTCTCTTTAGTGTTTTTCTAACATTCAGAATAAGGTGGTGAGCATCACACCATTGGACAAAGTTCTCTATTTCAGAAAAACAGGCTGAGGTGCTAGAGTCTTTGTGCAGTAGACCGAGGATGGTGGTATCATCAGAAAATTTAAAAACAAGGTTTCCTGAGTGTTTGTACAATCACTAGTGTAAAGTATAAGAAGGAGCGGGGAGCTGACACCACCCTGCGGGGCACCTGTGCTGATAGATTTGCATTCTGAGGTGTTACTTTCACTTGTTGCGTGCGACACCCCAGACAAACTGTTAGGGCCTGAAAACGTCCGGTGCCTCCTCTGTGTTGTGCTGCAGGTGCAGATTTATAGTTTGACACATGCAATTTAATTATGACCTATATTCAACATAGCATGCTCATATGTCTGGAGGACCAACTAATTCTTGTGTGCATATATTATGAATTTAAATTTCATTAAATTTTCAGTCTTTCATGGAGAAAAAATGCACATGACTAACAGGTATGGCAGTGTTTCATCAGTCTGCTGACTTGGATGAGGCCAATGAGCAAAATCCAAAATCACCCGATTCACTTTATTCCACCTTATTCCAAGCTAGTTAACCAAATTAACCAACTAACCAGAAACTAGAAATGGCTGGCACACATATACGATCAAAACATACACATCATACACCAAATCAATCAGCGTCTTCTGCTCAATCAGGCTGCAAAGTGTGAAACAGAAATGACGTCGACTTTGGACGTCTGTGCTGTTTGACGCCGGCGATGCGATGCGATGCCATGTTGACAGGTTTTCCCTAGCAGCTACTTCACCCACAGGAACGTCTCGCTCTACAAGCACATTATGTCTGTGCTCGTTCCCACATTTTGGACCAAATATACACAGGATGTACATTTACTACAAAATCTTCTGCTCAGTCTAGTGAAATTTAGCTTTGAAAGAGCAGCAGAGGCAGCAGAGGCTTGCTTTTAATGGCTCTTTATTTGTGCTTTCTTAAACAAATACAGACGTGCTATACATTGAAACTGTTCACCGTTTTCTGCTGAATCGAGTGATGCCACTATTGAAGCAATCTGATTCCTACTTTTGTCAATACAGCCCCCAGACACTGGCGACATCGTGTTCAAGGCTGGTTTTGCTGGCAGCTTAGCCCACAGAAACGTCGCAACAAACATTTGAATTTACTCTTAACGTGCTAAGATAGAAACAACTTTTATTTTCAGTATTTGTAGGACAGAGTCACATGATTATTGTGTGTCACTGCTTCACTGAAGCTCCATCACAATGACACTGAGTGAAATATTCAAAGCCTTTTACGCATGAAACTAAGCATTGTTTTATGGCTGCAGCATCACATTAGATAGATATCGGCATGTTTTGTGCATCATTTTAGACACATCTCCCTGGAATTCAGTAGCACATGTTTGGGATCTTTGGAAACCTCCGGATCTCAGCTAGAATTTAAAATAAAGTTCTGTGGGTTTGAAGAAAGCTCGGCCGCACAGCGATGGTGGATCCACCGATGGTGCCGACAGAGTTTAGGAAGTTAAAACAGACCCAACATGGATGTACTCACCTAGTTATAAAGTCAAAAACATCTCTGTTTGGAAATATTACATTATCTTAGCTTTCTCTTTTGCTAAATGAAAGAGGATTACCAGCACTGGTCAGATGGTGAAGTGTCGGATCATGTTTTGGTGCTCCCCTGGCACCTCGAGAGCGTTTTTGGTCACTGAAAATGATTAATATGATTGTTTCCAGTGTTTCTGGCTCTTGATTAACCCAAATGTTACTGATTGAGCCGCACAGGACTCGTATGGAAGCGAGGTCATAGTCTGCGCCTGTGGTTTGTTGTCCAAATAATTCAGGCGCCGCTGATCACATGACTTTCTGATGGAAACAGTAGATCTGAGCCAGCCGGAGCGATAAGGCGCTGGCCGTCTTTCTGCCGCCTCCACCTGGCGTCTCAGCGGCAGGCGAGCCGCGAGGAGCCACGTTTTGATGAACTGAGGCTTGAATCGACAATACGGCCGACACGGAGCAGCATTTCAATTCAGAGGCAGACTCTTCTTCACCAAGTGAAATAAATAAACAGGAGGTTTTCTTGTATCTGCCATAAGAGCACATTCATTACACGCTGACACATTAGTATGTCATGTTAACGCTGTGAAAAAAAGGCACCAGAAAAGCAGACGTGTATGTAGGAATAATACTTTCATATAAAACTAACAAACGGTTTTAATGCTGGTGTCGATACTGTTTAAATACGTTTTATTTATGTTGAAATTGTTTTGGATGATGAAGAGGGCATGTAATTCAACAGGAAATACAGCACCTGGTCTGTCTCATCTGATCACAACTGTATCATATTCTGAGTGAAAGTGAATAGTGTTTAAAGGTAGATTGCACTCATTAAACTGAACAAACAGCTGATTTCTAGTTACTCAGACAACTACTGCAGATGTTTCCATGGCAACTGCTAATGCTAACATCCATGTTACAGTGCCACTTAATCTCATTATCAGAGCTAAAATCTTGTTTTTCTGCAAACAAGGTATAAAAAAAAAATCTGTAAGTGAGATGAGATAATCCCACTTGTTTCCAATACTAATCATTTTTTCCGCAAAATTTTCTTTAATCAAGTGTCATTTTCTTGATCCTAGTGGCTGATCTCCCTTATTCTGCCTTTTTTTGAACAGATTTAGACTATCTATGCCAAGCACAGTCCAGTAAAACAGACAAGTAGGTCGTTGATAGGCCCATAAGTTAAGTTATGGCAGTTAATATTTAAGTATAAATACCAGAAGAAAGATATCAATAAATAAATGAAGATTTATATTTGTTCCCAGAAGAAGAAATGAAACAAATGAAACACTGGAAACCTCAGCAACTATTGGCATTTTTTAACCTTGTTTGAGGAAAAACAAGATTTGAATTTATTTTAGATTAAGGTCGATCTGTAATGAAATGAGAAGTTCAAAGCCAGAAGCAGCACAGAAATGAGCCGTGCCCCATGATTGAGTTGTACACTCAGACACAATCAGCCGTTCACATCCACTGTTGCTTGAGAGTTGCTGACTTCCAATATGGCTGCCAGAGGGAGGGGGGGGGTTACATCAGCTGGAAGCTGTACACACACACACTGAGTGTTCACCAAGACAAAATGGCTGAACCATGAGCTCGAGCAGCGTGCCGGCTGTGAGAGCGACACAATGCCGCTCATTGTGGCGTCGCCGTCTGCGTGTTGTGTAAGAAACCGGCGGCTGGACGTCGTCCTCTGGCAGGACGCGAAGACGTTTGGACCGTAAGTCTGACTGAAAAGCTCCGAGGACGTCACGCGAGGCGGGAGCTGTCGACTGGCCAGATTAACGGAAAGTAGAAAAATGTCAAAAACTTCAAAGAGGCACACGCAAATCATTATGCAACCGTCCCTTGTGCTGTTCAAGAAGGAAGGCTGTGAGATTATATAGAAGCCTGGCTTTCAAGATGTGTGTGTGTGTGTGTGTGTGTGTGTGTGTGTGTGTGTGTGTGTATCCATAATGGAAGATGTGCATATCCACAATTAGATGTAGATTTTGTTTAATTTATGCATTTTTCTGTGTAGTCCTTCATAGCTTTCAGCCAAAACAGACTTATTGAAATGAATATTATGAGGGGAGGAAAAAACCCATCATCGACGTCATTGAGATGCTGCAGCCATACAGCCGCTAATTTGCATCACCATGTACTAATAGTTGGCTCATTACTGGGTGGCACAGCACCAAAACATTAGGGCATGTTCAGCTGACATTTTCTATTTCCACACCCCATACACAATGCTGGAGATGCAATTTGTTTCCTTGAATGGTGCACATAACAAGTGGAATATGCACCTTCTCAAAAAAACAAATGAAGGCGCATTTTAAAATTTGGGAGGTAATTTCAGTCACTCATTGCCAAAACGCAGGCTTTTATAAAAATGGATGCTCTGTTTAAGAAATGCTAAATCATAAAGGCAACGATTTTTTTTTTTTTTTTAGATTTTGAAGGACGACGGTGTTTCTGCAGCTTCCAGAGTCTGTTCGCCTCCTCGGACGCAGGACTTGTGTTCGGTAGCTCTCGAAAACGAAGAGCCAGTATTAATAGATTGCATTATAAATAAATTGCACAGGCAGTTTCCGTGGTATGAAAACACCAGGGTGTTTTGGCTACACTTTGCAGCTCGTCTAATTGAGAGGACTCGGAGCCCTTTGACAGATTGAGTGGACTGCAGTGCGTTGCATGATTCAGTAGACGGAGAGGCAGGCTGCCAGAGAGAAAACATTCAGCGGGTTGGCAGCATCGACAGCTGTACTCAAAGGAAAAGGCAGCGGGCTTCAGAGCTTCGGCTCGAGCTGTTTGCCTGTTTTATTCACTCGTTTATGCAAAATTTCTGTCTGTGGTCATTGATAGCCCATCGGATTTCGGTTTTGCTTCTGTACTGCTGAATTCTGAGATCTCACGTGGTTCATTTTGATGTTGCATTTCCATTTTAGGAGATGTTTTGTACTTTAGGCGTATAAATTGTCCGTACATGTTGATTTTCTGCAGTTTTCCTGTTTGTTTCTACTGCAGAAGGCGGCGTCTTGGCCCGTTTTAATCTCAATGCAAAAAAAAAAAAAAAATCTGCATCTTAACAAGTCATACGGTTTCATCTTCAGTGTTCAAATTGTGTTTGTCTTCAAACAAGGCAGTGGGATGAAACAATCCCACTTCCAGCACTCAAACGTGTCATTTTCTTGACCCTAGAGGCTGATCTGTCTCATTTCAACAGATTTATACTTGTTCCTAGAAAAATTACTGAAAGAAGTAAAACTGCACTGGAAACAATAAATGACTTGGTAAGATGGGGTGTGGAGATTTGTGCTTTAGCAAAACAAAATTAAAGACCCCAGGAAATGGACTCTTACTTTCCTGATTTGATGTATTTCCTGTTGAAACAGGAAGTTTGGGCGGGACATGGTGCAGGGAAAGATCATTCACAAGAGCAAATCCGATCTAACCCTAACCCAGCAGGTTCTCAGTGGATGTTTAAACATTTCTGAAGGTTTTATTGGTTGACATTTTAATTTACAGCCACTAGTGCTGGATGATGTCACTGTTTAAGATGCTGTTTTACAGGAAGTAGAAGTCATGTGAGGTCTTTTCATTGGGACTGTAAATCAACACGATAACAGTTTTTCCTATAGACATTGATGTGTTTATACCATGTGAAACAGAGTCCCGCTGCCTGGTCTTTTAAAACGCTCTGCAGACCGTCTCCAGTCGCTGCATCACATTTCACAAAGGTCAACAGAAAAGTGCTGAAGCTGAAACCGCGATCATCTCCTCCTCATGCTAAAGCTTAGCTGCAAGCGTGTGCAGTATCTCTGGCGTGATGAACATCTGATCGGGACGGGAAAGCCGCAGCACGCTGGCATTCATCCAAACCTGGACGAACCCGAATTAAAAGTCAGATCTCCTACATCACCGTCTACTTCATCCATCGATCCATCAGTTCATCAATCCAGCCATCAAACAGCCTTATTCATCCACTCGTTTGTACCTCTTGCAACAACAGGGCTCCTCCAGGTCATGGGATTAGCCATGGAATTTCCAAAAGGCTATTCCAGATTAGGAAAGTCAAGCACTTTAACAAATTCTTGGAACAGGTCATGCAATATCATGGAAGTTTGTTTATAATAACAGAATAAAAAAACTGTAAAAAGACCCCTGAACCTGTTTGAAATGTGGCCAAGGAAAAAAAAAAAAAAGGTCCTAGAAATTCATCACTTTGGTCAGGGTAAAGTTAGGGAACTGGACATTTGCTATAGAGAGGGAACCTGGATAAGATGGACAGGTAGACCCCATTTACCTGAAAACGCAGCGAAAGTGGAGAATGTGCTCAGGCTCTTTGTCAGCCCGGCAGCCCGACTAACCAACCAGAACGGCTGAATCAAAATGTCATATCTGTGTAAGGCTGTCTGTGCTCAGTGGAAGGTGTCACATTTATTTGTCTGCAAGAAGTGTGTGTGTGTGTGAGAGAGAGAGAGAGAGAGAGAGAGACGGTCCAATGTCAAACCAAAGCCAAGTGGATGTCCTCAGCTCCTCTGCAGCCGACCTGCTAATGACTCTAACACAGTAGCAGACATTTGGCTGCTTTCATCCAAAGAGCCTTTCAGCAACACGACTGTATGTCCTGTTAACACAGAGGGAATCAAACCTGTGACCTGTCAGCCTGGCTGTCATAGTTACCCTGGCTGCCATAGTGGCATGCTCTCCACAGGGAATGAAACCCCCAACCCTTTCTGTGTTATGGCGCTTACAGACTGAGATTCCAGCAGTCTTATAAGTTTATTGCAAGCCACACTGTGCGACATGGATCTAATAAACTCAAGTTTGATGTATGTTGACTGTGCGATGATCACATGACTGAATCTTATTGGCTACGACGCAAGTCAATATACAAGAAAAAGTCATCGGCGTACGTGATCCATCGGCATCCATCTGTAGTTGTAAATAATGAAGGTGAGCAAGAATGGAGCTTTGCAATAGTGATATTAATGTGTTAATATTAATTATTAATATTAAGTAATAATGTATTTGGACAGAATCCAAAGACGGGGAGGAGGAGAATGTGGACCCGGCCGTTTTCTTCTTTGTTAGAATCCCCAAAATTTCCTTTTGCTCGTTTCACCTCCATCACTGGGTTTAGTGCCAGTGTTGTGTTGATCATTTCAGGCTGTGTTTCTATTGGTTGGTTAGTAGACGTAGGTTGTAGCAGCGGTCACTCGGTGAGACGGTTTTCTCACAGTGTGATGTAGGACCGTTGTTTTGGAACCGTGACTAAAGAGATCGCCACGTTTCTTCCATGTTGGTCATCTTTCATCTGGGACAGCCTGAAATCACACAGTGTGTACCCAGTTACAGCGGGATGGTAAACTAAAATGTGTCAATTCTTGTTAAATGTTTCTGTTGTCATCACTGGGTGTAGAAAACATGATGAAACTGTGAGAGTCTAAAGTCTTTTCTATCAGCTGATTTCTCCTGAGTCAAACCAGCAGGGTTTCTGAGGATTAAAAAGTTACTTTCACACTTAAGAGTAGAGCGATCCAATCAGAACACCAGCTCAGTTTTCACTCCTCCCATCCCCGTTTGATTGACAGCCTTCCTGGATGCCATAAATGCATCTTTTCCCAGGATCAGTGCTGCCAACTTGTCAACTTTCTCAAAAGCGACCAGTGTCTTGGTCTGATCTTTGGCTGAATGTCTGTGTTCACGCCCCCTCGCACGCTGACGAGAGGCCAGTCTTGTGACCCACTGGGATGACCAGAGGACAGCTGCTCATTCTCTGTCAAACCCTGTTGTCCATCTTCATTCTGTATTGGGCGCTCAGAGCTCAGCACACAATGACTGTATTTACGCTCACAACATGGAGGGAAATAGACTTGAACTGTGAGGACACACTCCAGGGTTAGGGTTCGCTGCAGAGAATAACATAAGAGTGCATCTGTTGCGTGAAAAACCCTCTCATACGGTTTCAGTCTGGACGAGGGGGGTAAGGCGATGACGGCTGTTTTGAAAAAGGAAAGTTGTTCTTTCCATTCGACCCTCTGTGGTCAATGTCTGGGAAATATGGACAAAATCAAATATCACAATAAATTTAACCAAATACCTCGATGTCGATATTGTGATTGTGACTGTCGGAGCTTTCTGGAGACATTTAACCTTGAGATTTGTGCGAAACAGTCATGAGAAATACCAGGCAGGAAGAGACACATAACAAAACAGGCTGATAAGTTCAGAGAATTGCATTCCTTCACTGTAATGTTGCCTTCAAAACTAGAAAATACCACAACACTCATGCCCTGTCATGATATTACAGTATCTAAAATCCAAGGTGAGATCTAGGCCTAATTTCGTATCACAGCATCGATATATCGCACAAACTGGCACTGATTGTGGATGGTGGAAATGGTCTTTCACTTTTCTTTTCTTTGAGCGGAGACTTCTGCCCTCACATAGCTGCAGGAAGGCTCTCTGAGATTTTCAACAATTTGTCCTCATTTGTAACGATCAGTAGCAGCAACTCATCTTCATTTTCCATGGACTTTTGGACTTTTGGACATTATTTCAGTCATATCAGTGTTTGAACTTGCGTTTGCAGCTCAGCGATGTCCGCCAGCCGCTCCCGTCACGCCTCAGCTCCTTGGTGTTTGCTCAAATAGCAGAGATGTGTAGGTTTTACCCCTCTCCTGTGTACAGACATATTTTCCAAAACTCTGTATTTTTTTTTTTTTTTTTTCTTAAACAGAGACATAAAGTTGCATTTCCAAAAATGTCCATATCTGTGTGGGCCTGACCTCAAATTCAAATCTGCCAGAACATGAGTGGAACCCTTTAAATCTTCGCGGTTAGAGTGAGCGGTTTGTATATCGGATATAACATCCTCATTTAAGTAAAATATATGATTTATTAACATTTCAGGCATGGCCGACGCTTTAACTAAGTGAGTCAAAAGAAGCAGAATGGAGTTCATTTTCAGCCGCGTGGAGGCAAAAGGTCAAAGCCGCAGTGGCCCGGCAGCAGGTCTGCTAAATGTGTTTGTCACACCTGAGTGATGATGCGCCTGATATGACAGAGATAACAGGCGGGGAGAAACGGCGGGCAGGTAACTCAGCTGCTCACGGTCATGCGGCGCGATCCTTCATCATCCTCCCGTTCACTTGTTAGCACGTCGGAACCTCTTGCCCTTTGTGCTAATTGCTCCAAAGATCAATGTTTAGCGGTGACATTTACTCGCCGCCGCACGCCTGCAGCGGGACGCCTCCGACCGCCATCACCGTCACCGGGAAGTAAAAATTAGTGACAACATCGGCTTGATGTGGAAACAGGACTGACGGGAAGATGTGAGGCGTTTGGGTTTTTACCGAGGCTGCAACACAAAAATAAACTTCAGTCTACAGATTTTTAAGATTACACGCAAGCAATAATGAAGAGTGAAGCAGTCAGATTACACATGCAGTCAGATTATATCCGCCACCTGAGAATAATCAGCCGTAATACACTAAAAAAAAAAAAAAAAAAAAAAAAAAAAATCAGGTCACTGATCTCATCATCAGTGTTCAAATGTTGTTTTTCTGCAAACAACATAAAACAAATATTTCTGTTGCTTTTGAACTTTCGTTGTTCATTTTGATATTGCACTTCCGTTTTAGGCGAATTTTTTTTTTTGTTTTTTTTTTTTTGTGTACTTTAGTCGTTTAAATTGTCTGTACATGTTGATTTTCTGCAGTTTTTCCTGTTTGTTTCTAATGCAGCTGGACCGTCTTGGTCCATTTTAATATCAGTCCACTGCAGAAATCTCCATTTTAACAAGTCACTCAAGCTCATCTTCAGTGTTCAAATCTTGTTTTACTTCAAACAGGATAAATAATCTGCCGGTGGGATGAGATAATCCCACTTCTTTCCAACACTAATCAACTTTTTTCCAGACTTTCCTTGAATCCAGTGTCATTTTCTTGACCCTGGTGGCTGATCTGCCTCATTCTGCCTTGTTTCAACATATTCATATTTGTTCCTAGAAAAAAGGAAAATGAAACAAAGTGAAAGTGAAACAAGTGGGATTATCTCATCTCACAGGCATCTTCACCTCGGGGTTAGGGTGAAATACTGCTTTCTCTTTTTTTTTTTCAACCATCGGCGACAGATGGATGGCGACAGATAAGTGATGACGGAGAGTGATTATTTTTTCTATACATTTTTTTTTTTTTTAACGAAAATGTTATTCATTCTGCATTTAAATAACTGGATTAGCAGCAGAAACAAGTAAAAAACATCTTTAAAGTTTTGACAAAATTGATTTTAAAGTCTAATTATGAAGTTATAAGTCAAAAATCAGTTTATTCATATAGCCCATTTAACAGCAAACCACAAAACGTTGCTCATTAGACAAATGCAAACTGCTGAAAACAAACTAAGACATTAAAATTAGACCGTAAAATTAAAAGTTGCACAACATCAGATAAAAAAAAAATAAATAAAAACAAAGAAACAGAAGAAAATAAATCAACTTAAAAGTATGAGCCACTGAAACAAAACTAAAAAGAAAATCAAATTAGGGAATGAAAGATGAAATTTAAATTGTGTCTGAATGAGCAAAGCTAACAAGATTGTTTTTTCTAAGGTGAAGGGAAGCACTCAGCACCCAAAACAAAATGGTTTAAACTGAGACTTTAATATGAAGGCTGCAGGTGAATTTGTTCCCAGGTGCGGCTCCAGGCTGCAGCAGCGTCTCTGATACTGAACCGGTTAGGATGTTGAATTTTCCGTCGTGCAGATGTCATGGTTTTCCTGATTGCAGACGGAGATGATTCCCTGCTCTCGTTTTTATTCCCAGCAGGAAGTGAGTTTTGTGTTTTCTCGGTTTTATTTGTTCCTCTCTGGTCTCAGCCTCGGCGGCTTCAGGTTCAGAGGATGTGAGATTCGTCCGACTTCACGTGTTGTTTTCTGAGCCGGAGCTGTCGCATCCAAGTTCATCAGGTTCGTGACAAAGCGGACAGGAAACAAATCCCACAGCTATGGAAATCCGCTGGCTCGCGCCCAGAATAAACCCCCGAAACCAAACGACGACGACCCGGCAGCTTCTTCAAATTAAACTTCTCCCTCTTCTTCTGGGTCTGCAGAGAAAGTCCAGGCTGTTATCTGAGCGAGGGGCGAGGCCCAGAGCCAAGATCCACAAACACAGCTGATGTTTCAAGTCCATCTTAATAATTTCCAATTTAATCTGAGATTTAGTGCCGTCGGTCACGGCCCTTAAGTCTGCTTGTCATTACGTTCAGACTGTGATCGTGACGTGGCTCCCAGGTTACAAAAGCAAACTTGTGATCATCAGAGAGAAGCCTCAGGTCATTTGTTTATCTGGGAAACTCTCAAGAATTAAAGAATGAAAGAGAAATGAGAAATGCTCTGCCCTCCCTCAACATCCAAAGCCTCTCACAGATTAATTTGATTACGCAGAGTCAAATTAACATTCACCTTCTCGGATTTTATGAGATTTTTTTTTTTTTTTAATTTATCACCTAAAACAACAACAGTTCATGAAAAAAACCGCCACCATAAAAAGTCATGTAGTTTCATCTTCAGTGTTCAAATCTTATTTTTCTTCCAACAAGGTAAAAAAAAATCTGCCAGTGTGATGAGATAATCCCACTGGTTTCCAACACAGTTTCACTCGTTGCAGGAATTATTCTGGGAACGTAAATTGAAACAAGGCAGAATAAAGCAGATCAAGAAAAGTGACGCTTGATTCAAGAAAATGCTGGAAACAAGTCGATCAGCATCGGAAACAAGTGGGATTATCTCATCCCACCAGCAGATTTTTGGACGTTTCTAGGAAGAAAAACGAGATTTGAGCCCTGAAGTTGAGGCTGAATGACTTCAGATGGATGTTTTTTTGCGGCGTGGCGTACGAAGGAAAACTTTTCTTCCCTTTTCCGCGGCTCTTATTTTGTCACCAGGCGCTTTTCTGTAAATTCATAATCCTGCTAAGGACGCAGGAATGTTGTTACTTTGACCCTCGGCGCCGCCAGCTCGTAACGGAGGAAACTAAACTTTATTCTGCAGCTGAAAGCCTGAAGTGTAGAAGGCGACGGCGATGGCTGCGGGCCGTGACTTGACATTTACCAGGTGATACACCGACCACTTAACCGCTGAACCACCTCAGGAGCAAAGTGAGAGGAGGAGGAAGAGATAAGCAGACGAGGATCTGGGATGAAGCCACAGCAGACGAGGCCGCGGAGCCGAGAAACACCCCAACATGTCGTTTATCTGACACAAGTCATCCCTCAGTTTGAGTCCACGTCGTGCTGCTGCAGGGTCGACAAGCACAAGAGCCGAGACGAGAGCAGATTATAGACATGGAGACTTTTGCATCTGGAGGTGGAAGTAATCCCACTGAGTTAAATTTAAAGAGGCGGAGCCAAAGAACGTTGATATGAATGTTCAGAGGCTAATAGCTGCTTCCATGAAAAAAATAAAAAAAATGAAAATAATAGTAGCAGCCAGGAAAAAACTAGGACAGTGTATTAAAGCCATTGTAAGGAGAAAAACAAAAAACAGAACTGGAAGATGGGGGGTAATAATCTGGAAAAAAAGAAAAAGAAAAAACTCAGAATTTCCTAGATTAAATTTGTAGATTTATCAGAAAAAAAAAATATTTTTTGAAAAATTAAAGTGGTAAATTAAAAATAAACAACTTCACAAATTCATGAGAAAAAAATGGAAAAATAGTTTTTCGCACACTTACATGCAAGTCATAGCAGCATTTCTTCAAAGTCCGGATGCTCATGAGAAGACTTTATAATCTCAGAATAATTGAGTTTTTTTCTCAGAAATTTGTGAGTTTTGTCTCGAAAATTTACCCCTTAATCTGAGAGAATATCTGAGTTTTTTTCCTGCAAATTTATAACTTTAATCTTGAAAATTCTGAGTTTCTTTCTTGGAATTTTCCCCGCCTTCATAATTTATTTTTCTCCCTACAGTGGCACTGATATGCCGTCATAAGAGGCTAAGAGCAGCTTCGATTTAAAAAAAAAAAAAAAAAAAAAGTTGCGGCCGTAAAAAAACACCCTTATGCTGAAAAAAAAGTATTTTAGCTCCACCCACTGAGGTTTAACTCGGCTGATGAGATCATCTCTGCCTGCAGAAAGCTCGTACCAACTCAGACCATCATCTGCCAGCTTCCACACGGCGGCTGACCTTTGACCTCGCTGTGGATGGGCAACAATAACAATAAAGAAGCTCTTATTACAGTCAATAAATGATGGAGCCATAATTCAGTTTTATTATCATCACGATAGGGACCAGGATGCAGAGTCCAGGCTCGGCCCGGCCTCCTGTCGCCCGTGGCTCTGAAAACGGATCGGCCGTCCGTCCGTCTGAGTGGCGTCCGCTCGGTCGGACACATGAGCGGGGGTGATTTACACCCCCCCTGCCCCGCCCCTCCCCCGGGTTGCTGCCTTATCTCATCTGCAGCCTGGATAGGACGCTTTAGGACGCCATAAAGCCACGCAAACAGGCTGCTGTGTGCTTGCATTTGTACGTTTACAGCGTCGAAACTAATTCTCCCAGGAAACTGAATGCTGCTTGTTAAAATGAAAAACAGCCTGTCAGTTTATATATAGATACCGACACTGATATATAGACAGATAGATATATAGACGGATAGATCCCTCAGTGGTTTACACAAAAAAAAAAAGATCTGTCTTCTTCCTGCTGTGTCCCCGAGCAACGGATTTAAATAAATAAAATTAAATAGAAACTACATTCACTCAGTGTCACTTCATCAGCTCCACCTGTCCAGCCTGATGCAGTTCAGCTCAGCAGCTCTGCAGTAAATTCTACCTTTTAACAAAGTTTATAATGTTCAGTTTGTGTTGACGTTGTGCAGAATGTGTCACTTTAATTCTGTGTTTATTACTGAGGTTGTAGTTTGCAGAGGTCTGCTGCTGGACTGCATGATACTGAGAGGGGTTTCTAATTTTTTGTCCTCCCGTATTTATATACAACGAAGGGGGACAGAATATTGGAAACAGCTGTCAGTAAAGTGCAGTCCCGTCCAACAGCAGCACTAACTATGAGCTCAATGCCAAACATAGAAGTGAATGAACACCTCTGTTACCGTGACAACAAGACAAGCTGAGCATTATAGGCAGCAGGAGAGGAAACTTCATGGCACAACAGCTGGATTAGACTGGATTAGATTATACAGGTGGAGCTGATAGAGTGGCCACTGAGTGTAATTCGTCTAACAGTAGGTAAATGAGGAAAATGAGGTGCAAGGCATCTGAGATAAATGACACCTGCTTTTGCAAATGAGGGTATTATTAAAAGGTAATAGGTAACATCATTGACAAATTAAACACGGTTAGAGGCTCATTTACCAGTAAGCCAAAAAAATCTTGTGAATCTAGTTTACGTCCGGGCGTTTCTCGCGTCACAAAATCCCCAAACTCTGCAGCTGGAACGCTCTGCAGACTCAATTTGACAGCACAAATCATACGTTAGGCGAGGTGATTCCCACCACAGGCAAACACACCAAAGATCTAATCTTCTGCACCAGAGGTCACACTCCACACCAGATTCGCGTCTCAGTAGACCTTATTCCCCAGCAGCCATTTTGACATGAATCAGCAGGTTAAACACAGGTGTCACTAATGACATTAAGTAAGCTTTAAGAGCCTTTCCAATGAACCAAAATGCACGACACCCGCACCCCGGCTCTGCTAGACCTGAAGGAAATGGAATCATCATTAATGTCATCAGCAACACCTGCATTCACCTGCTCTTTTACGTCAAGTATTTTCATTTTTTGCCACTCAATCTATCCATCATTTTTGTTCAGTTCTGCAGTTAAGTGTATGGTGTCTTGGGAGGTCAGCAAAGTCCAAAGTGATGTCTTCAAATGTCTTCTTTAGTCCAACCAGCAGCCAAAAAAAAAAAAAAAAGCCCCAAATATTAGTTTTATAAAGATATGAAGAGGAAAAGAAGACAGTCTCAGCATCTTTGCATCTTAGTGAAGCCTGAATCAGATATTTTTACTTTATCAGTGACTACAACAACCGGACTATCAAAATCATAACCAGTTTTCTGCTGATGGACATTTTTTAATCGACTAATGATTTCAGCACGTCAAAAACAGTTGTGCCCTTTTTACATGACGGTTATTTTTTGGTTTGTTTGATGCCGGGTTGATTTGTTGTTGTTCGTCCCATAACGACAGAGCCGTGAGAGCCAAGAGGTTGAGGAGAGCACAGGGAAGTGTTTGAAAGGCAACTCAGGGAATTTTTTTTTTCTTTTGTGATTGACAGCTTACCTGACACTGCCTGAACCGTCCTGCTGCGGTAAACACCACCCATCTGGTACCTCAGGTGGGTTAAAACAAACACCCCCTGACCCTGGGCTTGAACTGTTTGGAGTTTGAGGAACAGTGAAGGAGGAGAAGGAGTAACTTCTGTCGAGCTCTGAGGAAAAAGCTCATGAACCACCAGCTAACTCGTACACTGTTGTCTTTTTAATTTATATACACTACAATTTGACCAAATGGTCTTCTGACACAAGTTCTGAGAGGATATGTGTCTCAGGTTTGGGTGTAAACTGGTTGTAAAATGTTTAAAAAAGGACCACACCATTGATTTTGAATGTTTGACCCATTTACTACAAGTTCCCCACATTTTACACTGCAGCAAACCATTTTGCAAATCAAAGACTTCACAACATATAATCAAAATCATTCAATGTGAGTTTTTGGTTGAAGCAGCCGCCTTGTAATGTTCTGCTTCTGCGGCGAACAAAGTCCTCAACATTCACAAACCACACAGCTGATAATCGGCTGTGGAAAGGAAAACGTTTCCCCGCTTAGGGACTATTTTCCCTGGCGGAGGAGTCCTTAAGTCCTGAAAACCCAACAGTGCTGCTGCTTTTAGGAAAACTCATGTGGAGGACTTTATTCCGCTGATGGAAAACTGGAGTGAAGAAAGTCTGAAGGCTCTGAAAGTTCATGTTCAGATCAGATCAGTTCATTTTCCAGATCAGCAGGAACGAGAAGTTCACACGTTATAGATATCAGGCTGAACATGTAGGATCACTGGCGTTGGTCCTTCTTCAGAGGTAAAAACGCCATGCAGAACCCTGAAACATGAATAAGTCATGTTCTATTCCCACCAATAGAACATGGTCAAATTTAATTCAACAAACCGTCGTTCACATCCTCCAAAATGTGTCACCACCGAGGTAGTTTCCATGAGAGGCCTTAAATTCTCAAAAATTCTCAAATTGGCTGAAATTAAAACATGAGCTCGTCACTTCCAAGAAGCTATAAATCCATAAAAAAAAAAAAAAAAAATCTGCAAACTATAGCAGGATCCAGCCTGTTGAGGTGCATTCATCCAAGTTTGCCAAAAACATCAGGTTACTTGACGTAACCCCGGCTCTCAGAATAACATGAGTGGGATTTCTCACTTAAGTTATGAAGAGGACATAACATAAGCAGCGGAACAAAAAAGTCCACAGGTTCTCTGCTTGAGGTGAAGTTGCGACACCATAATGCAAACAAAGTCCATCAGAAATAAGTCCTGCGTTCAAAATGTTCCTTCAGTAAAAGTACACTGCAAAAAGTCAATATCTTACAAAGATTATCTGTCTTATTTCAAGTCAAAAATGTCTTATTTCTAGTCAAAATATCTCATTACACTTAAAATAAGTGAAAATTTGCTTGAAACAAGAAACAAATTCTGCCAATGGAACAAGCAAATTTTTACTTGTTCACTTGTGTCACTAGTAAAAATTTGCTTGTTCCATTAGCAGAATTTGTTTCTTGTTTCAAGTAAATTTTCACTTGAAACAAGTGTAAATTGTCTAAAAACAAGTTATTTCTGAGGTGATCATGTCTTATTTTAAGTGTAATGAGATATTTTGACTAGAAATAAAGACATTTTTACTTGAAATAAGACAAATAATCTTGGTAAGATTTTGACTTTTTGCAGTGTACAGCTGTATTTTAGTTTTATTTTGTTTTAAGTAAAAGAACGGTTCTTTTCTGAGTTGAATTAGGTGCATTAAGCTGTGAGAGGTGTTTTAATGTTGCAGCTCCTCTGATGCAGCCGTCAGATAAACCTAAAGTTCAGGATCTCCCTCTGAGTGGAGGAGTAGGAGCTCTGTGGACGCTGCACGCCTCCTTCACGCGCGCGCCGAGGACTCCCAGCCCGCGGCGGCGACTCCGGCACGTCCACATGTCCGACGCTGCGTGTTTCTCATAAACAAGTCATGAGTCACGACGGAGAGCCGCGAGCGCCGGGCTGTCAGCGGCTTCAGCGGCAGGACCCAAAGTTTACGCCACGCACAAATCTGGAGGCCGGTGATTCAGATTATATTATTTACACCGCAGGAAATCTGCTCCTTTACGGGTCACTCAGCCTCATCTTCAGTGCTCAGATCTCTTTTTTCCCCTCAAACAAGGTAAAAAAAAAATGTGTGAGCGATGATATAATCCCACTTGTTTCCAAAACTGTCGCTGCAAAAACCTGCAACTTAATCCATTCAGCCTAATCTGCAGGGTTTCTGTTGGAGAGGTAAAAAAATCTGCTAGTGGGATGAGATAATCCCACTTGTCTCTAAGGCTTCTCAACTTGTTTCCACATATTTCTTGAACAAGCGTCATTTTCTGGATCCTAGTGCGGCCGATCTGCCTCATTCCGCCTTGTTTCAGCAGATTTATACGACATATTTCAACACAGTTATGAAAATTCCTGAAACAAGCAAAAACTGCATTGGTGACAAATGGGATTATCTCGTCCCTCTGGCAGATTTCTGACTTTGTTGGAGGAAAAATAAGACTTTGCTTTGGCTGATCTGCCTTATTCTGCCTTGTTTAAAGATATTTATACTCCTGAAACAAGTGAAACAGCCGATGCAGTGATGTTGTGTTTTTCCCCCTTATTTCTGAAGGTTAAATTAAGGGTGAAATCAGAGTTGAAGGGTTTAGGATGGAGCTGTGTTTGTCAGCTTAAAGCCGGACACACACACACACACCCTGCGTGCCGCGGCCTCTCGTCAGGCCGCTGTGCGAGTGTGTGTGTCTTTAAACGAGGCTGTTTGTCTGAGTTTACATTCTGAAAGCCGGGCCTCCTCTTGTTTTCCTGCGGCGGCCTTGAGCCTGACGGATTGCTGTATACGTTAGCGGAGAGCCCCGCCCCGCCGGGTCAGGGGTCGCATATTTCTCAGACACAGTGTCCACATCGCTCATTAATAAACACTGTGGTATGTGTGTGTGTGTGTGTCAGCACGTGCATCATCGCTGCCTCTGTGGCCTTCTGCAGAACCACAGACTGGAAATTTACTGCTCATAGTGTTTGGTAATCACCTTGTTACCTCCTAACACACACACACACATGCATGCACACACACACACACACATGCATGCACACACACACACACACACACGCTCTCTCTCACACACACACACACTTGGTATGATGAAATGCTTCTGAAACACTATCTGGACACTGAAACTCGCCACTAGAACCATTTTTTTTTTCAAACCTTTATTCTGCTCTATTTCTTCTTATCTTTTCTTTTCTTTGGCTTTTGACTCCATGTAGGGTGTTGATTTTATGATTTTATGATTTTATGTGTGCATGTTTTTTTTCATCTTGTGCAGGCAGTGCATTTTGAATTCTTTTATTTTATTTTATTATTTTATCCTATTGTGTACTTCACCTTTTATTCTGCTTCTCTTGTGTTATCTAGTTGTGTTTTATCTTGTTGTGCAGCACTTTGGAAAACCTTGTGTTTGTTAAAATCGTACAATATAAATAAAGAAGGTTGGATTGGATTGGATATTTTAGTTTCTGGTTTTTTTTCAGTTTTTTTTCTCAAACAGCCGCACAGAGCCGTCGGTGTAAACAGCGTGTAACTGTAACTCAGCGGCGGTGACAGCAGCAGAGCACAAGGAATGTGACATGTTGCTTTAACAATGCTAATTAATGACAGCACGCAGGCACGACAGGGAAACTGTGTGTGTGTGTGTGTGTGTGTGTGTGTGTGTGTGTGTGTGTGTCAGTGTGTGTGTGTGTGTCAGTGCTGCAACTTGCTTATAGAGCCTCTGCTTATAAATTGAATCAGAGATTAATCCTGCGATTGATAATGATGAATATTTACTATAAATCTGACAAAGAGCTGGATGTGAAACCACACTGGGAAAAAATCTCAATCTTACAAAGTCGTTTAGTCTCATAATCTGGGTTAAAATCTTGTTGTTGTTGTTCTTCAAACGAGGTAAAAAAAAAAAAAAAAAAAATCTACTAGTGGGATGAGATAATCCCACTAGTGGAGATAATCCCACTAGTGGGATTATCTCCATAGTTTATAGTTTCCAGTGCAGTTTCACTTGTTTCAGTGTAAATGTGTTGAAACAAGGCAGAAAGAGGCAGATCAGCCACCAGGATCAAGAAACAAATTGATTAGCGCTGGAAACAGGTGGGATTATCTAATCCCACTGTCTGATTTGTCACCTGAAAATGAGATGATGAGATAACAGTGATTTAAAATCGAGATTTATTTATTTATTTATCTCATTGTTTCCCACTGCATACTGACTTCATTTCATCAGGTTCTACTGACATGAATATTGTGATACTGACCTGACTCTTGAGATTTTTTGAGATTTTTTTTCTGTGCCTGGCTCCAGGTCAGACAACAGGATTTTGTACACTGATAAATTTGTCACTTAAAGGAATATTCCAACATTTTAGGCAAAATCCCCTTTTTCCGACTTCTCCAGCCTGAGACCAGATGTTGGACACCATTTCCACCTCTGGACGTCCACTAGTTCACTTCCTATGGGTTAGCATTTCCAGTTAGCTTAGCATAAATACTTGAAGTCTATGGGAGTCGTTAGCCTGGCTCCGTCAAAGTGAAGAAGATAAACCTTCCAGCAGCTCTGAAGCGGTCTGATTTACACAGAGGATCATGTGGATTTGAAGATCCACCACCAGGCAACTTCTCCTGAAAAGTTTTTTGTCTTTTTTAAAATTCCAGTTGGATCATTCCTTTAAAGTCCAGCCTTCACCTCGGCCTCAAACAGCCTCGAGATGTGGCTCAAATTTATCGGCTCTTACTCGCATCTCGAGTCCAAACACGACTCGGTCACAACCTTGGCCGGGTCCCTCCGGTCGCAGATTACTTACGGTGGCCCGCAGGGGACAACAGACACATTCGCAGATGAATATTTTACAGCTCCATTAAAAACTGTGAGCATTTTAAATTTCACAGGCGTTTCATCAGGTTTCAAGGGCGTCTTTGCTCCCAGCAGCCATTAATTACTGACCCTGAATGACATTTGGTGATTTTACTCTTCACGTTATCGCCTCTCTAAAGGTTTCGAGATGTGTTTGGGATGAGCCAAACCCTCCTCTCTCTCTCTCTCTGGAGCAAATAAAGTAATGATTTGTCAGTTCAGCATGCAGCTTAATTAGAGCAGAGCAGAGTTTGAGGTGCACACACACACTTTGAAAAGGCAGAAATAATCTCTCTGGCTGATTTAAACCGTCCCACTGGACAAGTTAGCGCCGATAACCTGCATAAAATCTGTTTAACTTTACACTTTAACTTTATGCACTGGGAGAGATGCCTTAATGAAATCATGTCGCGACTTATTTTTTCATTTTTTTCCCCCCATAACCGTGACATTTACTACACTCCCTCTCCTCCTTTCAGCTAACTGGTTAACCTCGACATCTACAGCAAAGCTCAGAATGACTTAGTGATGCGTAGATTTACCTGTAATCCAAACTTTTAGGAGGTTATGGGTCAGAAAAAAATGCAAAAAATAATCACAAGCAGATTGCGGGCTGAAGAGATGAGAGTATTGATAATATAAAGCAACGTACACAGGAATGTAGAGAATAATCTTTGATAAAATGACCTCTGCAACTGGTTTTTGCTGATGTGGGTTTGCAGTTTTGTTGTGACTTAATTATATTGTGGCTTTATTGTATTTTTTTATTATTATTTTTGTTTTTTCTCGGTAACAGAGCGCAAACTTTGATAATATTCGCTTCTCTCGTCTTTTTCATCGAGCTTCACTTTAACTCAGTAAGAAAAAACTACTAATACTTTGGCTCCGCCCACTGAGGTTTAAATCAACCAATCAGATTATTTCCACTCAGAGAAAAGAAGGAAGCGATGGTGCACTCGCTGCCTACATCCATCATCAAAATACAAAAACGCCAGCACTCAAAAGTAATGCGGTTAGACGTTTTTATATCTTTTACCAATAAATGTACATTTTCTTAGTATTTCTTTGCACGTATTTTTGAAATAGATCCGATCTTAGCCTTGTTTTGAGCTGTTAAACCGAGAACATCCGTCTGTAAATGTTTGTAAAATGTATTTTTAATGTGGTCCGGGTGTGATCGAGTGACGTGCGGCGTGTTTAAACAGCAGGGGGCGCCCCAGCGGCTCAGCTGGTAGAGCGCGTGCCTCTTGTTCAGTCCTGATCACAGCGTTCTGGGTTCGAATCCGACCTCAGGCTCTTTGCTGCAGGTCGTCCCCTCTCTCTCTCCCCCTTGTCCTTCCTGTCTCTTTCTGCTGTGACTGTCAAATAAAACAGAAAATAATCTAAAAAATAAAATTAAAAAAAAAAAAAAAAACAGAGCCAAAACCAGACTGGATGCTTGAAAACGTCTTGGCTCAAAGCTGAAACGGGTTGGAAATGAATGAATGTGAATGCATGTGTCGGGATGCATGTAAAAGCGCCTGTGTTTGAATTTCTGTGAAACAACAGAAACGTGGCGGTGTAGCTCCTGTCAGCTGGTGGGTGTCGACCCTCTGCGCTCTGCGTCGGAAACAAGGTGTGTCTCAGTAAAACTCAGCGGGTCAGAGAGTCCAGCGGCCTGATGGGAAATCCTCCCCTCTCCTCTGAAATATTCAGCAAGGTGAGCTCTCTTCATCCCCCGCCGGAGCTCCTTCCTCTCGCGGTCCAAATCCAGATTTATCAGGCCGGTCCAAAGCCGATCCTCGTCAAGAATCCCCCTCCCTGCCTCCTCGCCTCGCCTCGCCTCGCCTCGTCGTGTCGTCTGGCGTCGGCGTCCCTGACGTGGAGACGGAGGCGCTCGTCTCCTGACCAGACGGCTCTCTTTCTGCTGCTGTCAGAGCTCGGGAGCGGCGGACGCCTCGCGCTGACATTCCTACCTGCTCTCTTGCCGAGTCACTCACAACTCGGAGAGCGATAGTGACGACTCAGAGAACGTGTGAAGAGAGGCTCTGCACCGAAACCACCAGGGGATGCACGAGGCTGGAGGATTTTGCCGATATTTGTCGATAATAATGTCGATGCACATATTTGTTCCACCTGACTGCCGAATTAGCAGTGGAATTAACATTTTGCTGATATTTACTGTGTTTTCTGTTTTCTTTACTTGTTGTTTTTACCTGCAGCACCTCGAGATTCTTGAATGAAAAGTGCTTTACAAATAAAATCTATTATTATTATTATTAACGTCAGCATCTGGACTTTGAAGAGACACTGCTGTGACTTGGAAAAAAAACGTTGCACTGCAAAAACTCAAAATCTCACCAAGAATATTTGTCTTATTTCTAGTCAAAATGTCTTATTTCAAGTCAAAATGTCTCATTACACATAAGACATGATCACCTCAGAAGTAACTTGTTTTTAGACAATTTTCAAGAAAACTGTCTAAAAACAAGTTATTTCTGAGGTGATCATGTCTTATTTTAAGTGTAATGAGATATTTTGACTAGAAATAAGACATTTTGGCTTGAAATAAGACAAATATTCTTGGTGAGATTTGATTCAGAACTAAAATCTGGAGTATTTCATTGTTTTGAAACCAGTCTGCTGTATTCCTTACAAAGTCCTCTGCCAGCCTCTGCCAGTGTGTGTGTGTGTGTGTGTGTGTGTGTGTGTGCAGCAGACAGCGCTATCTGCCAGACACACACACACACACACCTTCCTCTCATCACAGACTGTGCGTAGTGACGAATGTCCCTCGACACGGCGTCTCCGTCCATCACGGGTCTTAATCAGGCCGTCTGCGCGCCGCCACCCGACCCATTTTGGATCGAAGCGTTCTTGGCAGACGTTCGGCGTTCTGCGGTTGCGTTTTTTGCTTTCGTGACATCCATCATGTTTATCGTGCTGGCAGGATGACAAACAGCGATTTTGTGAGGCCGCTGAGGGAACGGGAGGCTGCCAAACAACTGCCCATGATCGCATTGAATTAAACGGTGTCTGCATGAAGAGACTGAGGGACTCTGAGGCCGTTCACGGGCGCGCCGCCTCCGGTGGGACGAGGCCGCGGCGTTTCATCTCTCAAGTGGAGCGTGGGATCATCCTCCCCATCAGGACAAACCTGGACGACACCTCACGTCATTTACAGCTGATTTCTGTATTTTTTTTAAGCTCTACTCCCATTGGATTTCGATTGAGAATATTACATCATCAGTTGTAAAGGTTCAATAAACCCACGAGTTTGGGTCATGGCTTCAGTTTCGGTTTGATTTAAAATAAAAAAAAAAAAAAAAAAACACCATTTACACTTTTTTTTTCACTGAGAGATTTGAGATAACAATGCAAAATCAACAAAACTTCTTTCTCAAAAGCAAAAGTCTACCTGGATTATTTAATGTAAACATAAAATATTCTCATTGTGTTCATTAATTCATCAGTTCAGCGTGCGGTTGGATGGCTCTCGTACAGTGCATGAGTGTGTAAAACTGTATTTTTTGGGTGGATTGAGTTTTGAAAGGTTCATTTTTTAACATTTTGGTTTTTCACCCCCATTCATCAATTATTATACTGATAATCGATCATTTCTCAAGTACAAAACCCAATCCTCTTTTTCTGGGCTCTTATCGTTTGGGTGTTTGGCCGCTGGTCAGACTAAAGAAGCACCACTCTGGGCTCTGAACACACTCATGATCATTATTTTTGACACTTTATACGCTGAATTATTATTAACTGGCTAATGGAAAAAAAAAACATAACGTCTAGATTAAGTGACAGTTAAAGTGCAGCCGTAATCCGCACACCCACAGCATGCATGTGCACAGCATATGATGCAAAAATGTGTAGAAATGTAAAAATGTAAAGATGTGTGTGTGTGTATGTGTGTGTGTGTGTGTGCCACCTCAGCCACCCAGCTGCTCCCACACACACACTCACACACAGGTACAAGTCGTCTGCACAGCATTACACTGTGCTAATGTGTTTGTGTACGTATCCAATTACAGCCTGGAAATTAAAGCACACAGAGCAGCGTCTAGTCTGGATTACAGGCGTTTCCCTTCATCCATCCATCCACCGCGAAAAAGAAATCAACATGAATAAAAAAATAAAAGTCATTCAGTCGCATCTTCAGTGTTTCTTCAAACAAGGTAAAAAACAAAAAAACAACAAAAAAAAAAAAGCGCTGATCATCTTTTTTCCAGAATTTTCTTCTTCTGTCATTTTCTTGATCCTAGTGAGTTGATTATTCTGAGTGTTTCAACAGATTTATACTCAATCCCTTTTTTTTTTTTTTTTTTTTTTTTTTTACCTTGCTGGAAGAAAAACAAGATTTGAACCCTGATTATGAGACTGAATGGCTTGTTAAAAAATATATATTTTTTTACAGTGTATTGTAAGAAACAACACATTTTGAACCAATCAAATCTCATCACTACCTTTAATCCACACATTTTAACAACAAAATGCCTAAATGTACAGCACAGTGAGTTCACTGTGATGCATGGAAACAGTGCAAATGTGAAATATTGCCATGTCTCCTCATTATCCGTCAGCTCGTTAATGTTCATCCAGTCCATCATCACAGCTGCTCCCTCAGATCAGTGATGTTTCCGTCTCCGGCCGCTGGTGAAAGTCAGACTTTGACTGATTTTATATAAACGCGCTCACTGGTGACGGAGCGACTGCTGTTTCTGAAAACTCACAACGTTTCAGTCACATTCACACTGCAAAAAGTCAAAATCTTACCAAGATTATTTGTCCTATTTCAAGTAAAAATGTCTTATTTCTAGTCAAAATATCTCATTACACTTAAAATAAGACATGATCACCTCAGAAGTAACTTGTTTTTAGACAATTGTCTCTTGTTTCAAGTGAAAATTTGCTTGTTTCATTGGCAAAATTTGTTTCTTGTTTCTAGCTAATTTTCACTTGTTTCAAGTAGATTTTCACTTGAAACAAGTGAGAATTGTCTAAAAACAAGTTATTTCTGAGCTGATCATGTCTTATTTTAAGTGTAATGAGATATTTTGACTAGAAATAAGACATTTTTACTTGAAATAAGACAAATAATCTTGGTAAGATTTTGACTTTTTACAGTGCAGACGCCAGAAATGGGCTCGGTCTGAAAATGGCTCGGTCCATATCGGTCCTCAGGTCTCCTCGCGGGTCAGATAGATAGATAGATAGATAGATAGATAGATAGATAGATAGATATACTTTATTGATCCCAACCAGGGAAATTCAGACTCCCAGCGTTAGATTTAGGAGCGGCTGCTAAACTTGTTGACACCGGGCCGCTTTAGGCTCCCACATGAGTCACGCCTTGTTTTCTGAGCCCAGACGCCGTTTCTCACACATCCTGCACACTCGAGGATCGGCTAATATGCACAGGGATCTACGGACAGACCGACATTCCTCGCCGCCTTTAATTTCTTATTTGTCTTGGATTAGGGGAGGCCTCGGGCGCTCGGTCCCGACCTTTGTGTCTGTTTGCTCTCCGGCGCTGAACTTCCGCTCCGTATTGTGTCGGTACATATTTGCCTCTTAAAGTTCATGTTTGTCCAAAGGAGTTCTGCTTTTTTTTCCCCCCTCTCTTTCTTTGCTTTGCGCAGCCTCGTCTTATCTCTTCATTATGCCGAATGGGTCAATACAGCTGTTGTGGTTTAGCACTGCGCGCATAATGTTGTTGACCCGTGCACTCTCAGAAAAACACCGAGTCGCACCTCATCGTTCACAATCTTCGACAAAGCCAAGATCACGTTTGTAATAATAATAATTATTAAATTGGAAACGTAACGAATATTCGATTGTAGATTTGAGTCCATACTGCCAGTTTTGGGGAAAATAAGGTGACAGTAAACATTTTAGCAGACTAAAATTAAAAATTCAAGTCCATCACAAGAGTTTTATTAAGAACTGTCAAACTAATGAAGTCTAACTGGTCCCACATACTTTGCACAAATGGCCACAGAGCATCATTACAGCTGTTTAAATAAAACTAGCATGGGGATTTTTCCATTTAAATTCAATTAATGACTCCACAATGGCTGAAAAGGTGCGACTGCATGTGATTTTTTTCCAGTCTTCATATATGAATAAGCCAAAATTTAAAAATTCCACCTCAAAAGCAAATTTTTTAAAAATTTATTTGACTTCTTCCCGTATGAAAAAAGCATCACCGTCAGTGGAATATGGGGCACCTTTTCACGTTTTTGGCTTCAGATTTCAGTCTTTGTGGAAATGAATTGCACACAGCTGCTTGCTTGATGTCTTGATGAGGCATGCAACAAATTTATCTTGAGAAATAGTTTTTATAAGCAGTTTTTCTCAGTGTGGATGGACGCTGGTTATCCTGCACGTCGCGTCACGTTGCCTTCGCTGTCTTACCGGCGTGTTTCACTGACTTCCTTACGTCATGTTCACCTTCAGCTGCGATCTGAAGCGACACACTCTGACTCCGGCGCTCCGAGTCCCGGTTTGTTGTCTTTCAATCTCTAAAAAAAACCCCAACAACCTGGCACTTTTTTTCAGTTCACCTCCAAGGTACAGACTGCACCTTTTACTCTGACAGTGTGTGGGTCGGTGTGTGGATCGCTGCCTCAGAGCTGTCAGTCAGCGCGGCGGCTGTCAGCTGGAATGTGTGGAGTTATCGCCTGTTTAAAGTTCAATCGCGTGTCGATTCGCGGCATTCATCCGATTCACAAAGAAGTCAGCCAAAAGTCAACATGTCACCCGCATATTTCTGCATGAGACGCCCCGGCTCCGATTCACGCGTCTGATAAATCATTAAAGTCTCATTCACCTTGTTTTTGTGCTTGAAAGTGGAAAAGTTAACACGGCAAATATCAGTTCTCTTGTGAGTGAGCTGGCGAGCAAAGAATGGAGAGTTAATTGCTGATTGTTCGGCGTTGTTTCGGAAAAAATGCACATTCCTGGTGTGCAGAACTCAAGGAAGTTGCATGGTGGGACGGTGCAGCTGAATCAGTCATAGAATGTGCTTTATGTTAATCGCATGACCGTATATTTTTCTCAAACATGTTGAGATCGTAAATTCGTCCAGCCGCGCGTCGACGCGCACGACGTTTCAAAGCAGCTCTGTGTACGCTGCGAACAGGATAGGAGGACCATAAACTTTATTTATAGGCTCATAAATACATTTTGAACTGCGCCGCTGCTGCTGCTGCTGCTGCTGCTGCTGCTGGAGGCAAATGGCACCGAGCTCCCACTCAAAATGGAGACCCAGTCAGTCACCGTGTCCAGGTGGTGCGCCGTACTTTTTCACCGTAATGAATTCAGAAAGGTTTAGTAGGCAGGATTTTTCCCCGGCATCAGGGGATTGGAAATGTCAGGGCGCTACAGTGCACTGTCTTGTGAGGGAGACTGAGTCAAGTAAGCATCAGCAAAACACCGAGCAGCAGCATTAAGCCTTGATGACCTGCAGAGTCCTGCAGAGCGACGGGCTGAACTGAACTCAGCTGAGTTTAGAGCAGCTCAACCTGGAGAGATCAATCTCCCTGTAAATGTTGTTGATTTTAATAAGATGTTATGCTCCCCACCAGTTCCCCTTTGTCTCTGGAGTTCCTTATTTAGCTCTTTTTATCTATTGAGCACTTTACACTGTAATGCATTTTTACCTCTGATGCAGAAATGAGGAGGATTAGAGGTGAATTTGGTGCTTAGAAAGTCCTTCATCCAACATCAGCTGTTTAAATTTTACCTGCAATCCAGATTAAATAAGATCTTCACCTTTTAGTCATTAATATTACGCTGTATTAATGTATGAGTGATGAGTCATTTTCACATTTGGGACATTTGGGAAAGAGCATTTCCTTGAAGAACCTCCAGGTTACTCCAAGAACCAAGCAGCTCCTCCAAGGTTCCTCAAAGGTCCTTCAAAGGTTCCTCAAAGCTCTTTAGATGCGCCTACAGGAACTGCTGGGGTTCCTCAGTATGAAAACCGGTTCCCATTTAATTTTACGTTTCTTCGAGGATCTTTAGCCTCCTGTATTTGGATATCCATTGAGGAACTTCTTGAATTGATCTCACTGAAATTAACCTTACACTACAAGAAAATCTCCACTTAGTTATTCTCCCAGTTATTTATTCTTAGCCTATATGAAATTTTGTTTTCTTCAAACAAGTGAAAAAAATGCCAAATAACCACCTGCCCCTTGTTTCCAATGATAAATCTGTGTGAAACCGTGTTGGAAACAAGTGGGATTATCTCATCCCACGGGCAGATTTTTTCACTTGTTGGAGAAAAACACTATCGCAAAACAGAATATGAGATTAAATGACTTGTTCAGATGTAGTTTAAATAGAGTTTAATTTGCTTAATTCTTGGCGTTTACCTGAACCGGTGTCTGGAGAGGAGCCAGCCCGTGTGGCATCAGTAACATGTTGCGTGTAGAAGTTTGTGTGTCCTGTTTGTGGAGCAGCGACCCGCGCGCTTCCTGTTGCCGGTGAAATCCACCTCCACCACGAGGTTTCGATGCTATTGGACCTCATTAAAGTTGCATCAACCCCGCGGGACCCAGTTGGCGAGTTGGATCATGCCCCAGCACACAGCGCCTGAGCCGGGACGGGCGGCGAGGATCGGTCCCCCCGGACGCCGGAGCTCCCGACGCGATCGTAACACCTGAGGCTCCTCTGCTAAACAAGCCACCGCTCCCCAGGGGCGGCCATGTTGGCATGCATCCATAATGTGCCAGTGTTTCAAGACGATCATCTCTCAGGCCTCCCAAATACAAAAACGGGGTCTCCCTGAATGCACTGTACCACCTGCACCCCGAAATATTAAGACTTTTGTTTGTGGATGTTGGGAAATCCTGCAAAATCCAACTAGAATCATCAGTGACTGAGTTAATTGAACTTTCTAAATGTGTTTCACCAGTGCGGTCATTGGTAAAACTTCAAAGATCAACAGTTTAATCACCTGCAAAACAGAGCTGTGATCTATATGATGCATTAGCCGTACAGAAAGGTTTATATCGCAGAAATTAAGGAGAAGAAAAGCTCCACAATGCAGAGCGACATTAAAAACCCAGCAGCCTGACGTGTAATGGAGGCTAGACATTCAATACATTCAGTAAAACGCACAAGGTGTCCCGGTAGAGAGAATTAACGGACAAGGCGGAGGCCAAGAGCATTAATTCCTTTATATGGGGACACCTCTCTGTGCATTGTAGTGCCTACACCACGGCCGCTTGCCAGTGAATTAAAAAATGGTGACGGTTAATTCATTTAAGGAGGGAGATGCCCTGAAAATGTAATAATTTCCTCTGCCGTGCTTTTTGCATACAAATCAGACGAATATCTGGATTCAGCTGAAGTTCGGCTTGAGCTTTGTCGACATCGTGGGTTTGATGCCAAAACTGATTAAAAACGGCACATATTTACACAAATAAATCACACCAATCATAATACTGGGGAATAATTTGTGCTTTAATCCAGGGCTGGGTTGGGGCAGCTAATGGCTAAGCTAGGTTAATTAGCTTAAAATAACGCAGCTAGCCGTTATTTTGCAGATGTTACGGTTAGCTTCGATAACTGAGCTGAAAGTATTTAGTGAGTATTTATACAGAACAGTGGATTAAACTGTTGGATTATTTCTACATTACAGTTTTAATGCAAACCCCCTCCAGCCGATCACGTTCAGATATTTTCAGTTGCCGTGGTAAAACAAACTTTTTCGTCAGCGGTGTCACCTGGTGAAGCAGGTGCATTGCCGTTCACACCTGATGGGAAACACCTGCCGTGACATCACCGAGTGGGTGTGGCCACAGGTGCAACATGCAGGTTTTCTGCCGTACGTGTTGAGTTACTCTTTAAAAACACTTGAAGTCCTTCATTTATGAGCGTGCAGAAATGTTTTCCAGCTTGTGTGTTTGTTTTCGTCTCTGCTCATTTCCTCTCAGGACGCAGGTGATGTGTTTTATCCCGTAATGGATGGAACTGCACGCCTCCTCCTGTTCAAACTGGCAACCGCTTTTTCCTCCAATGACAGCCCTGCAGCCTGGCCAGACAACTGCACTGCAATGCATCACGTTTCAGCGGTAAAATTATGCACCGACCAGGCCAAGAATTAAAACTACGTCTGTGTGGCTGTTTGCAGGTTTTTGCCAAAGACTATCAGCCCCTCGACATTTTGGGAACAATTTATTCTTTTGGAAATGAGGAGCGCCCTATAACTGTCTTACTGTGTCGATTAAATAAAGAGGAATGAATTATTCATGCTGCAAAGAAAAAACAAGCCGGGAAACGCCAGAAATCCAAGTGCAGATCTCACCACAGTGCGGCACGCTGCAGGTGAAATAACCAGATGCAAACGGTAAACATTCATTACATGACCACGTTCGTGTTAAACGGCCTCAGCGTCGGATTGGAAAACAAAGCAGCAGATATGGAGTGTGTGTCTCCGAGGCTGGCTGTGCAGACACAACTGTCTGCCGCGCCGCCGGGGCTTCGGGACGCTCAAAATACCAAACAGGCCTTGGGGTTGGCTGGCGAGCCGCCACCTCCGTCCCCGGCCCCCCCTCCGCCCCCCCCTCGCTCTCTTATCTGTCTGGGAAAGCGGAGCGGGGCGGACGAACACGTCTGACACGTCCCATCAGCCCCGTCAGCGCCGGTGTCGGGGGGGCGGGGGGAGGGAGCGTGTTAACAAGCAGCTGAGGAACGAGGCGTGACCTTCACCTCTCCACACCGGGTCAGCGCCGACACACACACTCACACTGGAGTTATCACACACCACGGTTTTATATCAAATATCCTCTGTGCTGCTGCCACTCAGCCTCATTCAACCTGATATTTTCATGGCTTTTGATTATTATATTTACTCTTTTTTTTGTAACTTTTGACACTCGAGTGTGTCAGTGTAGTTACTCAATAAATATCTCCTTTGATACCATTTACACATTTTTTTGCATTGCTCCTCTGTCGGGAAGCTGTTGCTGATGATTCAGCCCGGTGTCAGGGCACAGCGTGGAGCTGACCCGCTGGTCCACCACAGGACGGCCTGACAGTGACAAGATCGGTGTGACCGAGGTGCAAAAAGGGCTCTGCTTTATGAGGAACAGTGACGTGACGTGGAATACAGGAGTTCACATAAAGAGACAGACAGACTTCACCACGAGCGACTTGAGTTCAAATCCAAGTCCAAGAAAAACCGGAGTTTGTTTTTAACATGCAGGGTGTCCATAAAGTCTCTTTACAATTTAACCAATTTATTACAAAAGCAAATGAATAGACAAATCTGTGGAAATTATTACAAAATGAGGAGTAGATATTGAAGTTTTTTTTGGCGTCATTTAATCCACCTCTATATGGGCACCATCAGCTGCACGAAGCACATCACAGCTTCAGGTCGCTGATGTCCCGTATCTTTGTTCCATACACGATATCTGTAACAGAACCCCATAGAAAGAAATCCAGGGGAGGGAGGTCTGGTGAACGAGGTGGCCAGGGAATTGGGTCACCCCTTCCAATCCACTGGTCTGTGGTCGGAGAAGCCATTTTTTCGGGGTTTATTTAACAGAACCTATTTTAATCAACAGGGTACCTGAAATACAGAAATGCAATGTAACTAAAAACTGTGATAACCACTGAGCACATAGAACAAATCTGATCAACATGTCTCATCAAGTGCTTTTCTAATAGATGTTTTAAATTGTTAAGAGACTTTGTGGACACCCTGTATTTGCTAGCTAACCTTAACCTCATCAGTGAATCCACGCAGTCATCATCTGAAAGTGTGTGCACAGGGATCCCGTTAGCATGTGGTGTCATAAAGATCTTGAAGAGGAGGCCGGGACTTAAAGGGCCAGTTCGCCCCAAAACACAAAAACAGTAACAGCTTGTTCCAAAAGTGAGTTTGGGAGGCAGAAAATAGTTCCCAGCAAAACGTGTCTGTAACTGATATCCGCATCATTGTTTTTTGGAATCAGCTGCTTCTTTTTTCATGCTTTTTTCATGTGTTAATTTCTGATTTTGATTAGATAATACAGTAACTTATGAGGAAATAGGCTCCCCCATGCTGGTGTTTGATGGCTGTGGCGGGTGCAGGCAGGTATCAGCTGCACTTTTCATTCGTCATCCAGGGAAAACAAAAATTGTATTACTTGGACATCTCAAGAAAATGATCCCAATAGTTTATAATGCAGTGAATAACTTGATATCTCGTGAAAACCGAGTAAATAAAGTGTGTGAATCCACAGATTTTTTGGGCTTCCGTACATTTGAGCCGGGATCAGATCCAGTTTTTAATGAAAGGGCGATATGAGCCCCGTGGATCAGATTAACAGCGTAAAAGTGGCGGTCGGTCGGCCGCCGGGTTTTGATGAGTGTCACTATCTGAGAGAGAGAGAGAGAGAGAGAGAGAGAGAGAGAGAGAGAGAGAGAGAGAGAGAGAGAGCGAGAGGAGGCCTGGCTGCTGAGCTTTGATTACACCTGTTCATCACTTAACGTGGCCTGAAAGCCTGACCTGGATGTGTCAGCCAACGCCAAAGTCTCTCCACCATTTTCCAGGGGAAACAAGCCCCGGGGCTTCGCTCAATTTCACAATAAATCAAGACGGGATGTCAGGGCTATGAGGCGCTGGGCCGAGCCGAGAGAGCAAATGTTCAGTTTGTGACCTAAAGAGGGAGAGCCGCTTTCAGGATGAACCGGGACGGGACGGGAAGAGCATCGGACGCTTGTGCTTAAAAACTCAGTTTGTTTCCTGTTCTTGCTCGGCAGTTTTATTGTTTTTTGTTTATTCAGCCTCTTCCATTAGTAGGATTACAGTTGTCCCTCGCTATAATGCGGTTCACCTTTCGCGGCCTCGCAGTTTCGCAGATTTTTTTTAGTGCAATTTTTAATGTTTTTTTTTTTTTACAGCGCATTGTGTTCTGCATCCTGATTGGCTAAGGGACTGTAGACCATTGTCAATCAATCTATTTTTCTTCAAAGGTTTGAACTTTGAGAGTTTAAACAAGAGAGAAAAGTGAGAAAATGTTAATGCCTGTCTGAGAAAAGTGTATAAAGTGTGTAGTGAGGGGTTTTACAGCCTTAAAACATCTAGAATAATTGTAAAAAATAAAGCTGACTACTTTGCAGATTACGCCTATTGTGGGTTATTTTCAGAATGTAACTCCCGTGATAAACGAGGGACCACTGTACATGTTTATGTGCATTAGAGATACTCTTATGAAATATGTTTCTTAAGTGGGAGAAAATTCGAAAATAAAGCAGCTCATAAAGTTAAAATGGATAAATCTGTGCAGCTTCCTATGAAACGCCCATGCGGTGTATCTTTCATGCTGTGAACTGAAGACTGTCTGCACAATTACAAGTGATGCCAATGTGCTCATAGTCCCGACTTTATTTACTCAATCGTTTGCATTTAATTACTTAATAATACTGAAATATATCTCTGCCTTAACCTGGTACAACCAATCCAATCCACTTTATTTATATAGCACAATTTTAACAAACACAAGGTTTTCCAAAGTGCTGCACAGCAAGATAAAACACCACAAGATAACACAATAGAAGCAGAATAAAAAGGTAAAAAACACAGTAGGATAACACGATAAAATAAGATAAGATCAATTAAAATAAAATCAAATAAAGTAAGATAATAATAGTAATAATAATAATAATAATAATAATAATAATAAAATAATAAAACAAAATAGGATAGAATAAATAAAATATATAAAAATATTAAAATAAAATAAAATAATAAAATAAAATAAAATAATAATACAATTATAATTTTAATAGAAAATAATGTAAAATGCACTGCCCACACAGCATAAAAGAAAAAAAACATGCAACCGAACCTGTTTGATTGTGATCTGACGTGCTAACCCGCCTGGCCGCGCTCCAGCCGCAGCTACTCCACAGCAGCCATCTTGACATGACCAGCAGGGTAAACACAGGTGTGACTGACAATATTAATTAAAGGCGTGTTGCATTCAGGAGCCGGGGGTTTGTGCGCGGCGTTGTGCATGCTGGCTAACTGGAGAGGCTTTGGCACGCTTACATGGAAGGGAATCTTAATTAATATCAGAGGTAATGTCTGTGTTTACCGCGCTGTTTCATCACAAAATGGTGTTGTGAGAAAAAAAAAAAATCCTATCAGTGTCCTGACATGAGAAGCTACACTGCTCTGGAATGGAAAACACAAAAAATCGCATTAGATTTCCTCACAAAAATGTTAAGAAAAACAGATCTAGTCTGTACTGGGAGGTGTTCCACCTGCAAGAGTCTGTGTTTCCACCTCCAGGGGGCAACGTCGAGGCTAAAATAGAGTCAAATGAACAGAGATCAGTGGGACTTTTGCCACAAAATCAGCTTTCCAAATTATAATGATATTTGGACGATGTGTTGGTGAAAATGAGCAGACGCTGGTTAAGAAGATCCACATTTCTATGAGCTTAAAATAATGAAATATGGGAAAATATTTGGGGGAAAAAATGTTTTTTTCTGTGATGGCATATTAGGGCCATCGTAGGGGGGAAAAACATGGAGCGAGGGAAGGAAAAACTCAATTTCTGAGATAATAAAGTGACAAAATTACTTGAAAAAAGACAGGAAAATAATTTTTCTTATACTTTTCTGTCCACGTGTGTTGACTCTGCTGCCGCTTCCCGTGACGAAATCCTCTGAAACAGCCGTGGATTTCACCTCAGCTGATAACTCTGCCTTCATTATAAATATTAGGGCTGTGGAAAAAAAAAACGATAACAGTCCAGATACTGATTAATATTTAGAATCAAATGTGCCGATCATTTTTATAGCATTTAGCTCCATTGACACATATCCTACTGTTTTGCTCAGCACTGCCCCCGATGGATAAAAGCCGGTACTGCACTGTACAGCTGTGCAGGGCTACCTGTGCCTGTGTGCGTGTTTGTGTGTGTGTGTGTGTGTGTGTGTGTGTGGCCGTGTGAAGACCTGCTTGCTCATGTAAATGCTGTGTCAACAAGCTTTCAGCTGGAGGGGGTGAATTTAATTATTAATATTTTAATATGTGGGAGTGAAAAGCAACAACGGTGATTTGTGCAGGAGGTTCATCTTGGTTCATTCACTTTCAGAGTGCAGATCCTAAAATCCTTGAATCCCTCAGAAATACTGAAACTGAACTTTGGCATTTTACAATAAAAAGTAGTGTTGCTAAAATTAAAAAAAAAAAAAAAATGTTATTATCTATGAAGCAATTCGTGGATTAGTTGGTTGACAGAAAATAGACTGATTATAATTTTGATAACATGAATTGTTTCAGTCATTTATCAAGATTTCAGCTTCACTAAGATAAAAAAAGGTAGTTTTGTAGTTCATATTATTATAAAATTAATACTTTTGGGTTTTGTTTTGGACTAAGACTGAAGAAGACATTTAAAGACGTCACTCTGGGCTCTGATCACCTCCCGTTCTTCACACTTCACTCACTTCATGATGTGGCCGTGGAAACAGTCATGAGTTGTGATCAGTCACTTTTCCACCAATGGGGGCGCGGCGCCCGTTTGGCAGACGCAGGTCATGTGACTCGTGAGGATTTCCAGTGAAATGCCAGCGGCCCTGCAGGGAGCCGGCTAATCTGCTCTATTCTGGAGCGCGCCGTTAGATTCTCTGCAGCGGCGACAACAGCATTTAGGATGATTTTGCATTCAATAACGAAGGGAAAAAAAAAAAAGACTCGAACCCACGAGCAGCTCTCAGCTCGTATCACGCCGATCGATAACCATTTCCAGCTGAGGAGTTTTCTCAAGCGCTGTCAATTTGAGCATTGATCCCCTAAATACCAATGAATTATGTGTGTGTGTGTGTGTTTGTGTGTGTTCATGCTTGCCTGTGGTCGTGCATGTGTGCAGTTGTGCGTATTCATGCCTGCGTGGGTTTATGTGACAGTACTTTGCTTGTGTGTGCATATTTACGCCTGTGTATGTGTGTTTATGTGTTTGAATGCATGCTCTTGTGTGTGTGTGTGTGTGTGTGTGTGTGTGTGTGTGTGTGTGTGTGTGTGTGTGTGTGTGTGCAGCTTCAGGCTAAAACAAGCATTGTGCTGTGTAAGAGCAGCGCGGGGTAATTAGAGTGAGAGTTGACCCAGTCGTGCAGAGTGAGGACTTTGGTTGGAGACGAGTTCGCTCGCAGAGGATTCAGTCCGAAAACGAAGCGTCCACCGTTCAGGAGGGGAGGAGGAAAAAAAAAAGAAAAGAAAAGAATAGAACCCCTAACGCTTGACAGAATAACTACTGACATGAAAATAAAACTCTGTGGGCTATTACTGATCTTATTAGCTGTCCCGAGACATTCTGTGAGCTCCGAGTTGTGAGTGTGCGGCTCTCGGAGAGCGAGCAGCCACGGTTTGACCCACCAGCCGGCACCACGGTGCTGTTCCTCCGATTTTCTCGAAAAAATATCGTACAGCAAAAGCTCACTGGGAGTAAAGTAACAATTAGAGACCATAAAGAAGTGCACAGCTCAGTGTCAGATCAAATCCTCTGATTCAAAGCTGTATAAATCTGTATTTTTTGAACCTGTCCAGTCGTCCTGCAGCTCCACACTGCAAAAAGTCAAAATCTTACCAAGATTATTTGTCTTATTTCAAGTAAAAATGTCTTATTTCTAGTCAAAATATCTCATTACACTTAAAATAAGACATGATCAGCTCAGAAATAACTTGTTTTTAGACAATTTTAACTTGTTTCAAGTGAAAATTTGCTTGTTCCATTGGCAGAATTTGTTTCTTTACTTGTTTCAAGTAAAGAAAGTTAAAATTGTCTAAAAACAAGTTATTTCTGAGCTGATCATGTCTTATTTTAAGTGTAATGAGATATTTTGACTAGAAATAAGACATTTTTACTTGAAATAAGACAAATAATCTTGGTAAGATTTTGACTTTTTGCAGTGCACACGCATGTTGTCGTCAGCTGTTTCAATCACGTTTCAAGATTTTTTTATTATCACATCACATCACACTTAGAGTGCTTTTGTCCGGATGATTTCGTGTCATTTTGCATCCTCTGATTTTTAGATTAAAGGTGCATTATATAGCATCTTAATTGTCTCTTTCTTTCTTTTGGTAGTGCAGCAGCTTTACTGCAGCTTCACCGTCGGAACCGCGCAGATTAAAGGACACGTTCTCCAGTGTTTTAGGGCGAAATAATTTTTTTCTGACTCTCTCTTTCCCCCCAGACTGAGACAAGATGTTTGATACCATTTTCACCTCAGTGCGTCCAGTGTTAGCTTAGCATAAAGACTGGGAGTCTATGGGAGTCGTTAGCATGGCTCCTTACAGAAACTCTAAACTCTGATTTATAGGCGACATAAAAGCAAATAAAATGATAAAACGAATAAAAATTATCTTAGATTACACAGCTGTGCCTGATGAAGTGGCCACTGACTGTTTACACTGTAGATCATGCAGCTGCTGTTTCTGGCTTATCCTGTTTTCTGAAACTGGTTTCAAACTATTTTCCTTTCTGAAGTCGAGGCGTTTGGCTGCTAACAGGATCCTGACCCGTCTCTCCTGAACCTGCAGCACAATCTTCATCCATTTCTGATCAACCCTAAAAAAAAAAAAAAAAAGCATTGATTTATCAAACAGTGAAACAGACATGATGACAGATGTTTTCTCGTCTGTGGCAGAATGCTGAGCTGGACTCCCTGCAAATCACTGCCTCTGCTTCTATGCTTCTAACATTAAAGATCTAAAGATATTCTATGGATATATTTTAATATACTTTAATTTGTATTGTGTTTATAGGCTATGCAGTTTTTTTTTCTTTTTTTTCCTATAGTCTTTCGGTCTTTATGGACTTTATGTATCTTATTTGTTGTGTTTATTTTTCTAAAGATGTATATTTCTCGCTTCTAGTGTTGATAGGTGTATTTTGCCTACGATTGTTCCTGCTGCTCTAAGTCACAGTGCTGCTGTGACGCAAGAGTTTCCCACTTCAGGATCAAAAAAGCCTGTCTATCTATCTCTCTATCTCTCTATCTATCTATCTATCTATCTATCTATTTTAAGTATCCGGATCACAGACTGTGTAAATGGCATTTATGTGGAAGTCTATTGATTTTCCCTGAGGGACTGTAAAGACTCGGCTGTCTGAGGCTGCCTCTCTGGCCTTGTTGGCGTGTTTTTTTTTTTTTTTTTGTGCCTGCCCGTCTGCCTGCTAAACTCATCAGCTGGAGGACGGGTTCAGGGTTCAGACGGAGCGAAGGTGTAGAAAATGTGATGGGAATCGTGAAAAACAAAACTCTGGCATCGTCTCTGGCTCTGGCGCTGGCGCTGCGTTTAAAGCACCGGCGTACGCCTGGGAAAGTGGAGCACAATAACTTTTTTGTCGTGGACTCCGGCCTGTCAATCAGCCTCCGCTGGCTGCAGGCGCCCTCTCCCAGCATCCTTTGCTCCCCTCGCTATCCCGTCTGACTGAGTGCAGAGAGGCGGCGTGGAGGGCTTTTTCTTTCTTTCTTTTCTTTTTTTTTTTTTTTTTTTTGTGATTGGGCCAAATTTTCTGCTCCAGTTTTCCAGGCTGTGCGCTCGGCTCCGTGCACATCCCTGCTTTAGTGGGTAAAACAGGCTCGTCTTAAATCACCCAGCTGGACGGCAGAGGACAGGAAGTGCTTACGCAATGAGTTCTACTGTTACATCCATGTTGGAAACACGCAGGGCAGCGAGTTCACCTGAAGGCACCGTGAGAGAGAGAGACGCTTTCAGATGTGACCAGTTAGCCCGTCAGCCGCTCCACTGCATCACAACAGGAGCTGCACATAAACTCCACTGTATTCATATTCAGCGTGGTTTTCTCACACATGAAGTCGGTCGCAGCGTGAGAGAGAGAGAGCACACACACACACACACACACACCACACACACACACACCACACAGACTAAATGCACACGTAAAAAAGACTTGCATCACAAATCTCCCAGCAGCCACAGCTGGAGCCGTCATGGAGGTCCGCCGGAGAGTCGGCCGCACACAAATAATGCATGAGACGTCTGAGGGGCGGCCAGGAGGGGCGGAGCCAGAGCCGACCTGCTCGCTGTGGCATGCAGGAAGGTGCATCTGTTCCCGAACGCACGGAGGAGTGACAAATGAAAGGGGAAGATGGAGGGGAAGACATGAAGCGCCTTGGCAGAGCTTCTCCAAAGTCTGAGGAGATTTTCCCCCATTTGTTTTAATGATTTAATGATGATGATGATGATGATGATGGTGGTGGAGAGTCCAGCAGTCTCCCACAGGTGCTCAGCTGGGTTGAGATGTGAGTGTGAAGGCCACGGCGTCAGGATTTACATCATCATCATCATCCTCATCAAACCATTCAGTGAGCCCTCGTGCCCTGTGGATGGATGGGGGGCGTGGTCATCCTGGAAGAGGCCACGGCCCCCATCAGGATGCAAATGTTGCATCACAGGATGAAGGTGATCAGTCAGAATAGGTTTGTATTGATTGATTAGGAGCCTTCCTTCCCTCTAAGAGGAGCAGTTTTGCTGTGTGAAGCTGCTGATGGTGTATTTAACTGAGCGGCTTTACAACTCAGCTGGAAAAAAAAAATATGTAAAGATGAGTAAGATAAAATTGTGACCTCACTTTTGCAACAGGCACTTAAGATATTTTAGTATTTTTAAAGGAAACTTTTATTCTCTGAGTAAGCCTGTTTTTTTTTTCCTACTTTGACAGAGTGTCTGATAGGAGAATGGCTGGCACATCACTTAACAGTGAGCTGGACTGAGAACCATATAGACTCAGCCATTGAACAGTCTTCATATATTGCATAGCGCACCTTTAACCCTCCTGTTACCTTTAAACCAACATTTTGAACCCATTAATCTACACCTAAAGAAAAAGATAAGATATTCCTTTATTAGTCCCACGGTGGGGAAATTTCACGCATTACAGCAGCAAAGTGGATAGCAAGATATTAAGTATAATTTACATTATAAACAGTATAAACAGATAATAAATAGCAAAAAGCAATATAAACATTATAAACAAGGAATATAGAAAAATAATAGAAATATGAAATTAAACAGCAGAAGATAACCTAAACAAAAAAAAGATACAAAGAAATAAAAGAAGATACAAAGAAAAAACTGTTTCCCCAAGTCCATGTGTCGTGTTGACTTTAAAATAAAACGTAACAGAATCAGAATCATATTTATTGTCATTATACATGTAGTACAACGAAATTAGAGGCAGTGCCTTAAAGTGCACATAAAACGCACATTAAAAAAACACATTCAGTCCATCATTCATGAGACTGCACGGTGCTAGGAGCATAAATAAATAATAAAATAAATAGTGTATGATAAGTTTTAGTGCGTGTTTGTGTTCCACAGGGTTATGGCTCTGGGGAAGAAGCTTTTTTTGAGTCTGAAGCTTTATTTATTTTGTATTTACAGATGATTCTATAGATTCTGTATTGTGTTGAGTTGTGTCAGCTGTTGTTGCCCTCCAATATGGCCGCCAGAAAACCGGCAGCCCTGTCCTGTAGTGAGGGATGGATTTTGTTATTTATTATAATTTTTTTTTTTTTTTTAAATGAAACGTTGATGAATACGGCATCAGGTCAGGTTTTAAAAAGTATTTCCACACCGACCTGCTGCAGGCGGAGGCATTTCCTCCGATCACTCACTCGCCGCGTTGAACTCGCTGTAATTATGAATCCGTTCCGTGACACTTTGAGTGATGTCAACTATGAATTAAAGCCGCGACCCTCCGGATGCGGGGCACAGATTAACCCCCGCCCCCCCCCGCCACCCGCCTCCTCCTCTGTAATGTATTAAAAGCAATGCAGGGCAAACAATGGCCATTTATTTACAGGCTAACGCCCCGATGACAAGTCCATGCATCTCTCTGAGGCCCGTTTGGCATATTTTCCCCGAGATTAACACCACCTGCCCCTTCTTTCCATTTTTTTCCACTGTGTTCAGCAGTTGCCCCCCCCCCTCAACCCAACCCAGCCACCCCCACCCCCCACCCTCCCCGGTCTCTCCCCGTTGCAAGCTGCTGACTTGGCAAAATGCATGATTGATCACTCAACTGTGGCTTTCTATGAAAAATCCCCGGGTCTACACATCAGTACACGATGGTTTTTTAATCGAGGATCAGATTTATCAAGGCGGCGGTGGCGGCGGCGAGCAGAATCCCCCCGGAGGAGGAGGCGGCCGGCCCGAGGAGCTCGCCTTTCCCCGTCTGACTTCCTCTCAGACTCCTCGCCGTCTCTCTCGCGCGCGCGACTCATCTGTCACGCCCACTCGCCTCGCCTCGCTTTTTCTTCCCAATCTCTGCCGCAATCCCTCCAACATCCCTTTCCCCCTTTTTTTTTTTTTTTTTTTTTTTTTTTTTTTACGACCCTCCACTCCTCCGCCGCTCCACCTTCGGCGTCGCTCTGTCCTCGCCGTGTAATTTCAGTCTCCTCCAAATTGCTTCTCCTCCCTCCCACGCAGCCGGGTTTGTCTATATTTTATTTCGCACATCCAAATTGGATGCTGCCTCCCGGGATCATTTACCTCTTTCTCTATCTGTTTCAGTCTGCGTCTCTGCCCCTCGCTCTCTCTTCCTCTCCGATGCCTCCTCTTCTTTCTCATTACTTACACACAGTGAGGGAAAATATTGAGGAGGCCCATCCCAGTATTGCCTCGCACAGTCCCCGTCTAAATTACCTCAAGGTTTAAAACTCCTCCTCTGTTGCGTCTCCGGCCCTTCATCTCCATCTTTCCTTTAAGACTGAAGTGGATTTAACAGGTGCGACCAATAAGATGTCGCAGCTTACATTTGGTTTAATCTGTAGCCTGCAGTCCCATTCATGGAAATGTGACCCGAGTCATTTCGACACACAGGTTGCGGACGCTGCAGCTTTAACCAAATTTTGAGAATGCATTGCATCACGACCCCTTGAATGAATATGATGATCACTTTTGCTGGTCATGCAGGGGCCGCTTGTGACTGAAAACCTTCCTGCCGGTCTGGTCTGGTCTCTGATTTTGCAGGAAGTTTAGTGAATCCAGTTCAATCGAAGCCCCCGGTGCAGACAGCCAAACAGTGCTGAGTATCTATCGCCTGCTCAGACAGTCTCAGTAGCACATTATGCCCTTATTTTCAGTGCATTTTAGCAGATTTGCAGCATCGGTGTGGCTCTTGGTGGACACGGCCTCCAGCGCGGTACATTCACTGTCAACCAACATCAACAGGAAAACACATTAAAGTCAAAACTCAGCGCTAAAATGGATTATTTTTGTTCATGAACATGAAGTCAGCTGTCTGGGCAACACCAAATTAATCACAACGCTCAGTATTCCTTTTTGTTTTAGGCTACAACTACTCAAAAGTCAGGTTTAGTCTAATTTTCAGGACAAGCAGGACAGCTGTTTGTTATTTGGGACTGTCCTGAATTTTCCAGGATGTCTGGTCGCCCTAATCGATCATCAATCCTGTTGCTGGGTTTGTCGTTAAGCCGTTTAGCCTTCAAATATTGCTGTGCTTCAAACAACAGAATACAATTTGCCAGTGGGATGAGATAATAGCATGTGTTTCCATTATGAATCAACTTATTTCAATAATTCTCTCAGATCAAGTGTCGTTTTCTTGATCCGAGTGGGCTGATCTGCCTCATTCTGCCTTGTTCAACATTCAAGATTCAAGCTCATCTTAGTGAAGGCGTGCGCTTCAGCACATTTACACTTGTTCCCAGAAAACTTCCTGAAAGACAATCCTGGAAAAGTCACCAACACTAATCAGCTAATCAGATTTTCTTGAATGGAATGCCGTTGTGTTGATCTTAGTGGCTGATCGGCCTTATTCTGCCTTGTTTCAACACATTTATATAAAAAATCCTGAAACTACATCAAAAACAAGTGGGATTATCTCACCCCACTGGCAGATTTTTTTTTTTTTTTTTACCTTGATGGAAGAAAAACAAGATTTGAACCCTGAAGATGAGGCTGAATGTCTTGATAGAGATTTTTTGAATGCAGGTTGGGTTTCTAAGCTTCTTACCGGCATGTGAAACTCATAATTCAGTGGATCCCCGACTCACTGCAGGATTTTCCAGCTTCTGTTGTGGCGGCTCCAGCCCGCCTGCGAGTCGAAGCACAGGTTTAAGACTCTCTAGACTCCATCTTGCACGTTTTTTTTTTTCTGTCTTTGTCTTCCTTTCAGCATATTGTAGGTTTTGCTTGTCATGCGTTCAGACCTCTGCGCCTCCCTCCCTGGCTCTCCGCTCTGGCAGATGGAGGTCCGCGGGAGGTCCTGGGGTCCCAGTAATCCCTGGCCTCTCAGCGGAGGCCGTGAGTCCGGGCTGGCAGGATCAGCGCACCGGCCGTCCAACATGACACGCTAAAGGTTACGGCTGTCGCTGTCCGGCTCTGCCCGGCCCCGTCACCGTCACCCCGCTTTGATGTCCTCCGGGAAATCGACTTGACGGCGCGCGGCCACAGCGGCGGCATAAATGAGAGTGTTAACGTTAATGAGAGTTTCTGGTTGAGGACGCAAGTGAGGAGTGAAAAGAGGGAGCGGAGGTGTTTCATTAAAATTTTAGGACGTCCGGTTGCTCCCCAGCAAATGTCCGAGTCATCACATCTAACTTTATATTAGTACTGAGTTTCTACACGTGTATAAGTGTGCGTGTGTAGAACTACAAAATGCAGTTTTAAGCCACTCTCACATTAGACGCTGTAAAAATAACAACAAAAAAAAAAAAAAAAAAAAGAAATAAGCTGGCCTGCTCACAAATAGAAAGTGTCGGAATGAATTTCACCTTAAAAACAAAAATGAAAATAAAATACTGTTCTGGCTCTTTATTCATTTAACATTTATCAGTCAGTCGACCAGGAACATAAAGGGCCTGCTGCAAAACAAACAACAAAACAAAATGGTTATGTTGAACAAAAATACAAATTTATCTTTAACACGTCTTTGGCATTTTTCTTTATTACTTACATTTGCTTATGTTTTTTACTGGATACAAGCGCTTCCTGCTGTACGCTCGCTTTGATTGGCCGAGATGGCAGAGAGATTTGAATAAGGGGACAGGATTGGACAAAACTTGGAAATGCAGCGGCCACAACGCTGTAAAAAGTTTGCGTGGCGGTCCGGGAGGAACCATGGCTGCGTCCGCCGCCTGGCGTGAACGACATCAGCGTTCATTATTTGTTAGCTGTAAACATTTCACACGTGTTCGGTTCAATCTGTGTGTTTACCGGCGATCCTCAGTGACACGCTGAGGGTCACGGCTGCCATTTTCAGACTCTGTGTCCAGCTCGGTCACCGTCACCTCGACAAGGCCGCCATTTTGATCTTCTCGGAGGCAGGCGATGATGTTTGATGGGGAGAGAGAGACACTTTTGAACGTTTTGAACGGAAACGTCTGTTTTCAGTGGCTCCTGGAAGAGAAACCCACAGCTGTCCCTCATAAACGCACAGAAAAACAAACATTATAAAATATTACAGGAATATTATAGGAAATCATAGGAATATTATAGGAGTATTATTGGAATATTACAGGAATATTATAGGAAATTATAGGAGTATTATTGAATATTACAGGAATGTTATAGAATATTATAGGAGTATTATGGAATATTACAAGAATATTATAGGAGTATTATGGAATATTGTAGGAATATTATGGATTATTATAGGAATAATATAGGATTATTATAGTGATGCTTCTTCTGGTAATCCATAAGTAGTGGATTATGAGTAATACTGGTGTGTGTGCTTGCTTGGGTTACCTTGACAACCAGTGTGTGTGTGTGTGTGTGTGTGTGTGTGTGTGTGAAGGTATGGTGAAGGTATAGATTACATGATTGCTGGAGGATGGTGGAAGCCTTCAGCAACATTACACACACACACACACTTTAACACACACTTTACCACACACACACACACACAGGAGTCTTGTTCATGGTCCTGGTACTCCATGGATCTACCCGGCTTGCTGCTTCCTGTTTGGTGCCGTGGGGAGCGCTCCTATTGGCTGCTGACAACGTTCATGTCATTGAACTCACCTGTTTGCATGAGCCGAGACTAAAGTCCTCCGATAACTTCTGATGATATGGAACATGTTTGATTTTATCGGATCGTCAAGACGAGTTGGGACGATCCAGACGTCGGGAGCGCATCCCGACTCCAGCAACACTCTCACGATCTTACGCCGGCATTGGAAATGTGTCTGCAGCGCTGAAAACGTTTGAAAAGGCCAACATCACTAATTCAATCTGAATTGTGAGCAATTTTGGAGACTCGTAAAACCCCTCTGTGTCCGTCAGCGGGCCGCCCCAAAATCCACGAAGGGGTTCCAAAGAATAACTGGGTCAGGACAGTGAAAGTGAGGTGAAGATAAAACAAAAACAAACAAATAAAACCTCTAAAGTCCTTGTAATCTCAAAAAACCGAGCAAGTCAGTCCGATACAATCATGAATGGATCTTCATGAAATGCTGCGGACAGATCAGCACCAGGGAACAGCTGATCATTGGACTTTGGGTGATTATTGATTTTTCTTTTAGCCATTAGACCTAACTCCAAATCCTGAGGTGTGTGTGTGTGTGTGTGTGTGTGTGTGTGTGTTTGCAAAGTCAAGAACAGCAAGTTGAAGAACAGCTGCAGAGCTTTTTGGGTTCCGGAGGAAGTTTACACTTCCAGATGTGTGTGTTCTACCCGCTCCTACCCGACATTTTCGGGTAGGGTCGGGTCTAAAATGTATGTGAATCAGTCGGGTAGGGTAGGGCTTCGGGTTCTGGTTCTGTGTTTTACTGTCGCCGTTGAAGGACGAAATATAAATGAGGCAGGCATGAAGCAGACGGAGAGAGAGAAGAACGGGGATAACAGTTTAGTGCTAAATTAAACCATTTTGTGCAGAACTACAGTAACTTTACTAACTTAGCATGTTTAATGAACAACTGAACATGTGAAGCTGCCTTTCGCCAACTATTAGGCCACTATCAACAAACATTTTGATATCGCTGAGAGGCTAAGACGAGGGAATTTGACCTGCTTGACTCGCTGGCTGGCTGTCAATAAAGCGATGATCCGATGCTGCATTTCATACCTTTACTGTTAAAAACTGTGAACCAAACATTTAAAATCATTGGCAATGCGGTCAGCAAAATGTGAGCCTCCCCCGCTCACCCCCCCCCCCCCCCCCCCCCCCCCCCCCCCCCCCCCCCCCCCCCCCCTCCAGCTCATTCAAAAAAAAAAAAACGCTCTCAAACCAGCTGATTTCACTACTGAGGTGAGTCGACATGTGCTCCCCATTCATAAAGTGACCATCAATAATAAACCTGGCACCAACACCAACTATTATGTCCGTTTTCTCACTGCTACTAGAATTTGAGCCACCGGCGCTGCTAAATAATGGCGAATTTGGTGATCTTTTTTTTTCCCTCTCCTTTGTTTTTTTGTTTTTTTTTTTCCGGGCTTTATCAGGCTGTCGGGCCTAAAGTTCGGCTAGTTAGTAGGGTAAGGTAGGGCAGGGGCTGGCCCAGTAGGGCCCGGTTAGGGTAGGGTCTTAATTTTCAGGTGTGTTCTCTGTGTGCTGTGGGTTTGACCCTCAAACTCCTCACCGTCTGCAGCTGGGAATGTTCCTGATCCATGAATTCGGCCTTATTCTGCCCTCGCGCTCTCTTTTAATCCACTGTAGATAAGAGTGTCAGCCAAACATCTACCTAAACTCGGTGTTTGCTCGGTTTTCTCCCCCCGGGCACCGACTCCATCATCGACATATAAAACCAGGCTGTGACTTCATAGCCGGGCAGCCAGACGTCCTTTGTGCAGTTGGCAGGTTAAATGAAGTCTTTTGTGGCTGAAGCGGAGCATTTCCTCCAGGTTGTCTCGGCCCTGCCCCGGCTCTTCAAACAGCAAAAACCACACGAGCAGCAGAGAGAAAGCGTGCCTTTCGCCAGGAACAGGGGCCATTGTCCGCCGCCGATGATTGCGAGGCATTGTGTCGGAGCGGTGTGAGGCGGCAGAGAGCCTCCTTTGTCAGCCGTGTAAAGCTGCGGCAGGAACGGCGGCCCTGCCAAACACTGACTGTGGACGTTCAGGAGATTGTTGCATGACTAGTGGAGTAATTCAGTCGCTGGCATTGGGGGCGATTAGCATTTTGAGTGGATTCAGCGCCGGCTCGCGGGGCGACTCTGTGAGTAGCCGGTCAAACATCTTCACTCGTCTGTTGTTTTTTTTTTTTTTTTTTTACTTGCAAACATCAGTTGCCGTCTGATTTCAGAGCAGTTTTGCATTCAGATTTCACATTTCCTGATAGCAGGCGTAACTATCCACCACAAAAAAACTTCCTTCTTCACAAATCATTTCACCTTATTTTCAGTATTTCTTGTTTTTCTTCAAACAAGGTAAAAAAAAAAAAAAAAAATCTGTCAATTGGATGAGATAATCCCATTTGTTTTCCAGATTCAAGAATCAAGATTTAATATTTTCCTGCCACAAAATTTAATTTTGGGATTTTGCCACAGTGTTCTCATGACAACAACAATCACAACAATCTTAATAAGAAATAAAACACCATAACACATAACCACCAACCCATGAAACATTTAGATCTTGTGCAAAATAAGAATAAAACGCCAGGTGCTTTAAAGTGCAGTAAAAATATATAATACAGTTGTAGTTTCCAACCTGTCTCCAGAATTTTATTTGAATCATTCAGTCATTTTCTTGATCCTGGTGGCTGATCTGCCTCTTTCTGCCTTGATTCAACACATTTATACTGAAAAAAACCTGAAACAAGTGAAACTGCACTGGAAAGAAATGGGATTATCTCATCCCACTGGCAGATTTTTTTACCTTTCTGGGAAAAAAAACAAGATTTAAACACTGAAGATGAGACTAAATAACTTTTTTCCACAATGTACTATACTGCTAAATAAAAACAGCTAGGAGATGTGTATCATGTAGTGAAGCAAAAGCAGAGGATATTTGGAGACAGGATTTGTAAAAAAAAAAAAAAAAAAAAAAAAAAGCCAAATTGGCACATGCAACCCACCTCAGTTTAGGATTAGGGTTTGCATTCATTTGCATTTAATTTCAAGTCCACATTTTGTGAATTATATTTACCGTGCAGCTGTTGGAGCTTATTAAAGCAGATCTGCTATTTGAGTGCACAAATTCAGCAACTTTAACCGTATGGTCTTACTGGGAAACATGTCTGAAGACGTGGAGCTGGCCACCGTTTCTCAATGTTTGTACTTGCAGATATGTTTGTGCTGGAAAATGCCGAGGACAGCATTTTGTGCTCGCTCACCCAGAGAAACTCCCAAGTCACTTTCTTATTGCCCTGCTCATTTTTCAGCATCTGAGTGGAAAAAAAAACAAAAAAACCACCGCAGTCAGAATATCAGACAGACTCATTTGCTTTGCAGACGCCTGAGAACTCAAAGCTAAAACAATTAAGCTTTTTTTTTTTTTTTTTAATTGATTTTCACTCGAGATGAAGAGTTTCCTCCCAAAACCTTCAAGTGGCGCCTCCTTCTTCTTTTTTTTCTTCTTCTTTTTTTTTTTTTTTTTAATAAAACAATCAAATTAAAATGAATATCAGTGTTTTTTTTAATCACTAATAATAACGTATTTCAGCATTTGGCTGCACTGCAACTGCAGGCAATATGAAGGTGAAGCATTTTGGAAAATTACTTTGCAGATATTTTCACTTTTAATTAAGTTTATCAGCGCAGGATTTAAAGCGGGGCAAATGTTTCACGGCTCAGATCGTCTCCAGTGAGTAGACGACACAACCAGAATGCCAAACTCTTTTGTTTTTTTTTTCCTCCTCCTCGCCCTATCAGCGCTCAGACTTCATTTTCCAAACAACGAGCTGCACCGGGCCGAAGTCTCTGCCGCTGATAAGTCTGATTTGTGGCTGGTACTGAAGTCCTCTCCCCCATCGAGGGGACAGATGGTGATTATCCAGGAAAAAAAAAAAAAAAAAAAAGCTTCAGAGGAGTCATAACCAAAAGAGCGAGCCAGGAATCTGCAGGTGTGTGTGTGTGTGTGTGTGTGGTCTTCCAGCCTGACGAACACAGTGCATCTACCTGCCTGTGTCACCAGCTCTTCATCAACACGCAGAGAGGGAGCAGGGATTTATTTTACTCTACCAGACACAACTCCATTTTTTATCTGGAAAAAAAAAAAAAAAGTCTCAATATCACACCTGCAGCTCACTCTCCTCACTCTCTAACCGCAGTGACAGTGTGCACTTTTTTGCATTTTCTTTCATTTTTATATTTCATTCAGAACTAACTAACTCACATAGCCTAAAGGAAATGTATTTATGAAATGATGAGGCACGACAAAGGGTTTGACTGGATCTGCTTTTGCATAAACTGCTGCACACGTGTGGCTTCAAGAATCACTGCTGCATACATGGGAGGGGTGGGATCTTCAGCGGGAGGTCAAAGGTCAACAGTAGAAGCCAAATAGAAATGGTGGGAACCTGAAGATTAATTTGAGATGCAGCTCAGCTCTGTGTGTCAAGTTCTTATAGTCATAAATCCAGAATATTGAGTTTTGGTGTATTTAGTTATAGTGTATAAGGGTTAGAACATTATTATAGGAGCATATGAAGATATGTGTTTAGTTATGTGTCATAAGTTGCAGCAGCAGTTCTTGGGTTGATACCATTTGCATTTACACTGATTTGGTGCAAAATTGGTACCATTTTTGACCACTCGAGAATCAACACACATGGTCAAAAATCCTTCCAAAACACCAAACGAGGACTCAGAGACCTTGAGGACCACCACGGAAAAATTCACACTTTGATTTTGGTGTCAAAATCCTTTGAAATTTGGAGATTACTGTAAGAAGTGTGACTGGGAGGCAGGGATTCTGTTCTGGAAATCGCTCAGAAACTCCTTTTTATTGTCATTATACATAAGAAAGTCATATATTTTGATCCTAGTGGAGCTGATCTGCCTTCTTCTGCCCTGTTTCAACATATTTATACACGTTTCCAGGAAAAACAAAATGAAACTCCATCGGAAACGAGTTGGATTATCTCATCCCAGTGGCAAATCTTTTTTTTTTTTTTTTTTTTTTGGACACGATTTGAACAGTGAAGATGCGACTAAATGACTTGTGAGTGAGTCTTTGCAGTGGAGGATGTAGACGGGCCTGCCGAGTCCGAGTCCGAGTCGCGTGTGAAAAGTCTAAAACGCATTAGTGCCGTCTGTCTGAGGTGTGAATTCAATTAGCCGGGTGCAGCAAGCCTCTGAGGAACTTAAAAGGCTATTTGATAGGAGTGTTGTCTCAGTAACAGATATTTTAATTTCCTCTTGCTCTCGGCGTCTCAGCTGTGGAAGCACTTTTTGCATTCGTAATTAGAGGTTCCCGATCTGGGAGGCGAGAAACGAGGCGCGCTCAGACTCGGCGGTCTGGGACGAGGGGATAGACGGAGAAAACCGCCTCATTTTTGGGTACAATGTGTAAATTGAATCTACATCTTCTCCTATATACACTCTACTGTCTGCTGCTACCATACTGCCTCTATCTATGATCATAACTAATATTGTTTGGGCTTTTTTTTTTTTTTATCCTATTTGATGTGAAATATCACCTGGAAAACTTTTTTTGTAAGTGCACGGCTTCCGTATCGAGTCGATGTGAACTATTTTAACCTCTGATTATGTCGCTGTCGGACTGCTGCCTTGATTTTGCGCTGACCTTTTTTATGATTGCTATTTACGTTTTGCTGATTTTGCTCATCTTTATTGTTTTATGTTTTGTCTGCATTTCTGTCACAGTTTCTGCTTTCTTGATTATGGCTCTTACAAAGGAAGCTTGATTACCTGCTTAAAGAAAAAGCTGCAGGAAAATAGAAATGGATGGTTTTCTATGAAACCAAATTAATACATTTGTCTCTTCTGCTCCACAGGCCAGAGGCTAAAAATGGGAGGCAAGCTCAGCAAAAAGAAGAAGGGATACAACGTAAACGATGACAAGGCCAAAGACAAGGACGCCAAAGCGGAGGGGGCGTCCGCTGAGGAAAGCGAAGCGCCGAAGGACAACAAGGACGAGGCCCCGGCCGCCACCGACACCAAGGAGGTAGCGAACAACACGGCGGCCAAGGAGGCGCCCGCTGCCGACGCCGCGGCGCCCAAAGAGGAAGAGAAGAATGCCGCCGCGAAGGAGCCCGAGAAACCTGCCGCCAACGCCGAGGCGAAAGCAGAGGCGCCCAAGAGCGCCGAGCCCGCCAAGGCCGAGGAGAAACCGGCGGCCGCGGCCCCGGCGAAAGAGTCGGCCCCCGCCGCCAAGGAGCCGGAGGCCAAGGCCGCGGCTCCCGAGAGCAAAGATGAGGCCGACGCCAAAAAGACTGAGGCCCCCGCGGCTCCAGCAGCCAAAGCCGAGGCGGCCCCCGCCACCTCCCCCGACCCCAAGCCCACAGAGGCGGCGGCGGCCACCCCCGCCCCGGCAAAGGAGGCCGCCGCGGCCCCTAGTTCAACACCAGCCGCCGAACCTGCCGCACCGGGCAAGGAGGCGAACGCCACAGAGGCACCAAGCAAGGATCAAACCGTAGCAGTTCAAGATTAATGGACAGCTTCTTTTCGGAAATGAAAAATTAAGTACCTAACACAACAACGACGAAGTTAAAAAAAAGAAAAAAAAGATGAAAATAAAATTAACTAGCCCACCCATATTATGATAATAACAATAATAATAATAATTGTAGCAATGACGATGATGATGATGATGATGATGATGATGATGACGTGTTGAAGGAGGAGGACTGGGACAACCACCTCGAGAAGAAGAGTCTCCCACTGCTGCAGATGATTATTACTATTATTATTGTTATGTTTATTCTATTTTTTTCTGCTGTAGTATTTGAACTTTGATACGAGTCTGTGTCGGCCATGCGCCTCTCCATTCCACCTCCATCACCCCCCTCCTCCTCCTCCTCCCACCCCCTGCCTCCCCCCTCCCTCACACGCTCAAGGGGTTTACCCTGACTCCCAGGTCGTCCTGTCCCGTGTTCACCTGGAGCGCCTGCGGCTGACGTCTGAAAGCGAAGCCGGGAAACGGGACAGAGGGGGGGCTTAACAATCTCTTTACCAGCTGGACTCGCATTTAATCCGTCCAAACTCCAACCTCCCCCCCCTCCCCGCTTCCTCTGCAGAGCGCCGTGTCCTTGGCTTTGGCCCGGTACCTCCTCTTTTTCGGTGCCGTGGAATAATTATGGTCACGCCCTTTTTTTAAAACCCCCGTAGTCTGCAGCTTTTTGGTATTTTGGATTGTTTTTTGCGGTGATCGTGGTTGCCCTGTTAACTCGCTACCTGTTTTCCCCTCGGGGGGTCGACGCCACTTTTTTTCCTTAACGGCCAGAGCTCAGAGGAACTTTTCTTGCACCGGGAGGACAATTTTCGTCGAGAGAGAGAGGATCGAGAGCCTTCAGGCGTTCTAAGGCATTCCAGCGGTCGAAGGAAAGGCAGGCGATACAGAATCCAACCCGCGCACCACGCTAAGAAATTTTTTCGGATTACCTTCTAGATTTTGTACCGAGACCCTTAGTTATATTGTAGATGTGCTAAGCGGTTTTTTAATGTTTGTAATACTCGTAGAAAACCTGAAAAGCCTCTGCTGAGGTTTTCGGGGATCTGCAATGTTCTTAGGAAGTCTGACGGAAATCCTCTGTTCCTCTTTCCAAAATCTGACAAAGTCTGTGTTTTTTCCTCAACGGCCCCTTCTAGACGAGATGATTTCCATTATTTGTTTTTAGAAGACATATCTCTGTCACAGGCCTCGGCAAAACAGCAGCCCCAAATCCATTTTGAAGAGATTTCGTTTTAACCGCTTAGAGATGTTTGGAGATTCAGGTTGACGTCGGTAAATCTCTCAAAAGCAGACGTTACCGACTTCCGAAGGCGTTCCTGCGATTGTCGCAAACGTCCGGCCCTCGCTGCGTCGCCCCAAACCTCGAGCGCTTGCCGTCTAAGCGGGCTAAAACAACCCGGCGGGTGTGTTTTGTCCAGGTATGTTTTTTTTTTTTTTTTTTTTAATCAGCGTAGCTCAGCGGCTCTCGGTCCACAAACGAAGGACGAAGGAACCGTAAACGCATGAGAAGAAACGAACCATCAGCAACCTGTTTGAGCTACTGTGGTCCATGCACTGCAAAAAATAAAAATAAATAAAAAAAAAAAAAAAAAAAAAAACGTCTTAACAAGTCTCATCTTCAGTGTTTGAATCTTGCTTTTCATCAAACAAGGTTAAAAAAAAATAATAATAAAAATAAAACGCTGCCAGCGGGATGCCCGCCTGTTTCCCGCGCTAAGCAACTTGTTTCCAGAATTTTCTCCAGTCAAGTGTCATTTTCTCAATCCCAGTGGGGCTAATCTGCCTTATTCTGCCTTGTTTCAACACATTTATACTGAAGTTCCCGAAACAAGTGAAACTGCACCGGGAAACGAGCGGGATTATCTCGTCCCAACTGGCAGATTTTTTTTTTTTTAATCTTGTCGGAAGAAAAACAAGATTTGAGCACCGCATTCGACTTGTTGAAGGATTTTTTTTTTTTTTTTTTTTTTTTTTTGCAGTGTGTCTCCATGGCGACCTTACGTCACGTTATCATTATGGGATGGTAGAGCCTTGCACATGGAAGGGAGCCTCCGATTTTTTTTTTTTTTACCATTTTCATCCCTCACATGTTCTCTTCTCCTTTTCAGCCATATATATATTACATATACGTACATATATGTAGGTATATATGTATATATTTACTCATCATGGCCATCCATTCGCCAGCGTTTGAGTTGGACCCAGCTGACACACAATGTTTTTCTCCCAGCAAACATCGAACCGTAGCAGCAACCAACCCTGACGGAGCGTTGTGTGTCACCTGGCTCGGTTTTCTCTTCCTCTTCTTGACTAAGTAACTTGCATGTCCGTGGTTTGGGTGAACCTGTAGTCCTGTCTTTTGGTCAAGTGGAAAAAAAAAAAAAAAAAAAATTATTATTATTATTATTTTTCAGTCTGCATCCATGGCAACTACAGTTGATATTTTCATTCCGTGTCTCACCACTGCTATCTCCACACCACCTGTCATTCAAACAACAACAACAACAACAACAACAAAAAAAGATATGGAAATTGATGCATTCAAAATTATATGTACTTGTATAAATGGTGCAACAGTAATAAAATGTAAGAAATTGATTGAAACTTGAGGATATCGCACAGGTTTTTTTTTTTGTCCCATGCACTATAAACAATGGAGGGAGGTGAAAATGTCTTAAATAAATTCACAACACACAAACCACACGGCCTGAAGATACGTAAATATTATTTTAAAGGAGCAATTCACCCAAAATGCCAAGACAGCTAGCCGCCCCCCGGTGCAGTCCGTCTGTTCAGGAAGTTTCCGTGTGATTTGGCGAAGTTTCCCGTCGGCCACCACCTGCCCCTGGTTTCCATGGATACCCAACATCATCCGCAGCCCCACACCTGGACCACAGCTTCCAGGTGCATAGGAGCTCCTCAGCAGGAAGTGGTTTCTCCGAGGGCTGTGGATTATGGGGGATATGATCTGCGTCTGCTGCTGTCGAATTTTTTCACCCAGAAAAACGCTTAACCCTTTTGAATTGGAAAAAAATCCCTTTTTTTCTTTAGAAATATTTTAAAAAATTACTTTGGTCTGTGCGCATGTAATTTTTGTTTTGGGAGGCGGCATGAACTTTCAATTTTTCTGATAATATAGATTTATCTATCTATCTATCCATCTATCTATCTATCTATCCATATATCCATACAAGTAAAATTGTATTTGTGTGTGGATATTTGTATATAGACAAATACAGTTTTACTTTTTTCAATGGGTTATAGTTTATCTTTTTTATTTGTATTTTTTGTTACTTTTATTTTTACTTTTTCTTACTTTTGTGTTGTACTGCATTTTTTTTTTTTTTTTTTTTTTTTTTTTTTTACAGGATATAATTTTGTGTTAAGGTTGTGTGGGAAAATACCTGGTTTGTATTTTGGGTGAACTGCCTCTTTAATATTTGTGCACTGACTCAGTGACCCTTAAACAAACTGGACTTAAACCTAATCAGTTATTGGATAAATAGTGTTGTGAAAATGAACTCTTGACATCGCCACACAATATTTAAAGCTACGTTCTGAAAAAGGCTGTGATTAATTTCACTGGAAGCGCTGAAAATAACCAAATACGTCCCAAACCGTGGGTGTGGGCGGTGGCTCACCTGTGGAAACCCTGCCTCCTCCCTCCCTCTCTGCCTCACCTTGCCCGTGTGGCAGCAGCCGGCACAGTTTCAGCCGCCGCCGCCGCTCCGTCTCTGGAGTGCGAGACATTAATACACACTAGGACAGACTTATTTTAAGGTGCTGAGAGTGTGAAATCTGGGTTAGATCAGCGACGGCTTTACTATCCACCGAGGGGAATTGTGGATGAGTGCTAGTGTTTACGCAGTGTGTATGTGTGTGTGTGTGTGTGTGTATGTGAAAATGAACACTAAGGCAGGTAGTTTCACATTTTACAGCTTTTTGTTTTTCTTAATGCCAAGTTGCTGCTTCAGGACAGAGGCAGGTAGGTTTTTCTCACCTGTGCATGTTCAAACTTTGGTGCTTCATCACAACACACAGGTGGCACTGAGGTGTAACTCACCTGTTCGAGTCCAACATGTAAAAAAAAATGAGCCGTGTGTTCAGTGTTCAATTCTGTGGCAACATAACACTTGAATGCAACAGCCGACTTGAAAATCCCAGATGTTAAACTTTCCCACCGACACTTGAACGCAGCAAAAGGCGAGGCAAGGCAAATTTATTTGTATAGCACATTTCATACAAGAGTGCAAGAAGCATTAAAACAGAGATTAAAAACGCAAAATGTAAGAACAACACCAGGCATTAAAACAGGAATTAAAACAATACATAAAAATACTGCAAACAAGTAGAATCGATAAACCAGGAGAATAAAAGTTACAGTGCAGATATTGATCCAGGATTTAATAAAAGGCGGTAGCCAATAGAAAAGTCTTCAGTCTTGATTTAAAGGAGCTGAGAGTTGGAGCAGCAGATCAGAAATGTATTTTGGCCCTAAACCATTCAGTGCTTTATAAACCAACAGCCAAAGAGATGTGGCTGAAAAAACAAAAATCATAAAGATGGAAATCCCAGATCAGCACTAAAACCCCAATCAGCTGATCCCCGGGACTCAGAGCGCTCTGTCTGCAATGTTTCAGTCCAAACTTTCGAGAAACTTTCGCTAATAAACCATTTATTAGCGCTGTTTGTTTAACCCTCCTATTATGTTTATTGTCTCTAAATAAATGATTAACAATTTTTTTTTGCTTCATATTTAATAAGTTTTCATAATGTAATGTAATTCACATGATGATATGTTTTCAATGTCCTGTAGGGGAGAGTGGGGTAAATAGTGCCAATTTTTACTTAAAGTGCCTTTAAAGCGAGGGGATTACAGTAATGCCTCCAACTAAAATATGCACATACAGTTTAGGATGTTGTGCATCCCTGGGAACAATCACTTTGGATCTTATATAAACTGTTTGAGAAATATAGCTTTTGAAAAAAAAGTGGTTTTGTGGCACAACTTGCCCCCAGTGCGGGGTAAATTGTGCCATTAGAGAGAATACACTGGGGTAAATTGTGCCATTGATAATTGAAGTAAAACAGATCATTTTAATCTCACAAATGATAATGCTATATAAAAGCAAAACAAATTCAATACAAAATTATTTATTTAACATTTATTTATTATTTTAACAAGATCACAGGCCACTTTTCTATAACAAGGCCTAGCGCCACATGAACACATACCCAGAACAAAATAAAAATTCCAAAATGAGCACCTGCAAATTATCTTCATCTGAATCTGAATAGTTTTAGTGATCAAAGGTAAGAAAATAATGTACAATAACAATAAAATACAAGAAAGTAATATATAGTATATAATCACAAGTTGTGCCACTGGCACAAATTACCCCAAGGCCCTTTGGCACAAATTACCCCAAGCCCACCATTCTGAAAAAAAAATGCATCCCCCAGCTGTTTTGAGCTAACATCATGCTAACTGTATAGACTCATGGTGTAGCTTACTAAAGTACTAAAACCTGTGTGAACTGTTTTCAAAGTTTTCTATAATTGTTCAAACACAGCAATCAAAAAACCTTGATCATAGAAATTTTACTTTGGAGGGCAAAAAAATGTTTTTTGAACTTAAATGTGCTTACCTCTCAAGCCATGTGTCTCCCTTCTTTATAAGATGAGTGTAATGGATGCCTCTTCAAAAATATGTGGTCACATGACCAACTTCTTATATAGTTTTCTAGATAACAGGGGTGGCACTACTTGCCCCTTGGCACAAATTACCCCACTCTCCCCTACACACTTTGTAATGCATCGGTTATAAATAACAAAAATCTGTACTTAGAAATAATATAAAGCCATTAAAACACAAAAAATTAATATTTCTTTCCAATTTTAGGTCAATCAGTGAGATTTTATGGTGATTTGCATATTTTTCCATAGTGGCGTAATAGGAATACTGGATGTATAAGTGGGGGTGGGGGGGAGTTATGTTTTATTTAAAGGGCTATTTAGGTCGTCAACAAAGAAACATAAAGTACCTGATACATAAGCTTTGGTAACAATTTTAATTATAATAATTTAGTGGAGGTTTAAACCGCATGGGTCAAATCAGGGCCGCCGCTCCCTACACGCAGACTACGCACAGTGCGTAGGGCCCTGAGTACCTGAGGGGGGCCCCAAAAATTAAGGTTGATAATAAAAAAAAAATTGGCATGATAATTATAACATTATTACATAACAAAAAAGTATAAATTAGTTTTGAACAGGCCCACCATTGTCTTTTTTAATTGTGTACCCTACTCAATTTGAGCAAGTTCAATGTTTTACCTAAAAGAGGCCCCCCCCCACACACACCCCTTCCCTGAAATGGCCAGTTTAGCTTAGGGCCTCCAAAAACTTAGCAGCGGCCCTGGGTCAAATTGAGCCCAAACATAAAAGATGCTCGTAAATTTGAACATAACAGGAGGGTTAAACTTATTTCACCTCAAGTGTGCTGAAGTCATCGATGTTGGCCGTATCACACCAAGACACCACAGAGTAAAGGAAAGCTGCTCAGAGGTCAGCGTCACAGGTCAAACGAGACAGTTTTAGATTAGATTAGATTAGATTAGATTAGATTTCTTTAGTTGTCATTTTTATGCCAGTTCATCTCCTGCACGCTAAAAACCGAGACCAAGTTTCTGTTTTCCTGCCAGCGTAATCCTGACAGACGCTCCCGGCAGATTGACAAGCCGACGCTCCAGATTTTTCGCTCTCCACGTCCGAACATCATGTTGCATTACAGCCATTTAGGAGTTTTGTTTTTGTCATTTTTTTTTTTTTCCTCTCGTGATTTAAATCAACTTCAGCCTCCAATCAAACTGTGGGAGCTCTGGGTTTCGGGATGTGGTGTGTTTACATGCTATCAAACACACTCACAGAGCAGATGTGTGTGTGTGTGTGTGTGTGTGTGTGTGTGTGTGTGTGTGTGTGGATGGAAGGGGAACAAAATCAGTCAAACCTGTTTTAGGCAACGTGTGGAATAAAAATAGACTTTAGGGGCAAATGTGTAAAATCCATCCAAAAACAGGCGACGACCGAGCATCCCAAAGCTTTTCTTTTTTTTTTCTTTAAGCCATAACGATGATTCATAAAGAGGCCGAGGAACGCCATAATTCAAACAATAGCAGACACCTGCTCCTCAGAAATGACTGATAGTGTAAAATTACAATAAGCTGCAGGATAGTGGCTAACTTAAAGGTGCAGTCCCTCACTTGCACTTGTTTAGTAATGTTCAGTTACACCTTTTCATTGCAAGCTTTACTTTACTGATATTTGGGAAAATAAATCATTAACTTATGAGCTCAGGTAGGACAAAGCTGCCAGACTCCAGACTCCACTGTGTTTCATGTTGAAGTTCACTACTTTTCATCTGCCGCCTGGCCTCCGGTCAGCGTGTGGCGCTGCAGCTTACGGGCCAAACCCCCCAGAGGAAACAGACGTCAGCAGAGGTTCAGCTGCCCTCAGATGGTAAAGAGACAGAAATACAGTCACAGGAGGAGAGAAAAGACATTAACAGCCGCAGTGCTTTCAGGATTTTATGAACCTCTTAAAGGTAAGAGAATAAGAGCCCGGAGTTTAGGGGAGAAAAACAGCAGCGAGTTGATGTAAAAGCTCAGCTGCATTTGAAAACACACAGATTTGTATGAAAACAGCAACAGATCAAGTGAATAAGACCAAATGTCAGGGGACTGTGTGTCACGTCGAGCTTCACCGTGCGGTACAGGATGCAACTCTGATATATGTCCGTTACAGGCGGCAGGTCGATCTGCTCGTCTCTTTTCATTCTCTGAATAAAGAACTCCCCGGACGGCATCCCGGACCGTAAAATCATAACTAAATCACACGACGGCGAGGCAGAGCCGCCGCCGCCACCGCCGCCGGCCTCCGCTCATCGATCTGCATCGTGTTATCAGGACGCAGACGTGACAGTTACAGCCCGACAGGAAGAGGACGAGGACGGGATCGTAACTCCTGTGTGGACGTGAAGACGGAGAGGCTGTTTGCTGTCCACACACACACACACACACACACACACACACACACACACCTGAGGGACGCTCACCTGCTCATCTGCCCCGTGCACTGTGTGAAAGGAGAAGGTCTACACCAGAAGCACCTTCACTGCGTTTGCCCGTAAATGTACAGGATTCAGTTTTGAGGCACAGGAAACGTCTGCGAGACACACCTGACACCGAGATGGACAGCAGGATGTGCAGTGCAAGACAGACAGACAGGCAGACAGGCAGACAGACAGACAGGCAGGCAGACAGACAGGCAGGCAGACAGACAGGGTGCATCCGGCTCCCTCATTATTTTTGTCTCAGCCAGAGGTCAGCGGCCTGTACTGTCCAAACAGCCAACTCACCGGAGAAAATTCATCTGCAGCCCCAAAGCATATTTGATAACACAGTTTATAAAGTTTTATATTCAGTCATACTATATATACAAAATCTATAGATGAGATAAGATGCGATGGCCTTTACTGTCATTGCACAGACACAATGTAACTGGGTTTGCTACAAGTGAAGGTGCTTTTGGAATGAAAACAGTAAAAACAACACAGAAGAAGGGATGTTATAATAATAATGATAATAATAATAGAGTTAGATTAGGTGTATGTTGCACATTTGAAATGTTACTGCACTTGTAGGATATTGCACTTTTTATACAGCGCATCCAGAAAGTTTTCACAGCGCTTCACTTTTTCCACATTTTCTTATGTTACAGCCTTATTCCAAAATGGATTAAATTCATTTTTTTTCCTCAAAATTCTACACACAACACCCCATAATGACAATGAGAAAAAAAATTTTTGAAATTTTTGCAAATTTATTAAAAATAAAAAACTAAGAAATCACATGTACATAAGAATTCCCAGCCTTTGCCATGAAGCTCCAAAATGAGCTCAGGTGTTTCCTGTTTCCACTGATCATCCTTGAGATGTTTCTGCAGCTTAACTGGAGTCCACCTGTGGTCAATTCAGGTGACTGGACATGATTTGGAAAGGCACACACCTGTCAGCTGACAGTGCATGTCAGAGCACAAACCAAGCATGAAGTCAAAGGAATCGTCCGTAGACCTCCGAGACAGGATTGTCTCTAAGCACAAGTCTGGGGAAGGGTACATAAAAAATGTCTGCTGCTTTGAAGGTCCCAGTGAGCACAGTGGCCTCCATCATCCATAAGTGGAAGAAGTTCAGAACCACCAGGACTCTTCCTAGAGCGGGCCGGCCATCTAAACCGAGCGATCGGGGGAGAAGGGCCTCAGTCAGGGAGGTGACCAAGACCCCGATGGTCACTCTGTCAGAGCTCCAGAGTTCCTCTGTGGAGAGAGGAGAACCTTCCAGAAGAACAACCATGTCTGCAGCGATCCACCAATCAGGCCTGTGTGGTGGAGTGGCCAGACGGAAGCCCCTCCTTAGTAAAAGGCACATGGCAGCCCGCATGGAGTTTGCCAAAAGGCACCTGAAGGACTCTCAGACCATGAGAAACACAATTCTCTGGTCTGATGAGACAAAGATTGAACTCTTTGGTGTGAATGCCAGGCGTCACGTTTGGAGGAAAGCAGGCACCGCTCATCACCAGGCCAACACCGTCCCTACAGTGAAGCTCGGTGGTGGCAGCATCAGGCTGTGGGATGGTTTTCAGCGGCAGGAACTGGGAGACTAGTCAGGATAGAGGGAAAGATGAATGCAGCGATGTACAGAGACATCCTGATGAAAACCTGCTCCAGAGCGCTCTTGACCTCAGACTGGGGCGACGGTTCATCTTTCAGCTGGACAGCGACCCTACGCACACAGCCAAGATATCAAAGGAGTGGCTTCAGGACAGCTCTGAATGTCCTCAAGTGGCCCAGCCAGAGCCCAGACTTGAATCTGATTGAACATCTCTGGAGAGAGCTGAAAATGTCTGTGCACCGACACCTCCCATCCAACCTGATGGAGCTTGAGAGGCACTGCAAAGAGGAACGGGCCAAACTGCCCAAAGACAGGTGAGCCAAGCTTGTGGCATCATATCCAAAAAGACTGGAGGCTGTATCTGCTGCCAAAGGGGCATCAACAAAGTATTAAGTAAAGGCTGTGAATTCGTATGTACATGTGATTTCTCAGGTTTTTTTTTTTTATTTTTAATAAATTTGCAAAAATTTCAAAAACTTTTTTCACATTGTCATTATGGGGTGTTGTGTGTAGAATTTTGAGGAAAAAAATGAATTGAATCCATTTTGGAATAAGACTAACATAACAAAATGTGGAAAAAGTGAAGCGCTGTGAATACTTTCCGGATGCGCTGTATGATACTGATATGATATTGTTGCATTATTGCTTTTGCACATATTATACAGTAAAATCAGAGGACAGGTTGCTGTGTTTATGAAATTATAGAATGAAAGTAGGGAAAGCTGCTGTTATAACAAATGAAAATACTAAATGCTAAAACTCCACCGGCATGTGGGGGCACAGAGCGATGCAGGCCTCTTTCACTCCACAATAAAACTGATCAGCGATGAAACGATCATTTCCCAAACCAGAACCAGAACCAAGAGTCGACCAGGTTCTGCTGGGACGTCCGGGGCAGGAGACGCCACCAGCCCCCGTCCTGCAGCGCGTCGACGGCTGTCCTCGCTCCACGGTTCATCACCTGCAGGGCCGTGAAGCCAAACCCCACGTTAGAATAAGAAAACATAAAAGTTTAAAGTCCTGAATCCTGAATCAAAAAGAATCAGCCCGTACGGTCCCTGCCAGGTGTGCCAGGATTTGTTTTCCAAATGCACGAGCCCTGCAGGTGTGACGGTTTGATTTCTGCTGACCGGCTGCAGGAGGTTCGATTTAAAAGCTCTTCTGTTTTATTCAATTTGATTTGTACATTTATTTTTGGAGTGTATGCATGTGTGTGTGGGCGGGAACTCTGCTTTAGCTTCTTCTTTCGAGTCTGTTTAGGCTGCTGCATGTCTGCTGGTGTCTGCAGGCTGCTTTCCTCATCCATTTGGGCGTTACAGTATTTTTTTTTTCTTCTTTTTTCGGTAAGACACAAAGTTTCTTTTGTGTTTCTGTCGTCGAAAAATCTTCACTCAGGCAAGAAGATCTTGAAATCGATTGGTCAGATTGCCATGAAATGAGCAAAAAGTACCGAAAAATGAGCAAAGACCTAGTTCAAAAAAATGTAAAATAAAAAAGACTTGAAAATCAGAGATGGCTCGTGTTTCTGATGGCTGGCGAAGTCACTGTGACGGCCTGAGAGTTAAACTTTCCCCGCCGAAGGGTTAAGGCAGCAGACGGCAAGTATCTGATACAAGAAGCAAAAAAAAAAAGAAAAAAAAAGCTGGCGTTAAACTTGGATGTTTTTATCTGGAATGTGGATCCACTGGATTCTGCCGCCATTTTCCACTAAAGAAAAGCTGCAGTGCACATTAAACACGTAGCTGCTCTGTGATAAATACAGTGACTGTAGCTGCTGAGCCATGAGAAACGCAGCACGTCTGCTTTTATTAAAGTCTGAAGGCGAGGAGAATCACTGCGGCTCACCATTTCGCTGTGAGCCATTTGTTTTATTTGTTTTTTTTAAACCCGCACCGATCATGTTGAAGTTATGAAAAATGACCAAATAACTGGCAGGCCTTTGGACAGACACACTCACTGGACGTCCCGCAGGCTGATCTGGAACCAGGACGCCACAAAATAAAGCCTCTCCTGCAGGACGGGGATGCCCAAATCCGAAGTTGGTCGCAGCCCAAGAGGTTCTGCTGAGGTTACACACACACACACACACACACACATACACACACACACGTCCCACAGCAGTTATCTCCTGCTGCGGAGGCACAAGTGATGCATCCTGACATTTCTATTTTTGTTTTTTGGGCGTTTATATTCGAAAACACTCACGAGGCTTAAGTCTGTCTTTCTGTCTGTCTGTCAGAAAGACTCAAACTCACAGAAGCCGAAGCTTTTGACCTTTTGTGCGCGGAACAAAACAGAAGCCCCTCCGCCCCGTGGCAACGAGGGCGGGCTTTTTTTTTGTTTTTTCTCTCTCTCTCTCCCGTCTCGATGCGGAGGCAGACGACTCGCACAGGACGGGCGGGGAACAATGGCAGAAATCAAAGCGGTGTCAGCGGCGGCATTTCCCCTCACAATCCAGTCAATCAATCCTGAGCACAGATAATGTCTGAGTTAAATGAGTCAGAGATGCAGTAATTACACACACACACACACACACACACACACACACACACACAGACACACACAGACAATAGCGTCAAAGTGACACAGTATCATTTTCTGTCTACATGGCGGTCGGCAAGCGCAGAGGGACGAGGGGACGACGTGGAGTCTGAGGCTGCAGCACGAAGCGAAGGAAAGGCTGGAGACTCTTGATGGGAAAAAAATGATCTGAGTTGTTCTGAGTTACTTAATCGATTAATCAGGATCAGAGTCAGAATTTGTCTAATAGCCAAGTTTGTCACAACACAAGGAACAAAACCAAACCTGCATTATAAAACCGAAAATAGAAAACCTAAAAAAAACTATTAAACTTGTGAAAACGATTAAAACTATGGAGGATTAATGGATCATAATTAAGTTAATGAATCACTTTTCACTGATTCTTGAGAATTTGGATAAATCATGTCCCACTAAGAAAAATGCTATTTCTGCTGGAAATTGACAACATTTTAATGAAGAAAAAGAATCAAGGGCATCATCAGGGGGTCCTTTGCACATCTGTAAGGTTCTTTTATAGGTTTATTTTTAATTTGTATTAATTTAATGATTATATGTTGGCCCATGGCCTACAAAACCAGTTGTCCTCGGATAGGAGATGATCTTTTCAACTTGATTAAAACAACAAAAAGTAATAATTTCATTGAATAATATCTTTACCACATGAAAGAGTACATCATAATATGTATTAAAAACTACAAACGATGGGTTTTGAACAATATTTACTATTATTTTGTGGTTGCTCAAAATGTGTCCCAGATATTCGTCACCACCGTCAGATATTTATTTAAAAAATAATAATAAAAAAACTACAAGGTCATTTACATTCCTGAGGAGCCCTTTTCAAACCTTCAGCTCTACTGCATGCTTCAAGACCACTCAGGCTCCTGGAAGTTCTCTATTTTTTCTTAAATCTCTTCATATTTTTGGACACTGCTACTGTCACTACCATAACATGTCAACACCGTCTCTTTTGTGTAAAAAATATTAGATTAGATTATGGAATAAATGTATACTTTTTAAGAAGAGGTCTGATGCAGGTAGCAACAGGAGGGAAACAAGCTGGCTAATGTGAACAACTCATGCTGATCATGTGAAAGAGCAGGTTTTTGTCTCCACCGTCAGACGTCACCACCGTCAGGTTTTCTGTCTGACGGTGATGACTGAAGTCTGAAAAATGCTTATAACAGAGCTCAGGATTGTTATTTTTTGTACCAAATAGTTAAATAAAGTTGTTAAGCAAGAAGCCATTGACTTGAGTGGTATAAATTTTGGAATTGTATGTTTTAATGAGGCCACTGTCACCACCGTCAGATTAGTGTCACCACCGTCAGAGGCAGTTATATTGGTTTTAAATGAATATGCTTACAATATCTTTCTTTGGTGCTGTTGAGTTATTAAAGTTATAGTCTCTTTAATACAAAAATATGTTTTTCAAATTAAAAAAAACATTACGGTGACGGTGTTGACAAAAACAAAGTAGCCTAATAACTGGAAAAACCTATTTTATGAAAAAAATGCAAAATGAGGAGGTTGCACCGGTACATTGCTGAACAGCCAAGACCTTGGCCTATAATGATATACCTTCAGATTTTGTAATTTAACGCACTTTTTTTTCAAAATTAAAACCTGTTTTATCCAAATTCCCAAGAATCAGTGTTTTGTCTTTTATCAATTAAAAACACCATTTTCAGTAAAAAAAAAAAAAAATGACTTCCATTTGCACTCCTGTCAAACATCCACATTTTAATTTTTCATCAGATTCATCAGACGTCCACATGAAATTCAACAACTATGAATCCAAATCCATGATCTCGTTTTTTCCAGCTTTTAGAACAAAAGAATCTCGTTTTACCTTGAACTCAAACTCAGACGCCTGTTTCTTGTGTGTATTTACTTTTTTGTCTTACTGTTTTTCATGCACACCTGTTTAAAGGTGCATGCTGTGTATTTTCTGCTTATGAGTCGTGTGTATCCACTGCAGAAAATCTGATGAGATAATCCCATAATAATCCCAACGTTATTCAATTTGTCACCACAATTGTCGATTTCTTGATCCTGGTGGCTGATCTGCTTTATTCTGCCACATTTACACACAGAAAAAAAAAAATCCTGAAACAAGTGAAACTGCATTGCAAACAAGTGGGATTATTTAATCCCACTGGCAGTTTTTTTTTTTTTTTTTTTTTTTTTTTAAATCTTGTTAGAAGAAAAACATGAGACTGAATGACTTGTTAAGATGCAAATTTTCTGCAGTATACACTTTTTATATATGTTTTCTGTTTGTTTGTTTGTTTGTTTTTTTGTCATGCTGAATATATTTTCCCTTGTTTTTTTTTTTTTGTTTGTTTGTTTTTTTATTTAATTTTTTTCAAATAAGAGGACTCCAAATCAGCCATTTAGGTGTCTGTCCTCTCCTGCACAGATTTATTTATTATTAAAGATTTATTCTCACGACTGAATGTCAAGTATTTTCAAGAATTTGACTTCAAGAAATTGATGGCATGTTCGTCTCCATGAGTATTTGCCATTGTTTTTCACCTTATAGACTAGATGATTGATTAATAATAAAAAAAAAAAAAAAAAAAAAAAAAAACTGAGCGAGATGGAGACAAGTGAATGAAAATAATTATTCAGTCGATTGAGAATCATCAGATCTCTGGAGCTGGATCCCTCCTCCTGCCTCCTGTCTGCTCTGCGTGCTGAGCTCCTGACTGATGGGTGGCGGCAGGTTTGGCCCCGAGGCGTCCGGAGGAGAGGATCCACCCGTCAGGAGGATCCGGCTGATCCTCCTCACAGCGTCGCCTCCGCCTCGCTCGGACCCTCCCCCACGTCGCCTGGCGCTCCACGTGCACACGGGTCGGAGGCCTGAGGACCGAGTGAGATGACACGGCTGCTTGGAAACCGGAAGAAGGAGAAGAAGCAGAAGAAGAAGAAGGAGGAGGAGGAGGAGGAGGAGGAGGAGGAGGAGGAGGAGGAGGAGTGCAGCAGGTCCAGGTCCAGGTGTCCAGGTGCAGATGAGGTTGTTACCATGGTGACGTCATGCGCGACGTGTCTGCATGCCCTGAAAAACCGTTCAGTTCAGTTTGATCGATGTTAAATGGCAGTGAGGTGACGGCTCAGGACTTCATTACCCAGAAATCCCTGTGAAAAACATCCACAGGCCTCAGCGTGAAGGAGGCGGAGTCCCAATCTGTTCAGGAGACACTTTTTCATGTTTAAGACGCATAAAAGAGTCAAAAACTTGTCTTTGCTTTTAATACTCTCCATTCAAAATGTTATTTCTTTTTGCTCTTAATCTAAGAAAATAGATTTGATGACTTGTGCACATTTCCAGCCTCGTCTGTCGGCGTCACACACAATAGTCACAAAATAATCTGCAGATTAATTTCCCAGGATGTGTGTTTAACGCTCCATAACCTTAACCACCACCTCCCTCTAACCTTAACCAAGCTGTCTTGTTTGCTATACATTTACAGTGGTGGAAAAAAGTTTTCGGACACCCTTAAAATTTTACACAATCTCAAATATTATCATGAAATATTTGTGGAAAAATCTTTTTTTGTGTTTCAAAAGGTGTGGCTGCATTAGACAGATACAAACAAATACAAATTATATTTTTTTGTTTATTGTTTACAAGAAAAACTAACCAAACTAAATTCTTGACAGTGTAATCTTTATCTTCAGGTGTGTTTCCTGCATTAGGTTCCTTGTTGTAGCCATTTTTGTGTCTGAAGAACTTTCAAATGTGCTGCTTTATATAGACACCAAGCTTGGCAACAAAAATTGTGTCTTTTAATAAAAAGAACGACCTTCATCACTGGTACCAAAATGACCCAATACTCAAAATTTCTTATGTATTTTTATGGAACCAATCAATTTGAAGTTTTTAATGGCTTTTTTAGGACTTGTTTAGTATTTTGGCTGTGACTGGACTAAAAGAAATTGCACTTGAAGACCCAAGAGTGATTCTTAATGCAATATTTCACAAATGCATGGGGTGTCCAAAAACTTTTTTCCACCACTGTATGTATATATTTATCACTTTTAATGCACACATGTTGACTAGAAGGTCCACGACATCGAGGGAAGAAGAAACCCAACCCTAACAGGAGACGCACTGATTAGTGACGTCCAAGTTTTATCAAGAGAAATTCGTTTTCGAACCGTTGATTTTTTGTCTTGGATGAAAAATAAAAAATTTAAAAAACCAAAAACCAAATGTGGAGTGACACGGCGTCGACTCTGCTGCAGAGACACACACAGGAAGTAGCGTGATCTGCCCTCCTGCCAGCAGCTGGATCCCATGAAAACACTCGGCACTGTCAGCAGGGAATAAACACTGCACGCACACACACACACACACACACACACACACACACACACACACACACACACACTGAGTCACAATGAACCACACACACATAAACAGTCCCACACAGCCACGCACATGCATGGATCTGCATAGAGGCATGCACATTCAGAGGCAGAGAGCACGCACACACACACGCACACACACACACACACACACTCACACACACACACACATAAAAAAGCTCAGAATGCATGTAATTGAAGCCCTCTGGAGAGTGGAAGCATCACAAGCGTCAAATGGCCACATCTGAAGCGAAACCAAGATGCTCCTCGTATTACACCACACACACACACACACACACACACACACACACACACACACACACACACACACACACACGAACGACAGAGACAGGCATGACACATCCACCTACTCACACGTAGGAATCCATAAATATCCTCAATTCTTGTACCACAGTGTGACAACTCCCTGGATGATGCCTGCACACACACGCGCGCGCGCGCACACACACACACACACACACACACACACACACACACACACACACACACACACACACACACACACACACACACAGGATACACACAGAAATAGAAATGCAGAATCAGGCAGACATACAGCGAATATTCAAACTCATAAAACAGAAGAACATAAAAGCTCCAAATTAAAATAAAAATATGGAGCATTTACATTAATAAGTGTCTGCTTCACTGCTTTATACTGCGTGTGTGTGTGTGTGTGTGTGTGTGTGTGTGTGTTGTCATTCTACAGCTGCAAGACATCCTGAGATTACGGCCTAATCCCAGAGCTGCAGTTCTCCACAGGCTGAGCCGACACTGACAGAATTAACAGATTAGGATCCATTTGTCTCTGTGTTTAAAGGCAGATTTCACTAATTTCCTAATTTTCCATTAAGACAGTTTTTTTTCCTAGGATGGTGACGCTGCATTTTAGCAAATGAAAACTTGCTGCCGGTGGTCTGTTTAACCAGGGGGGCGGGGCTTACCTTGAATGGTGCGTTCCCAAACCACAACAACAACAAATCTGCTCGCTCGGCCTTTAAATGACGTCGTTTTGTGTTCAGACGTCCTGAGGTCTCAGATTAGGTGCATTCTGAACCAGATTATTATGCTGTCAGATGTCGTCTTTGCAGTTCCGACTCTCTGTCGTCTTTGTGAGTTTTATTCTTGTTTTATGCCGCTGTCTTGGGCCAGGTTTCTACTGAAAAAAGATATTTTAATCTCAGTGAGACTCCTGCTTAAATAAAAGTTCAATTTCATATAACTACTGATAATAATCGTCATATCTTAGGTCCATGGCATACACAGCGACAGGTTTACACTGCAAAAACTCAAAATCTTACCAAGATTATTTTTCTTATTTCAAGTCAAAATGTCTTATTCCTAGTCAAAATATCTCATTACACTTAAAATAAGACATGATCACCTCAGAAGTAACTTGTTTTTAGACAACTGTCTCTTGTTTCAAGTGAAAATTTGCTTGTTTCATTGGCAAGATTTGTTTCTTGTTTCTAGCTAATTTTCACTTATTTCAAGTGAATTTTCACTTTTTCCACTGGCAAATTTTGCCAATGAAACAAGCAAATTTTTACTTGTTTCAAGTGAATTTTCACTTGAAACAAGTGAAAATTGTCTAAAAACAATTTACTTCTGAGGTGATCATGTCTTATTTTAAGTGTAATGAGATATTTTGACTAGTAATAAGACATTTTGACTTGAAATAAGACAAATAATCTTGGTAAGATTTTGCGTTTTTGCAGTGTACCGACTGGATTCGTCTCACTGAATGATCTGGCTAATGTCTCAACACTCAAGACAAAACTGAAAATAACTAAAAATCTTCATGTGAACAAGTCAATCAGTCTCATCTTCAGTGTTCAAGTCTTGATTTTCTTCAAACAAGGAATCTGCCGTTGGGAGGAGATAATCCCACTTGTGTCCAACGCTGATCAACTCCTTTCCAGAATTTTCTTGGTCCTGCTGATCGGCCTTAGTCTCTGTTTCCTTGATTTTAATTTGAGTCAGTGTGGCCAAACACAGTGAGGCTCAGTTTTTTCTAAATGCAGATACAGATCCTGTGGAAATGAGCTCTTTAATCTGACAAAGTGTCTCTTGGCGAGATGTTGTGCATTAATGTGTCTTGGAGCCTCTAGGAGCTGCTGTCCAGAATCAGACCGGCACCGTCTGAGAAAGGAAGGCCTGAGGAAGACCTTACAGAGCGAGACGCTGCCTTAAGAGAGACAAATTAATGAAATAATACAGTACATGTATGAGCCCTCGCTCCTTTGCCCCCTGCACTGAACATCTCACCCGGACGTTTGCTCACTTCCTCCTCCTGCTGACCGGGTGAAAAGGTGTAACAGCATCATGTGCAAAAAGTAGCACAAAACCAAGGAAATTATGTCACTTTTAAAAAGAAAGTACAGCAGGTCGTTAAATTAAGACTTTAGACGTCTTCAAACAGCAGTGAGTCACAGACCGGATGATGAACTCAAGAATTTTTTAATCCAAAATGATTATCTGGTGCAATAGAAATAAACACTTTGACTGTTTAAATATCTTTTAGCTGCAGTTTACAAAGTTTGCATGTTTGTTTGTGGGACACTGAAACTGAGACGCTGCAACAGGTGAGTGAGTCATCAGACATCTCCACATAAAGTACATTAAATGTCTGTTATTTAAAAAAAAAAAAAACTCTCTTTCTTTTTATTTTTCTTGAACAGATCCAACAAATAAACCACCAAATCGAGGATACAAAAAATATTTCATGAAACAATACATTAAACCGTCAACATGTAGAAAACGTGTGTTCGAAAAAGAGCAGAAAGAAGCAAAAAGCTGATCTGCTCCTGCCCCTTCCTTCCAATATCAAATCTCTCTGGAAAAAAAAAAAAATAAATAAATAAATAAAAACTCCTAGTAAACATATATATAGCAATTATTGGAAACAACAAAAATAAAGGTTCTCCCTCCTTTTTCTCCCAACCTTCTGAGCTCCTCTGTTTTGTATTTGTTCATTAATAATTGTTTGCAGTTGCATTTGAATTTTCTAATGTTATCAGACGTCATAAGGCTTTTCCAAAGGATTATCCCACACACCGAAATGCTTTTAGGAGCTGTACGGACGGCAGGTTGGGGAAACATGTTGGTGCTGAGTGTCTGCTGCAGGTTTTGGAAGAGGTGAACAGTTAGCGCAGCGAGCAGCTCCATGTGAAATGTCCACCATCTTTTTTTTTTTGGTTCACTTTTTCCACACTGACTCACCTGCTTTGCGGTTTCCAAAGTCAAAGAAATGGAAGCAGCAGTTTGTTCACATGCCTTGCATGCTGCTAAAAACTAAAACTAACTCGTGCTACACATGAAGCTGAGTGCAATGTGACGTTCATTCTTTTAAGTGCAATATATGGAGCTAACATTATTTATTATTCATTTATTATTATTTACAGTATGTGTAGTTTTTTATCTTTTCATTTCTTTTACTTATGCACCAAAGGATTGCATTCAATTTCGTTGTACTTGTACAATGACAATAAAGATTCTATTCTATTCTATTCTATTCTATGTCGACTCGATGCTTTGACAGCCTCACTCAGCAGTTATGGTTTTTATTATGGCTTTATGAGCTTTGTTCCAAAATGAGAAAATGACACTTGTAGAACGACCGGTGGAAGGAAATGAAGGCGGATTAAGATTTTAAAGGCCTCATGGAATGAAAACTGCAATTTTGGTTGTTTTTTTTTGTGATAGGGAACGTCTCAGGGCCACATAAATCCTGTGCCATGCATTAGACCTGTGATAAACAGAGACATGCACACAGCCCGTTCTCTGATGGTGTGTCTCAAATCGCGCACTTCTGCACTTACACTGAGTATTTTGAGTGCATAAGTGCGTTCACACTGAAAATACTAACAAAATGCAGTGCACTGCAAATACCCGGATGTCCACTCAAAACGGTCAAAAAGTTGAGTGTGGAACGACGGACACTTCTCACCCTGACGTCACCACTGACCGGAAGGAGCTACCTAAAAAAGCTGAGTTGACTTTTCGTTTTACGACTGTTAATATGTCACTTTATTAAGTTTTATTTTTTTTTTTTTTTTCAGGCGAGAAAGTAACCACGTAGATTCCAAATATGAGCTCAGTTTGTCCGAATAACGTCTGTTTTGAAAATTGCTTCGAGGTTTTCGGATAACTCTCAAGCTAGCGATTGTGCACTGCAAAAAGTCCAAATCTTACCAAGATTATTTGTCTTATTTCAAGTAAAAATGTCTTATATCTAGTCAAAATATCTCATGACACTTAAAATAAGACATGATCACCTCAGAAATAACTTGTTTTTAGACGATATTCATTCGTTTCAAGTGAAAATTAGCTTGAAACAAGAAACAAATTTTGCCAATGAAACAAGCAAATTTTCACTTGTGACACAAGTGAACAAGTGAAAATTTGCTTGTTTCATTGGCAAAATTTGTTTCTGACGACTTTTTGCATTGTGAAAAGTACAGTCACTTCCGGTTGTTTACAAAAATAAAACTCTAATACCTTAGAAGCAGTGGTGATGCTTTTATTTTGAAGATAGGATGTGTACACGTCTACTTCTGGAGAACTTTACCACCAAAAAGCTGTGGCGATCGTCATTTCCAGTAAGTGTACAATGGGAAGTGCGCCAATTGAGACACCCTTCACTGTTGAAATTCGCGCACTGTGCCGGTCAGTGTACTGTCAGCATTGGAAGTTGGAAGTGCGCGATTTGAGACACACCATGAAACTCTCCCTTTAAAACGAGCGGACAGCACTTCCTCCTTTCTGTGATGTCACACATACGGCGACTCCGCCCACTTAAACTAGCCAGCCTGCCTCCGCTCCCCAGGTAGCACGCTAACACGTTAGCCACATGACGAAGAAATGTTGACGGATGCAAGGAGCTCCTGAATCCCAGTACCGGGCGTCAGGTTCTGTGGCTTGGTCCGTTCTATATTCATATACACTGTTTATAATATATATATATATATATATATATATATATAAATAGATAGATAGATAGATATACCATTTATATTTATATAGGCTGTTTATATTTTTCTTTATATTTTTATATTTAGATATTTATATTATATTTATTATATATATATATATATACTATTTATATTTACATACGCTGTTTGTACTTATTTATATATACTGTTTATAGTTATACATACTGTCTATATTCACACATATTGTTTATATATACTGTTTATACTTATATAACTTATATTCCATATTTACACTTCTTTTTTTTACCTTGCTTTATTTATTTATTTAGGTTTATACCGGGACCTGAGTGCTAATTTCGTACCACTAGCATGTAAATGTGAGCTGGTATGACAATAAAGTTCCTTGAATCCTTGAGACTCATGTTTCTCTGCACACTCGTCCAAAAGAAACACAAGTTAGAGACCAGCGGCTGATGGTCATTTCTTCCTGGGTCTCAAAGGATTTTAGTCCAAATTTGCTCGTCTGTTCGGCTCATTTCAGCGCCGATGAGACAAGTTACTTGCCTGTGATTGGCCTGACCATATGTCACTCAGAAAACAGTCAGCCAATCAGTGGCGCGGGGCTGATTCTCTCTTCTGATTGGCTAAACGAACCGTGCTGCCAGAGCTCCGGGAGAAAGGCAAGAGAGAGGAGCTGTGAAACTTTATTTATCAGACCACAGGGACTCAAAATCACAAATACATCATGCAGGGAGATCAACAGTTCAAATAAAACCCTGGAAAAGTGACAGCATGGGGCCTTTAATTATGATGCAAGTGACTATTTTTGGTAATTTCCGCACGTTACATATCAGGCCCATCCCCTGTCTCAGTTAGTTCAATAATCATTTGGTCTTCACCCAGCCAATCAGCAAAGATCGCTCTACATCCCAGGTCAATGATTGTGGCATTTGACCAATCAGCAGAGACCACGGTCACATCAAACTTTCATTTTTCTTCAAAGTCAGAAAAAAGACGTTTTGCAGCTCGGTTCACTGGACATTTATCATCAAAACATCAAAAATAAACATGGTAAGTTGATGAAACTCACACATTTTATTGTTGAGTAGTTGTGCTAAGTGGTGGTATATGTGTTGTTTGTGGAGGACTTAGTGAAATGAGTGAAAATACGGCTTGAAAAATGAGGGCACCATATTTAATCATACACCCTGTTCACTAAAAACTATTTGTGTCCGTTTTTGGCCATATGCCCAATGCATGTAACAGCATACTTAGTGCATTTTCTTTACAAATAAACCAATACAACTCAGGATATTATGTTTTAATGTTGCCAAAGGTTTTTATAACACTGTATAGTGATTCAGAGATCATTTCAACTCTGTTTTTAGTTTATAAAGAGTAAATATGAGTGATTTTTGTCAGTTCATGGCCTTATAACAGTTGCTTTATTGAATGTGTTTACTTTTTAGCTTCCTTCAACATTTTATGGCAAGAGGAAGGAGACTGCTGTCGTGCCAGCCCACCCTGACATCAGTGATGATGATGATGACGAGGAGGAGGATGACCAAGACAAACAGACACTTCCTCGAACCCTCATACACGTGCCTATATCAGCACTTTTGTTATAATGTTCACTTGATGTTTAAATGTTGTAGATAGATAGATAGATAGATATACTTTATTGATCCCAACCAGGGAAATTCTGGTGTTCCAGCAGCAACAGTAGAAACATATAATAAAGTTAAATAAAATAGAATAAAAGCTAAATATATACAATAAAGACTATTATAAAGACTATCTAAAAACGTGCCTACACGTGCCTATATCAGCACTTTTGTTATAATGTTCACTTGATGTTCAAATGTTGTAAAAAAAACAAAAACAAAACATGTTTCTTTCATCTTATAGGTGTTTTTCTTGTATTTTTGATCTAAATACTTATTGGATTTTTTTTTTTTTTTTTTTTTACCACTGACGGGTAAGTAACCATAAATGGTAACTTCACTGGCCTTGATTTTCTATAGGAAAATCTATTTGAATTTCAAAGTATTTCAATGAGTGCCCTATAAAGGGTTAATGCATGGCAGGTAGCTGAGGTCCTGGGCGCTCGGCGGGCTGGAGCCTCCATATTTCAGAGTTATTAAGCGATGACCCTCTCTCCTGAAATGAGGACGTGGCGCTGCGAAGATGAACTCTCTCATTTGATAAAGTGCCATTTTGGTGTAAAAACACAAAGTTGTCCATTAATGTGTGCTGGAGACGTTAAGAGCTGATGAGATTGGCGCCGTCTGATAAAAAGTGACACAAATTAAAGCGAAGCGATGGTGGTTTTTAACAGAAAGTACAGCAGGTGACCGAGGTCCACGGCGGCAGCACTTTACCCACTGGCCTCCGCGTTTCACAGATATTAGATGATGAACTTGAGGATCTTTTAGTGGAAAATGACTTACCTCGTGGCAGCCGCTGTGGAAATGAACTGTTAAATTGTATAAAGTGCCACTTTAGCGGTAGTACAAAGTGTGCACTGATGCGTTCGGGAGAAAATGAGATTTCCAGCGCTTGAGACAGAGCGACTGGTCGCACAATAAATAATTCAATTAAGAACGTTTTTTTCCTCCCGGTGTTCACACCAGGACTGTCCCAAATTCCTCAGAAAGCAGATGTAATGTTGACAATTTTTTTTTCCTTGGCTCCAAATCTGTAATTCATCATGCTGGTCACAGTCTGTGATTTAAAACCTGGACGTTTTATCTGCATGTTTCTTTCTTGAAGGAAACTGGATCCACATCGTTTCAGCTGCCGCTTTCCAATGCAAATCATTATTCTGCTAACATTATTACATTACATGAGCCATAAAAACATCTGTCTAACAGCTGCCGTGTCCATGTCTTGGTCCGATCTGCTCTCTTTGGCCTCGTTTACACCTCGCGTTAAAATGTGATCTCTGCTTCCGGGTATGTTCACTGGATGCTGAGATCTGATGTCAGGACTTGCAGTTACACCTCGTATTAACATGCTTTCCTCTGATCTGGATTCTGCTGCACTGAGATTGGCTCTCAGTAGGCGGGGTAATAAATAACAAACATAACTTTTTGAGTGTACTATTACTTTATCCAGATATTCCCTTACTCCTAGATATGTCTTTGTCCAGCAGTAAAGCCTGGCTGGTTGTAAAAATAAAGCTAAACTGTAAGTAACATCATTAACATGAAGCGTGACGAGTGAGAGTGAGTTACATTAGATGAGTGGGAAATCAGTTTTACTTCATTTCCAGCACAACCCAGATGACTTTTCTTGTTTTTGTTTTTGTTTTTGTTTTTTAACACAATGATTTTCTGACCAAGAGATTACTTGTAGGAACCAGGGATGGCACGATCCACTTTTTTCACCTCCGATCGAGCTCCGATACCTGGACATCGGCCAATACCGAGTAACAAGCTCGCATGAGGCTGCAGTAACACACACGAACCTTCTTATTAGAAGAGCTCCTTTAATATTAACGAAGAAAAACCTAAACAAATCAAGTGCACAGCGATGCATCATCAACTAGCTGTAAGTAGATTTGGCTCACAGTAATGAACCACTACAATGAATTTTCTGATTTGCCTGCAGTACCAAAGCACACCACTGCAGTGCTATACCGTAATCAAGACAAGGCATCCAGCAAGGCACCGCAGAAGAAGAAGAAAACCTCGATGTTCACTAGCTGCTGTGAGGCTAACACACTGTGGTAGATTACCTACAGAAATATTATCTGTCATGTATCGGTATCTGTGTCGGTAATATCAGTCTGACATCTGATCCATGAATTAAACCTGGATCAGCACCGGCACCGCTCCCAGCATCGAGGTTCGACTACAAACTGAAAGGAAAGAAAACAGTTTTTTTTTTTAATGGACTGAGGGACACATTTGACTCTCTCAAAGCTCCTGTTGGATTACTCTGGATTATTTTGCCTCTGACCTTCAGTTTGAAAATGTGGTGATGCTGCAGACTCCCAGCTGCAAGGTGAGCTGCTCTGAATGAACCTTTTTTTTTCTCTCTTTTGCGGCTCGGCTGATTTATGAGGCATTTGTGCGACCGGTGTGAAATTTGGAGAATCTGCAGAAGATGCAGTTTCAGAGAAGCTTTGAATGAAGTTGAAGCGGCGAGGCCTCGGCGGAGGGACGCTCATCGTAGGACTTTGGAAAGCTCGATCTGGGAAATAACAGCAGAATTGTATGGTGGACTGAGAGCTACAGTGATGACTTTCATATTGCAAGAGGTCATTTTAAAACAAAAAAAAATCAGGTAATATTGTTTAACGTACTGTATAGTGCACCGTTTATCGATGCTAGACATTCAGTGCATCATGTTCTGGAAATAATTACGGCTGTAGTCTGTTAGTCGACTGGTTGATTTATTGGTCGATATGTTCTTGGTCAACCAAATCTGATTGGTCGATTATTTGCTGTGTTAATGTTTTGACAATTTTGGATTAGCCCAACCCACTGGCATAGACAGACAGGTAGGCCCGTAATTGGTTTTCCCAATATTTGCTTAATTAAGAAGGTTTAATGAACATTTAGTCCTCTACCACGTCAAAGATGTCGTCAGTGTGGCAGCATTTTACCAAAATACATGGAAAAAAAGTCGAATGCAAACTTTGCAAACAACAGTTTGCGTATCACAGCTCAACGATCAACATGGCATATCACCTAAAACGCTAAGCTAACATGTCTGCGTTAGGTCGCTCCGTCAGTTTTAAGTATAAATATATCAGAATTGGCATATTTCAAAGTTTTAGTCTAATAATCGTTTGATAACTGCAGGTGCACACATCCGCGACGACGGCAGCTTGACATAGTACTATTTTCGGAAATCATAGGCTATGGTAGTGCGTAGGTGCACGTGATTAGGGATGTCACGATTTTTTGATTTCACGAATATCCACGATTTTAAACGCCACGGTTAATTATTCGTGAAGGTTCCTAAACACCGTCACTTTCCTAAGATCATGCCGGACGCGGGACCATAGGCAGCGCAAGTCACACGGAACCAAAACAACTGCGAACTGCGAAAAAAAAAAATCTGGGTTCGCCCAGATTTATCTAACAGACATTTCTCTGGATCCAATAGAAGTGCAGCTTTCGTTCTCAACCACACTAACATAGGCCTAGCCAATCAGAAGTACGGCGGGGGCGGGACTTGGTTGTTGACAATCAGGCGCTCCATGTGCCGTGGAAAGTGAGCCTCGTTAGCCTTCAGTGACACACATAGATATATATGTCTATGTGATGCACTGCAGCCCACAGGATGGACTGCAGGTTCATGAAGCCCGGGGAGGACAGCAAAGACGTCTCTTAAACCGATGATGTCGGAGCCGACAGGATTCGGCACGCCTACTTTACACATCGATATCTCCTAGACCGTTTATGATATACAGAAACCTAAATAAATGTCGAAAACCAGAGAAACGGAGCTTTGCGCCTATATACAGGCTATTACCGTAACTCCGTAGGACCACTGACACTTCGACCGTCCAATCACAGAAGAGTCCCCGGTGTGTCACATTTTTGTAATATGAGCTTCTCATACCATAACTCCTGAACCAATGGTGCGACCGAAAAAATTCAGATGGTTTCTGAAAGCAGAGAACCGGAGCTTTCCGATGGTGTGCAAAAGCACTCAGTCATTGCACAATTCTACAACCATAAAAAGCATGTAACATTGTAATTTATTTTCACTGTTACAGTGTTATTTATGTTTCAAAGGGAAGCTAAATATTATTTTTGTTATGTTGGCATGGAAATAAATGAAACGTGAATATCTATAAGGAGTGTTCATGTGATTTTATACATTTATAGTGTGAAATTAATTAATATATAATAATCGTAAAATCGTGATTATTTCTCTTACAATAATCGTACCAAGAAAATCTATAATCATGACATCCCTACACATGATGCAACGCTGTCAGAGCTGATCGACTCCAGTGTGTCATTTAGTGCAAAATAATTAGGTCAAAAATGATTTAATATACTGCAAATACTAGTCGTTTATGTTTATTTATAAACAAGGTGGACAAGGCTACCAGGTAGGCTACTGCCCAGTTAATTAATCTAAAAATAGTAACTTTTTTGTTTGTTTGTTTTTTAATAGTGGAAATAATCGCTTCTGTTTGGTTTAACGGAGTTTATCCGCCTCCTGTCATGCAGCTTGGATTTTACACGGGAATGAAATCACGCAGGCCGACCTGAGATCTGCAAAACGGGAATCAGAAGTGGCGCTGGCAAACAAGCGTGGATTTGTCCGACACGGGTTCAAACAGCAGCACCAAGCGACACGCACAATGCAGCTCCTCTGCAGCCGGCCACCAACCACAGCTCCCAGTATTCATCAGTCCAGTGAAGAAACGCTGCTCTCCATCACAGCCTCAACTCCAGTCAGCGCTGCATCAGGAGGCGCTTTTAGCCACCGCCTCCTCCACCTCCTCCTCTTCTTCTTCTTCTTCTTCTTCTTTTTCAGCAAGTCATGCATGAGGGATGTTTTAAATATTTAATGTCTCCCATGATATCCTTCATGTTTCCCAAATCCTCCCTCTCTTGCGTAATCTTACATAAATGTGTTGAATATTTAAAGCCACTTGCTTGTTTGCTGCGGATGGAAAGTTGGACTCAGTGTGAAGAACAAAAAGGACAGAAAAATGAAAGAAATGATGGTTGTTGGAATAATTAAAAAAAAAAAACAGAAATATGAGAACATATATCATGTTGGAAAAAAAAAAAAAAGTGTGTCGTTAAAGTTGTTCATGGAAAAACAAATTGCAGCCGGTGGTGAAAATCCTGTTAAAAATCCTGTTAATGTGACAAATTTCCCATTTATGTGATAATTAATTGCCATTGTTTTCCCGTAAACATAATAATTATCACATGATAAATATTCATCCCGTTACTGATGAGGCCGAAATTTTCAGATTTAAAAAATGATGATGTGACAGCTGAAAAAAAATGATTAACAGTGGAACATTTATCACTAGAAATAGATTTTTTTGTTAAATTAAACATTTTTTTAATGTAATAAAACCTAATATATATTACAGGACTATTATTATATTAATGGCAGGTATCCTGTAATACATTAGTTATATGATATTATATTATTTGTTATTGTTTTAGTAGTCATAGTACAAATTGTGATTATTAATGTTAATTTTACAGTAAGATGAAGTTATTTCCTACACTTTGACACATTAATTGCTACAAATGTTAATTTTCAACACATTTATGCTCTCAGTTTTTGGAAATAATTACATGTTATTAATATACACGAGTAGGAGGGTTCATCCTCTTTTTTTCGAATTTAATTTACTGAATAAAGTTTGTGCGGCGAGTCTTTTGAGGGAGAAAAAAGACATGAATTAATGTTTTTCAGAGGAAATCGGTGTTGTTTTCTTCGTGATGGTCACCGGCCGGACTCTCAGGTTACCAGCCTTTTTATTTACAGCAGCAACAAGAACAACACAGGTAACATCCGTGCTTTTTCTCCCAAATTACACACCCAAACACACTGGAAAAAAAAAAAAAAAAAAAAAACAGAAAGCGCTGACAGATCCTCGTGAAGGGAGCAGCGTGCCAAACAGGAGGACGCTGAGAGCGATGTTTCAATTAAAGAATTAATGAGTGCTGTAATCGCCGCCCCCTCCCAGGCTTCCGTACGACGCCTCGCCGTCACAGTTTGAACGCGCTCCGAAAAAACAGCCCCCGAACGCACCGCAGAAACAAAGAGCGGGAGCTGAAAATAACTCGGGATACCTGCTTTGATGTCCGACACATAACAACCCCATTGAGAAATCAGCAGAAATTACATGAAGAACCTGAGCGTCGGCCCACTGCCCCGCTCCGCCGCCTCATTGGCCCCCGCCGCTTCCTGCTCCGCCGCCATTGGCTGTGGAGGCGGCCGCCGTGCCGATTCTCGCCTAGCAACAGGCACAAGTGCAGCCACTGCAGAGCTCCGCCCCCCTCCGACCGGGGGAGCAGCTGATAGATCGAGCATGTGGAGAGAGAGAGAGAGGAGAGAGAGAGAGAGAGAGAGAGAGAGAGGGGAACATGGGATGGCATATGCACACACATGAACACACACACACACACACACACACACACACACATGCACACACAGTTACAGAGCTCAAGATGCACACACACACACACACAGTGAACACACCTCCACACACACACACACACACACACACACACACATGCACACACAAGTACATCTTGTACTATCTTGTTTAACCCTTACATAACCAGGCAGGCTTGTGTGCAGCTGCAGCCTCCATGTTACATGCAACCGTCACACCGACATCAAAGGCTGCAATGGCTTCTGGGAGTTGGGGCCGTCACCTCAGACGACGCGTGATGACGGGATCGGCGCCGACATCATGCGGCGCTGAAACGACAGGAAATGAATCAAATAGAGTCGCGACAGTCGATGGTTTCAGTCGTTCAGCGAGAAAAAAAAAACAAACATGGTCTGATTTCAGCTTCAAGATCACAAAGACGCTGAGATCGTCTTCCTTATGTCTGCATATTCGTTATAAAATTAATACTTTGGGGTTTTTTGGCTGCTGGTCAGACTGAGGAAGACTTTTGAAGACATCACTTTGGGCTCTGACCTCTTCCCATGCAACTTTAGCTTTATTTTCACACTTTACACACCAAATGATTCGTCCTTTAATTGGAAAGCTAATAAACAATGAACATAATAATTCATTGCAGCCCCAATCGATTGAGAATCATCACATCTCCCGACAAACTGGAGCTGGATCCCTCCTCCTTCCTCCTGCCTGCTCTCTGCTCTGCGTGCTGAGGTCCTGACTGATGGGCGGCGGCAGGTTTGGCCCCGAGGCGTCCGGAGGAGAGAATCCACCCGTCAGGAGGATCCGGCTGATCCTCCTCACAGCGTCCACCCGTTCATCAGCGATGGCGATAATTAGCTGCAGCCTTAAAGCACCGTCACGGTGATTCTGCATGTCGAGTGTCATGTCGACGAAATGGAAAAGCTTCACGTTCCTGCTCGTCTTTTTCCCACATCACTCCTCCTCCCTTTCCTCCAGCCGCTGGTTTCCATTCATCCCACGACGATATGAACATGAACTTTCAGAGCCTTCACACTTTCTTCACTCCAGTTTTCCATCGGCGGGATAAAGTCCTCCACATGAGTTTTCCTCAACGCAGCAGCACTGTTGGGTTTTCAGGACTTTTTCAAATGGGCTCCATCCTCCACCGGGGAAAATAGTCCCCGAGGAAACGTTTGCTTTACACAGCCAATTATCAGCTCTTTGGCTTATGAGTGGCAGAAATATTGTTTTTTTTTTCTTTATTTTTTTCATTTAAAGGCAGGGATTTATCACAGACTTTTCTTTGAGTGGGGAGTTTTATTGTCCCATGATGGTTTAATAAAGTCTCCATCTCAACATGTGAATTTCCTTCGGGATGAATAAAGTATCTATCTATCTATCTATCTATCTATCTATCTATCTATCTATCGAATAAAAACTTGAGGGAAAATGTTGAGCACTTGTAATTTCAAACACAGTGAATATCAACACCAAGTCTCATCTGCAGGTCTTTAAAACTTCACGTCCCTGCCAGCTCCCCCCGCCGCCGCCGCCGCCTCCCCGCCGCCTGTCACTCATCCTGATGAGCTGGTGGATGAGCTCGGTGGGCTCGGGTCGCACTGCGAGCTCGTTACGTGGAACGAGGAGCGACCTGGCTGGCGTGCAGCGAGTCTGGCGGCGTGTAAACCGCCTCCGCTCGCCCCGCTGCCGCCCTGCGTCCTGCAGCTCCGAGCCTCCACTTTCTCCGTCTCCCTGCTCTGCGTTTCATCTGACGGCTGGAGTCGCTTTGCAGAAGAAGCTTTTCCATGCAAAACATCACAGGTGCTGCTTTGTTAGAGAGTAAATTAGTCAACAGTAATGATGTTAAGTCAGAGAACAATCGGATTCCTTTGAACGGCTCTTTGGGGCAAACGATGGGATCTGACTTGTAGGTGAGAGCCGTTCTGTTTAGGATGTTTAACCCTAACCCTGACTAACCTTAACCTTGTCAGAATAGGATTAAATAACAGAATCCCAACATAATCTGATCCTAAATAGTCCTAATTTTAATAATTCCTTGTTTATAGTGTTTATATTGCTTGCTGCTATTTATTATCTGTTTATATCTGTTTATACTGTAAATATACTGTAAATTTGCTTCATATTTTGCTATCCACTTTGCTGCTGTAATGCTTGAAATTTCCCCACTGTGGGACTAATAAAGGAATATCTTATCTTATCTTATCTTATCTTATCTTATCTTATTTTGACCCAAACCAGTTTAAACCCTAATCGTAACCATGCCAGAGTAGAGTTAAATAACAGATTTCTAACAGAATCTGATCCAAAGCTGAACCAAAAACAAACGAACCCTAAATAGTTACTAAATTAGACCCAAGCCAATCTAAACCCAAGTGTGAACCATGCCAGAATAGATTTAAAGAACAGATTCTCAACATAATCTAAGCCTAATCTTCACCACATGGTTTCAACCCCAAAACTCACCCCACAAGCCGCCCGTACCTCCGGATTTGGAGATGGAGCTGGCGTGAGATTTTGAGTGTACTGTTCCTAACGCCAGACCTTAACCTCACTTTAACTGACCTAAACCAACAGAGGCAACGGGCACCAGCCAATCAGAGTTGGGGCGAGTGTCACCAGTATCCAGGTGGGATCGGATCATCAGACTCGGAGGTAGACGACGAGTTTTGAGATTAAAAAAAAAGAAAGAAAGAAAACGAGCCAAACTTGAAAACGCAGCAGCATTTGGATGCTCTTCAGCAGTAAAGGCAAATGATAAAGCAGAGGGCAATATCTGCAAATCAAAAATATCATTTTAAAAGAAAAGATTTTCCCAAAAAAGGAACGGCGCCATCAGATCTGGTTCCCGTCAAAGAGCCGTAATCCCCATCGCCGGCCAACAGGATGTGCAGCGGTCAGAGCTACCACAATAAAACACTTAATACAGATTAACACATCAGTTATTAAACTCTCTGAAAGGACCCGTTCAGCACAATGAGCTGCTTTTACTTTTCACACTGAAATACACTTTCCTGATTCGGAAGGCAGGACTTTTATTTTGAATGGACTGTTTTCACCATCACGGTGTTGCTTCTTTTATTTTGGTGAAAGACTTTAGCACTTTTTCCACCTCTGCCAGTGATACGGACCTCACCTAAACGAAAAGCCAATCTCAGGCAAACAGGGGCATCTAGGCATGAACGTGTGAGGTCAGACACTCTATACTTTCTTAAAAATTATATTTCAGACAGAGCAGCGGTGGGACGGGACGATGTCATTCTTACATTTCCTCCATCCACATTTTCTCAGTTGACCCTGAGATCTGAACTGCAGGTTTATAGAGTTTTTACAAGCACTCACACACACACACACACACACACAGAAAGCCGACATCCAAAAAGCGCTGCTCGCCGCCGTACACACTGCACCCGCTGCACACAAACACAGTTGAAGACTATAAGTGTTTGCCCGCATTCCTATCGACTATCACTCAGCCAACGCCGACATGAAATATAGGTTGTTTACAGCAGCCGAGGAGCAGCGGCTGCGCGATCAATACATAACCAATCAACTCATAGACAATCAATGGCGGCAGCATTGATTTGTGGTTGGATAATAATGTCAACAGGAGCGCAGCGGGGAGGGCGATTAGCAGGGCCTCGCTCACAAAATACGAGCCGATGGTGTTTCAGTCAGAGCCGCCGGGGGATCAAAGAGCCTCCATGCACAGTTTGCTTTAACCACTCATGTGCTAATATCAGATAAATGTGATGCCATTTTATTCCGTATACTAATAACACAGTCTGCTTTTAGAGCATTACAGTCAAATACAAAAGCACGAGTCGAGAAAAAAAGAGGAAACATGACTTGTAGAGAGGAACATTTTCACATCTGCTCAAAGACAGCAACTTTATTTTTAAGACGGACTGCTCAGCGGGGTCAAACATCACAAAAACTACAACCAAGATACATTAAACTGATGCAAACGTGTAAAAATCAGCTGTGATATTTGTGGAAATTTATTAAGATTAAGACGCTGCTTTATAATGTCATGTATGTTCTCCTTCTGCTGGTTGGAGAAACACATCTGGACTGAACTCTACACGTTCATGTGCAATATATGCTGCACACACACACACACACACAAAGATTGAGACGTTCTTTGGCTTATGAATGGCAGAAATATTGTTTGTTTGTTTTGTTTTGTTTTTTCATTTAAAGGCAGGACTTCATCACAGACTTGCACTTGAAAAGGTGAGTGTGTATGTCAGTGATGGATATGCTTGTCTCAAAATTTCTCATTTTGATTTTGTCTAGAGATGCTCTTTTTTTGGTAACATTAAATAGAACGACTGCAGTAAAAATACAGACTTTCATTTCATATTTCTGCCTTTTCTCGGTGTGAAGATTTCTGCTGAATGTCGTTTGAGCGGTGCCTCCTGTCCTGCAGACGTCGTCAGCTGAACTGTAGGCCGACACAAACTCAGCTCGCTGAATTTCCTTCCATGTGACATGAACGCAGTGTAACTGGGGGGATCAGATTCAGATCGGATTCAGATCTCCTTCGTCGTGGCTGCAGCATCACTCTGGCAGCCCCTGAAGTCTCCTGGCAGAATGTTTTTACCCAAACAAAGATGGAGGCAGCAGGAGAAAAATACCCTGTGTGTGATCATGGGCTTGAGACTCCATTAAGCAATGAGCGTGATCTGTAAACTGGGGGTTTATTCTGGTGCTGTGTGGAAGGTCAAAGGTCACTCCAGCGCTCAGTGTCCTGCTGGAGGTACATATTATGGGTCTGTCTCAATCGAAGGGCTAGATGACGCCTCCTACGGTGCCCACGTAGGAGGCGTCCGACGTAGGTGCCGATACCAAGTTTACCGGAACTAAAAGTTTAGTGCATTGAGACGGTGTAGCCTGCGGAGGATTCCTACGTCATTATTATCGAGGCTTCCCGAAGCGCATTCGAGTGATGCAGCGTAAAATGCCAAAGTAGGTTTCGGAGGTGTGTCAGTGAACACCTGTGCATGAAACAAAACGATAAGCAGCTTCAGCGCTCTCAAGATGGACAACATGGATTCTGTAGTTTTATGTATTTTATTTTATTTTGTCTTCGTGAAGATGCAGAAAATTAACATAATTGTTACACCTCACAAATTGCAACAGACTATCCCTATTAAAGTAATTGTACACATGGCTACATTGTAACGTACCTGATGTGCTGATGGTTGCTATGGAAACATCATGCAAAATGCCTATCTAACTCATCTAACTAAACTTGCATTTAGAGGCGTTGTTCGGATACAGTTAACAGCTAAACCCAATCTATGGTGGTAATTATAGGCATGAAAACTTATCAAAACGTCATGATATAAACATTAAGACGGTCTAAAACATGCTTCATAATTCCAGCAATGGTGACCGATCCAGAAATTCAACCGGACCGAAAGGTACCCTGGGAAGTAGGCTGTAATGTCGGCCGCGAAGCATCGTGGAGGTGTTTTCTGCAAATTAGTCAAAAATAGGCCGGATCTGTGGGCTGCATCTGCAGGACCCTGCGCGGTAAAATTGAATTGGGACAGCACTTGTCGCGCCGCCGTGACATAAGCAGCCTACAAATACGACCTAGGTAGCGTACAGGCTTTGAATTGGGACAGAGCCGATGAGTTTATGAGTTTATTAGGCTCCCCGTTAGTCTTCACCGAGGCTAAGACTATTCTTCCTGGGGTCCAAATTAAAATGAAACATTGAACTTTACATAAATACAACAAGTAAACAAAAATACAATTACATTGAATAATTAAACATAACAAAACAACAACAATGGCAATTCATTCGCTGCATTACAGCTACACTTTGGTTGTCAACGTGTTCAGTAAACTTAAAATTTCTACTAATTATACTAATTACTTCTTGTAATTTCTTTTTGAATCTCCATTTATTATCTATCATGATTACATTTGTAGGGAGCTTATTCCAACATGTTACTGCTCTGTACATTACAGTTCTCTCAACATGATCAGGACGGGAGGCTGAACTGGGATCTCCTCCCTGGCCTGGGAGCACCACTGACTGCAGATCTAGTGCGGCCACTTCATCTGCTCCACAAATCACATTAACGCCTGAGATCGTGTAACACTAATTAAATATGTTTAATTACTGGTGTTTTCAATTAGGGACTTAATCCACAAAACCATAAAATCACGCATCGTCTCTCTTTACCTCCACAAGATGAGAGAGAGTGATGGAAAACCTCAGGATAATCTCAGTCTCAATCTCATGTCCAGGTTCCTCAGGCAGGTGAAAGCATGCAGAAGTCAGTGTGATGTGAACGTCTGTGATGCGTTTAAAGCACTAAAGCAGGAAACGAGTGACATCCGGCGCACCGGCACCTGCTGAAATCAGCCGGAGACCCCTGACCTGACCCGCTGAGTGTGTGTGTGTGTGGCTGCACATGCTTTCTTTCTTCATGACGGGGGGGAGGAGCGAGCCGAGGAGCAGCTCGTCAAAGGCAAAGAAAAGACGGGAGAAAAAAAAACAACAAAAAAAGCATGCTGTGAGGATATTTTAACAGCTCCTTTAAGCTGTCATCTCCGAGAGCCGATGAACTCGTTGTCCCCTCGCCGTTTTCCAAATTTAGATATCACAAGTTTGGCAGACGATTACAGAGGCTGACAGTTCTGAAGGAGCATTAGCCTCCGTTGCAGGTTGTGGGAAGACAAGAGATTTATCCACAAACCCAACAGTCTAACCTGCAGTGAAACCTGCGTATCATTGCTCCGGGCTTCTATTACGTTTTTTTTTTTGTTTTTTTGCTTTGCAGGTGTCTGGCTGCTGCCTGATTGTCTGAATAATCGTCCTGCAAACCGCTCGCTATTTTGTGCCTCTGATGCTCTGAAATCTGATCCGTCTGCAGGAGAGTTGCTTCAGCACAGGGCGGAGGAGCGGAGTTTGAATACGTGGCCTCCATTTTCTTGCTGCCTTGCACAGACTGGAGTCATGGAAGCATATCTCGGAGGCTGATCATCTGATTGGTTGAGTTTAACCTCAGAGGACGGAGTAAAACAACGTGGAGTGCAAAGGGCAAAAAAAAGAAGGGACTCTTGTCAATACTAGATACATGACGTTTCCTGTGGCACTGCGCTCAGGTCAGAACGTCACAGAATCTAATCAGTGGGAAGCCGTGATGTTCGGTGAGTGCGTCCACGCTCCCCAAAGGATGATTCCTCTTTACTTCGGTGATCCCATGATGGTTCCCCAGGCTAACATTTAACTCGTTATCGCTGTAATTCCCTACTCATGCTTCCCAGAGAGGGAATTCTGCCAAATTTTGGTGCCACCCTCATGGCCACCCTCATGGCACCAAATTTTGGTGCCAACCCCATTCTCCTTTAACATGAACCAAATCAAATCAAATCAAATCAAATCAAATCCTTTATTTAACCAGATAAGCATCATTGAGATTTAAAACCTCTTTTACAAGAGTGATCTGGCCAAGCAAGGCAGAAAAAGACAAAGTTACAACATTAAAAACATTCCAACAGGCAGAAAACATAACATTCACAACAAAGTTCAGAAGTTCAGAACTGATTTCGTAGTCTTTAAAATAGTTTTAAATTCTCCTAGCGTAACTAGTCCTGGCAGTTTGAGGTCCTTCTGTAGCTCGTTCCAGGCCGATGGACCAGCATGACTAAAAGCCCTTTTTCCTAATTCTGTTCGCACTCTGGGGACGACCAGCTGAAGGGCATCTTGGGATCGAAGGGCATGCTGGTCCTGCCTGATGCACAAAAATACGCTTAAGTAAGAGGGTACCAGCCCAATCAGAGCGTTGTGCAAGAGAGAGAGCCATCGCGTGGATCTGCAGTGATGCACTCGATTGCCACATCTGGTAACAAAGGCAGCACCAGAGGCCAAGCTGGTTAAATCTGACAGGTTTATAATATCACCTCCTCCTCTCTTACTCTTGCCTTTTTCTCTTGGCTCCAGTCCAGTGTCGCTTATTTGAAGAGGTTTTTTTTAATGCAGTGATGTCTCATGTGCCCCTTTTCCACCAAGAAGAACCTGGTTCTAGTTCGGAGCTGGTGCTAGAGCCAGTGCTTAACTGGTTCCAACAAAGAACCGGTTTTCTTTTCCATCGGCCAAGAGCCAAGTCAGAGCCACGTCATGACGTCATCGTAAAACGTGATCACGTGACTGTATGTGTGGGTGTGCGAGACGCTCGCTCGGACTCACAATAACCAACATGGACGACCTCATCGTAGCGATGCAAGTACTGCCCGTGTCTTTACAAGCCTACATTGCGATTCAGAGGCGAAAAGCGTATTTATCGCTGGCTACCCGTCGTATTTGTGGTCGAAACGAACGGTGACTACGTTTAGCTTTACGTTTATAGCGATCGCTGTTCCCGTTTGGGTCTGTAACCCTGCCCACCAATGACGTGGTGGGTCGCGTCATCGGTTCTTTCTCTGGCTCCTGTTTAGCCCCTGCTCGAAGTCGGTGCTTGCCCGGAACCAGTTTGGCCGGTGCTTAGGCGGTGGAAAAACAAAGAACTGGTGCTCAGTCAGGCACCGGCTCCGAACCAGCCCTGGAACCTCTTTGGTGGAAAAGGGGTAATGGATGCATTAACATGTTTAACTTGTTGCAGCATCCATATCCAAGATGGCCCCTGCAACAACACCTTAAAGGAATATTGCCCGAAATACCCTTTTTCCAACTGACCCAGACTGAGAGCAGATGTTCGATACCGTTTTCACCTCTGGTTCCTGTGGGTGCACACACCGTGGATCATGCGGATTTGAAATACATGTCTTGAATTTATTTATTTATTTATTTTTAATTTCAGGAGAAGTTAGATGGTGGATCTACGTCAATATCTGAGACAAAAAAAAAAAAAAAAAAAAAAAACCTAAATCCCTGCATGCTTCTTGCTGTTGATTTTATCATCTTATCAGCAGTGTGTATTTTCAGTAAATCTGATCTCAGTGTAGTAGTTTCCAGAAAATAACAGCTGTTCAGCTCTTCTCATTTTAGTTTTTCTCAGCCTATGAGATCATTTCTGCCTGAGAGAAATGTTTGAAGAACTAAAACTGCAAAACTGAATATCAGTTATCACATCAGAAGCACTTTATTCAGCAAAGGCACTGCATATTGTGAGAAATCAATCATCATACCTGATCTAACATGAGACATATTGAGACAACAGCAACAGGAGAAAGTGGCGTGGCAGATAATAAAACACCGCAGATTAAATAAATCAGTGTAAATAACTCCCTATGCTTTCTCTACATTTCTAATTTATGTATAAGCACGTCATATCTGAATAGGTGGCCTCCATTTTCTTGATGCATTCCAAATTATGTTGCCTGAATTCATCATGCTGTTGGTGAGTTATGGTAATATTGCTACTTGTGCAGCCGGTATTAAATCTCATTCATCGGTGGTGTTTGCATGCAGATGCTCCAGCTCCAGGGAAGTGAGAAAACTGCTGTGACTTCAAGTCCTCACCTCTTTAACAGTTAATACCGGGCCAATTCATTCTCTGGGCCCGAAACGCCTTAAGTGGGTTTTAATTCAGCCGACAGCCGTAATCACACACCGCACATGAGGCTGTCACATTCACCGGGATATGAAAATTGTCCTGCTCGGCGAGGCTCCGCTTTGTGTTTAATGCATTCAGCTCACACTCCTCTCCTCTGCAGGACAGGACAGGTGGCGTAGGTGTGCCGCGCCGCGTTCAAGGACACGTCCAACTTTGGGGCCAACTCTTCCACCGAGCGCGGCGCCGGTGTCTTTTCCAGTGTCCGAGCGGCTCAGGTGTCATTTCCCCGAGCTGTGCTCAGCTCTCTGCAGGTTTCTCCGCTATTTAACGCTCATTATCAAGATACATGCTGCAGAGCTAAATCACCTACAGTTCTTTACACAAGTTCTGCCAATCAGAGAGCTGTTACCGTGGTGATAAGAACGGTTTCACATGTGCCAGTCTAAATGGAGAACGTTTTACATGTTTTTTTTTTAGGTTCAAGGAGAGGAGGTTTTTTGCTTTTTACCCTATAAAACCATTTATATCATATATGATACACATTTTCAATTCCGTCAATACTTGACCAAAATACTGTTGTATACCTTTGAACACTTCCCCTGTTCACCCTGGACCATACCATTGGCACTTATTTTTTATATATATATATTTTGTTATAGGACTAAATAAAGGGTTCAATTTCAAAAAATTTGAATTTTCTGCCAATTCTTTCATAGTTCAGGCTTTATAGGGTTAAAATATGACATGTACAGTGTTGTACCTTGCCCTTTTTTAGTCAGAATCCAAAGCCATGATCCCTCTCGTAGAGCAGGGGTTCTCAAGCTTTTTTTAACTGACACTAATACCTGAAGACACACGGCGCATTTGGGTCTGCCTTGGCTGTTCTCAATAAAACCAAACTTGATAGAACTGTCGTCATATTTTCTCGGCTCAGGTTGTTTGCCACTGGGCCCAGCATCACTTGATGAAGTGGACGGGCACACAAATGTATCCATGCTCGCCGGCGGTGGCTAGCTCGTTGATTAGCAGCATTAGCGCATAGCCTCATCTCAGCAGCAGAGGTGCTTTGAGCCCTGCAAGCGCCTGCAAACACAGTGTTTATTTCACAATTTAATGCCCCCACAAAAAAGTCAAAAAAAAAAAAAAAAGATAATAATAATAAAAAAAAAAAAAAAATACATTACTAACCGTGAATTTTTTCGCAGACCCCTTGGCTATGCATCGCGGACCCCCAGGGTTCCACAGACCCCACTTTGAGAACTGTGGTCATAGAGGACAGGCGCCATTCTTGTAAGACTGATTATTTGAAAAGTCTATGGGAGAAATAAATAGGAAATGCTTGCAGAACCTAGTCGAAGATCAGTAAACTTGGTTTAGGATAACTTTACTATGTTTCGGCTACTATGGATTATGGCTACACCAACGTTGATGGACTTTGGTGTTGAAATCAAGGTAAGATGGCATTTGATATGAATGTATTTGGTTGTTGCTGCTGACTGTGTGCTCATTGTGCTGGGTTGCTCGTATAGGGCTGGTGGCGAGCTTACGTATCTTTTATAGATTTCCGAGGAAAATATGCTGATATGTGGTGAACTTACTGTATCAGCAGGATAAACGTGTGTCAGTTGTTGGGGTCTGTCATCCCCACGTTGCACCAGATTGCACCATTTCACTATACAGTTGAAAAAAATCTCCCATGAAAAAAATCTCCCGTGTTGCCCCCCCCCCCCAAGTCAAAAAGTCAAACTGCGCCTATGGGAAGTGTGTTGTGCAGCGTGTATAAGCAGACTGTAGACACAGCACATGAGGCATAAAGCAGTGCTTACAGGCTACGTAAATACATCTGTTGAGAGATGTGCTCTCATTTCATTTGTTATTGTCATTATGCCCCTGAGAATAAGTTTTTTTTTTTTTTTTTTTTTTGTTACGGCAAGCACTGATTTACTTAGTGACCTAATGTGATCATGTGACCTACCTGATTAGTCCACACAAAAGAGACAGTTGGTGTGCTGTGGTTACGTCACGTTAAACGCCGTGAGAGAAGACTCCGCTAACGGGTTCTGGGCCCAGACTCATCGTGCACAGTTTGGTGGGTGTTGAGTCTGGAGTCATCAGCAAACAACATGAGCAGGGAGGACGGAGACGCAATGAGAAACGTTATGAACTGTGGGAGACAAAGTTTTTGGGACACCTCTGTCTGCAAGGGCTGAAAGACACTATTTTAAATGAACCCGCTCCCGATGATGAGGAGGATGAAGGGAAAAACAGCGAGGCTTACACGGAGCTCATCCAGTTCCTAGACATCAAGAGCCTGTCGCTGGAGATTCTCCGGGAATATTACGCTGGAAAAGGGAAGCCCCGGGTGATAAACCTGCACACTGAGTTCATACAGACTAGAATAAAAAAAGGATAAAATACTGCAACAAAAGCAATAATAAGCAAATACTGCAAATTAAAGTGTGACCTGTAGTGCCAATAAGAGCATCGCAGAGGAAAAATTCATGGTTTGATGTTGAGCCGAAGCCTCCAACAAGTGTCTGATGGTTCATGTGCATTTCTCAAACCACAGGGCAGATCCAGCAGAGCAGCAGGAGGGCTGTGACACGCTGCTCGTTAGCCGAGCCCCCTCAACCCCCCCGGCCCCCTCCAGACCCCCCGACCCCCCCGCCCCGTCTTTTTTTACCCTCCCCTCCTTCCGGCGGCGGGGGGCTCCTGCTCTCTCGGAGCCCTGTGGAAAATAGCGGGACGGAGGCTTTGTGATTGTTATAATTTTCCTCTCAGCTCCCCTGTCCTCTCGTCCGCCGCCACCTGCTTCTCTTTCGGTCGCTGCCGCTCGCCTCTCGGGGGGAGTCGGCGCCTTTCATTGGCTCGCCGGATCGCCATGGCAACCGTATCCTTGCCAGTTTGCTGCCTCGCCGAGGCGACACGGCGGTGCGATTGCAGGACACTGAGTCATATCTGTGAGATGGCGTGTGTGTGTGTGTGTGTGCGTGTATGTGTGTGTGTTTACCGGGAAAGAGATCCAAGCTCGCTGTCACTGTGAGGAGAAGTACAGTAAATGGACCAGAGTTAGTCTTAATGATGCTGAAAATTTTATAAATCTGCATCTTGACAAGTCGTTTAGTCTCATCTTCAGTGTTCAGATCTTGTTTTTCTTTAAACGTGTCAAAGAATCTGCCAGTGGGATTAGATAATCCCACTGGTTTCCAACGCTAATTGACTTGTTTTCCTGAATTTTCTTGAATCAAGTGTCATTTTGTTTATTTTTGATCTGCCTTGTTCCAACACATTTATTCTTGTTGTGGTGAAACTGCAGTGGAAACAAGTGGGATTATCTCATCCCATTGGCACATTTTCTTTTTATCCTACACTCTCAGAAAATAAAGCACATAATTGTACCTTTAGGGGTACAGCGGTGTGTCACTGGGGCCTCTGAGGTTCAGCTTTGTATCCTCGACACTGGGAACTTGTACCTTACAGAGCCCAGTCTATTATAACTATAATATTGACTGGATAGTTATTCTACCTATTTTTCATATCCACAAATCTACAAAACTGATTTCATTTCAAGGCGACTCAACCATAGCCAAGTTCAAATCTACCATAAATTAATATTTTACCAAATTTATTTATTCATTTAGGTATTTATTTATACATAATTCATTATATTTGCATTACTTTCAGAGGGAACAGTACATATATGTGCCTTTTGGCTCTTAAAAAGGTTCACATAGTTACCGTGAGGTCCAGTAATGAGCATTAGCGCCCTGGGAGAAATTACTGCCTTCCGCCCTTCGGTGTTACTACTCCTAAATCTCCCCCTACCCATCCTTAAAATGCTAAATAAAATGCTAAATAAAATAAAATAAATTCCCTACCTATTCATGCCCTTAAATGACAAGGAACCGGAACCCAAGGTATTATTTTTGTTTGGCCTAAAAAAGCCACCGGCCGCTGTCAGGCAAGCCGGCCACGGCACCGGTCGGCATCAGGCGGGCCGACCGCGGCACCGCCCACCCGGTCAGGTCTGCCGGATCTGACAGGTGAGCGGTGCACACAGACTGCAATGTATAGCTTTCATTATAAATCAACTTTGGTTCATGTGCGGCTGCAGCAGCACAACGGACAATGACACAGACAACATGGTTGATTATTGACTGCGCAATGCGGCCATTCGCCGGTAATTGCGGCATCAGGCGAGCCTACCTACTGGTTTACATATGCAACAATAGCCTACATGTGTATTTGCTTAGACCCCAATATTAGACGAGGGCATTTTTTCAGGGCATCTTCAACGGAAAAAATATCATCTTATATTCAGATGAATACAGCAATAGAAAGCTGCTTTGCAGCGCTGATGATTTTTTTTTTTTTTTTTGCTCTCGTGCCGCCCCCCACGTGACATGAGAAAATGTCGCCCCTTGCCCGTGCCTAAAACCGCTACTGATTAGCGGTACATTTGTGTAGTTTCTGATGGTGCTACTATAATACTGGCTCCCAGCCCAGAGCAGCAGCACTGTAGTAGAGGTGGTAGTACAGTAGCAGTGTGTGTGTGTGTGTGTGTGTGTGTGTGTGTACTTTGCACCTGTGAACACCTGAGAAGGAAACTAAAGTATGACTCAGACAGAAACCACCTGCAGACCTCCCTGCCACGTTTCTCACGTTAGTTTGACGCTGCTCGCTCTGATGAACACTGAGGATCTGCATCACAGGGATTAGCATCAGTTTAAGGTGAGCGGCGCTCACGACACGGTGCTCAACACGTTTGTGATATCTGAGGCGGTTTAATGTCTAAGATTAAATGTGGTGTGGCGGTGTATTTGGATAAAAAAAAAAAAAAAAAAAAAAAAAAATCTGAATTTCCGGGATTAAAGCCATGAAAATTCACAAGATTTAATTCAAATTCACTGCTTTCATTTTATTTATTTATACATGTTAATTTATTAATTTATTAACATTTTAAGTCCCTCTTGACCAAATATGTCTCAGAAAAAATCATTCATCTCTTATGCATTATTGCTTGGTTTTATCCTGCAGATTTTGCTCCTGGTTTAATTGCCTGTTTTATACTTGTTTTTTCACTTTATTGTGAAGCACTTTGAGCTTCACCCCCGTATGAAACGTGTTATATAAATAAAGTTTATTATTAGTAGTAGTAGTTTTTTTCTCAGTGTATTACCACCCTCCCCTGGCTTATTATTTATTTATTTATTTTTATTTTATTTATTTATTTGGCCTTACAATGGCCCTAACATGCCGTCATAGACTAAGGGAAGACATTTGAAGGCATCGTTTTGGGCTCTGATCCGTTCCCATGTGACTCTGTCGTTACCTTTGACACTTTAAACACTGAGCGATTGATCGATTAATTGTAAAAGTGATGGTAAACGGCTGCAGCCCTGATGATTGCCTGGAGGCTCTGCTCCCTCAAACACCCGGGCCGTGTTTACAGAGCCGGCGCTCGGCTGGCTGCTCGAGCCGCCGCTCTGCAGCCTTCCCACAATGAGAGAGAGAGAGAGAGTGAGAGAGAGAGAGAGAGAGTGCATCCATTTTTGGCTCGTTCGCCTCAACAAGCTTCAATTTGTCTCCCGCTTAGAGACCAATCGACTCACTCAACCCTTCACCCCCGAGACCGAGAGCAGTTTGGATTAGAAAATGGAGCTCTGCTAAACAGCACTCAACAGTGTTTGAGCCGCTCGGCCAAACGTCCAAACGCTCAAAACACAGCAACCCTGACAAGAGCGAGGGGCGACGCCAAGCTCAGACGGATTTTTTATTTTTTTTCTCCAGTTTGTGTTTACCCCGCGCACTCGCTCAATAATTTGGTGAAACACACTCGGTTCATGTCAGGAGGCCGCCGCTCGTCGCCGAAACAGCTTATGTAAGAGGTAAAGATGGCAGCTGGCTCAGACGGGACGGCCTCGTTTCTGCTGACGTCTCCGGAAGGCAGAGTCTGTCTGCAGAGAGGAGCCGTCTCACCGCTTCGGCACCAAACTCAGGCAGCATCAGCGTTTCACAGCAAAGAATAGACGCTGGTCAAGATTCAAAATAAGAAATGTGAAATTCATTTTTTTTTGCATTCATGCATGACCCTGGTGTCCATGCAGCTGTGCAGTGGAGGCCATGTGCAGGTGTTTTCACTCACCTGTCAGCCAAGTGCACACTAATCGATATGCAGAGTCTTTTATTCCCTCCGACCCCACTCTTTTTAGATGATCTATTTTTATTTTATTAGGATTTTTTAAAGACTTATTTATGGATTATTTATTGGTTCTTCATTTCTTATTGTCCACATGTTTTCTGAGTGTTTCCTAACCTGATCTGACTATTGATCGTTTGATTGGCTGTTAGTGTAAATGAACATGGAGAGCTGCAAATGAATCGGGATAAGTAAAGTTGTCTGAACTGAACCCGCTTTACGGCAAACTGACACTCACGGCCGCTGCCCTGCATGCATGATCTGATCTTTAATAACTAAATACAGCGGCATGGCAGGGTAAAAAAAAAATGTATTCAGCTGGAGGAGGGGGTGATATTCCTGAAAAATCTGAGATTAAAGTTGTACATTTATGGGAAAAGATCTTGAAAATCCTGATTATTAAAGTCCTAAAGTTACAAGAAAAAAAAAAAAAAAAGAAAGTGTCTATCCTGTTGGTGGCCCTTGTAATACAGATATAAAAATGAGTTTGCAGCGATGTGAGAAATTACATTAAAAAAAAAAAATCCAGTATAATCACGATCATAATCAGATTAATCGTATTCATCTTGATTGTGTAATTATAAATGATCCGTCACAGAGGCAGTGTTATTGTCTCAGCTGGGAAAATGAAAAGCAGTGCTCTCTCTCTCTCTCCACGATGTGAAGTGGCTCTCTGCCAGCACAAACACACAGAGACTTTTTTTTTTTTTTTTTTTTTTTTTTTTATTGGGACTTAAATCGACATTTGGCGGACAGGCGCTCTTAGCCGGGGCGACTTACGGTTTTGTCCCAGCAGAAGAAGAAGAACAGGGTCTGGAGGCGTAAAAACCACAAAGCAAAGAGGAGCTCAGGCTCTCTGCAGGCCGAGCTGCGGGGGGGCAGGAATTAGATGCACTATTTGTAATATTTCTTTTACGCCTCCAAATTGGTGATTCTTCCCTCTCGTCTCTCTCTAAAATCAGAGTAAGTCCCCTCCTGTGAATAATCTGGAAAACAGCATTAACCTCTGCTGGTCTTTTCATCCTGATAAAATCAGAGAATCTGCATGAAAGCAGCTGAAGGGACCGGCCCGTCTCACCCAACGCCTTTCAGACGGTGTCCTTCATACCGTGAGCGTGGTGAACTGTGGGAAATGTCTCTGGTAAACTTTGCAAGGTCACGGCCTCGCTGGATGAGCCGGCGCTCACGGGCTGGGCGGGACTTGGCGAGCAGCAGCCTGGACTCCTGCCGGACCTCAGAGTTCACACGACCTCTGGACTCAGAGCTGATACACCCCTGATCAAAATCTTAAGACCAGTTGAGAAATTGCAAGAATTTACATTTTGCACGGTTGGATCTTAAAAAGGTTCTAAGTAGAGCTTCAAAATGCAAAAAGAAGAAATGGGAGTGAGACAAAAAAAAATTTGAGTAAGCAATTTATTGTAAACAACCATTAAACTGAAATAGGCTGTTCATCAGCTGATCAAAAGTTTAAGACCATATCTCAAAAAAACCCAAAATAGAAATAAAATTTTCTAAAAAGGACCCAGTAATGAGGAGCTGCGCCGTTCTTGTTAATCACCTCAGAAATTCGTTTTGGCATGCTTGATGCTAGTGTTTCCAGGAGGCTAGTGGGAATGTTGCTCCAAGTGGTGAAGATGGCTTCACGGAGGGCATCCACTGTCTGGAACTGCTGTCCATTTCTGTTAAAAAAAAGAGCTTTGAGTGGTCAGTGGACTGGAAAAGCGCTATAGAAATGCAGCCCATTTAAGATAAAAAGAAAAATGTACATCTCAAAAACTAAAAAAAAGAGCCACACCACAGGGCCTCATCATCCACTCACACCCTGAAGGTGTTAAAATAATTTTCTTAAAAGATCTACAGAATAATGGCCTGATTTCAACACACGGCTCAGATCAGAAACGTCGGCCAAACAAATAATCCTGAAAGAGAGGAAAGCAGCCCCGTCCTCTCTGCTCAGGTAGAGGTCTGTTTCAGCCAATCAGCACTGACCGGATCAGGTGTGATAGAGCAGAGCTGCGACCGAAACCTGCAGGACGGTGTGTTTGAAACCCCTGAACCGGCCAACGGGACACGGAGCGGCTAGAGCGACATCGTTAAAATACTTCTCACAGGTCAGTGCATCGATAATGGAACCATTCTGCACAGGGACCGCTTTTATTTTTCACACCGAACGACATTTTACTGAGCATACCTGTGCACTTTTACTGAAGGAAATGAAGGAACGCAGGACTTTGGCTTTCACTGGATGATTTTTTTTTTCATCGTGGTGTTTTGATACTTCTACTAAAGTAAAGGACAGGATGTATTTTTCCAGCCTGCAGCTTTTCCTTGTTTGCACTTTCTTTCCTGCTCTTCCCCCTCCTGACCCTCACCTCTGTGGCTGCAGGTGCGTCGGCCAGTCAAAATCAGCGGCTGCAGTAATTGGCTGCAGCCTGTTTTTCCCTCGGCCGAGATCACAGGATTACATGGATGAACTTAATTCCCTGCCCGGCCGGTTGAAACGGAGACCCGTCCTGCGGCAGAATCGGCTTTCAGAGAGTTTACCTCGTCCTGAACCTTCCGGTCTGAGGCGCTTCAACGTTTTATCAGGGTCTGAGGATGTATAGGCATGCACCATTCTGCTATCTGATTGGGGAGCATGTCATTTTGCATTTTTATTTGTCATTCTCAGATCGTTGTGTATTCATCAGATCGCTGCCTGTTGCTGGAAATCGGTTGGAAATGTGTGTGTGTGAAGGAGTCGTGGCTCTGTCTCATTCAGAGAGTCGTGATATGTTGGCATTATTTCCTGCCTCATGTTTGCCTCTGAAGGCTCAGCTGAGCTGAAACATGTCGGCTTCTGGCTGTTTGGAGGTGTTTCTTACAGCCACAGAATCTGCATCTGTGCAAACAACCAGCACCTTAACTGTTTATTTATTATTTATATATTATATCTTAGGTTAATATACATTCATACTGTTTTTATCTATTACAGCCATCTGTATATTTCATATTTACCATCTGTATATTTCATATCTCATGTTCTTAGATGTCTATATTTTTGCTATTTATAGTCTTTATTGCATATATTTCTGCATTTATTCTATTCTATTTAATTTTATTTTATGTTTCCATTGATGCTGCTGTAACAAAAGAATTTCCCAGTTTGGGATCAATAAAGTAAATCTATCTATCTATCTATCTATCTATCTATCTATCTATCTATCTATCTATCTATCTATCTATCAGCAGAACTTCCTATGATGTTTTTTCACGTGTTTTATGTCCAGCTCCTGTTTTATTCTGTAAAATCTTCTCCTTGTGTTTTTTTTCCCCTACTTTTACTTCCTGTGTTGTGGAGCAGGATGTAAAATAAACTTCTGGGTTTGCATGCCGACACTCGAGGAGGTGACCGTTCTGCCAATTCTGGGATTGAGGCAGAGAAAGTGAGAGCGGCACCATCAGTATCGTCAATGGTCTGTAAGATAAATGCGTTAAAGTGTCGGTTTTCCTTCAGACAAGGTCAAAAAACAAAAATCTGCCCGTGGAAAGACATAATCCCACTTGTTTCCAGTGCACTTTCATCATTTCAGGAAGTATAAATGTGTTGAAACAAGGCCGAATGAGGCAGATCAGCCACTCGATTCAAGAAAACTCTGGAAACAAGTTGATCAGTGTTGAAAACAAGTGGGATTATCTCATCCCGCTGGCAGATTTTTTACCTTGTTTGGAGAAAAACAAGATTTTGAACTAAGTTTAACTGTAAAAAGAGGAAGTGAAAATGTGGACGGCTGGGATTTGATTGCAGTTTTGATGCTGGTGGGTCCAAGTCGTGGAGGCACTTGTCACATTTTGTTAGGTGTGAATGAGACGGAGGGGGGCAAGATGCTGGAGACGGATCTGGGATGTGGCTTGTGCCCCCAACCACCAAACACCAGCACATCACACACACACACACATCACACACACACACACACACACACTCCCTGTGCCAGCAGCCTGTCTAACAGCCTGCCCTTCCCCTCGGCTCTGTGTCTGCCATGTCAATCTGAGTCTGAGGCTGGCGCTGCATTCATGACTGTGTGCCTCTGGATTTGCATAATCTCTCTCTGTCTCTGCACACACACACACACACACACACACACACACACACGTGGACATGCATACTCTGTGCACGCACATTTACACAAACACCACATCCACAGCCACACTCAGATGCACATATGTTGATACAGATACACATAGGCCTGCACATGCTCACACACACACACACAGACACACACTGTATGTAATATCATTGCTGTTTACTGTGTGTGAGTGAAAAGCGATGCACCTGGTGAAGACTATGAGGAGATTTAGGTTGTTGATTTAGGTTTGTTGTTGTTGTTGTTTTTTAAGTTAACTAACGGGACTTTCTACCAAAAAAAAAAGAAAAAAAACATTCCTTCATTAAGATAATCTGACCAGAATATCTTTAATCTCTTACAGAAACAGTTCCTACAGTTCGTATATATATATTTTTTAATCTAACACACCTGTACTTTGCCCATCGGTTTTATAATTTTGTGCCCAAACTGTACAAATTCTTTTTTTTAGGTGTATTTTCTAAACGTCTGTACCCACAGGATGGAAAATAAGAGCCTTCCTGTGCGCTGCAGGTCAGGCTGGGTGAGGGCGGCCTCTGCTTCTTCATGTGTGTCTCTTAGCAACACCTGGGCCGTGTGAGCTGTGCGACCACACAGGGCCTCGTGCACACACACACACCTGGCCCGGGCCCGGAGCTCAAACACACAACTGCAACACACACCGTCAGATTTCAGCCCGTCAGAATAAAGTGGCAGCTGAACTGACCGGATGCGGTGAAGCAAAAATTTTAATGTTTTGTTTTGTGTTCGTTGGAAAGACGTTGTAGCTGAGAATCTGTGCATGAGAATGACAATGATAGTAATAACAGCAATATATTTAATTTGTATAGCGCTTTTCTTCACAGTAAAAAGCAGACAATTGCACCCCGATCCGAGTCCCAAGCGAGTCTCAAGTCATTTGGTCCAAGTCTCAAGCAAGTCCCAAGTCTTTCCTGTTGTGGGCAAGCAAGTCGAGTCAAGTCACAAGGTTATGTCGAGTCAAGTCGAGTCGAGTCACAAGTTTGTCAAGTCAAGTCATAAGTTATGTCAAGTCGAGTCAGCCACAGGCTGTCAGGTCAAGTCGAGTCACAGGTTATTTGATTTCATTTGTCCATTACAACATTACAGGTCTGATCATTTAGATCATTTAGATTTAGATTAGATCTTATTGATTTGGTTAGTTTTATTAAAAAGCAGTTTGCGCTGTTACTGAATTACATGCCTGTCTAGTTATGCAACACATTAGTACTTGTATTATATTGTGTCATTTGACAACAAATGAATATAGGTATTGATAATTAAAATGGCTGTAAGACTGGCAAAAATGGCTAGGACCACCTTTTGTAGCCCAGAGGAGATATGATGCTCAAACACTCAGTATGTAGTGTTGGTGTATGTTTATGAGTTGTAGAAAATAATAAATTATCTTGCAGGAGTAGATGTTTACCAGTAAGCGTGAGTCAAATAATTTAACAATATGTTAAATTATTATTTGTTTTAAAAATGTAAATTACCTATCAAACAGACCTAACTATTCAACTACCAATGAATGACCAGTAGCATGCATGTGATAACGTAGATAAGAAAAAAAAAAAAAAAAAAACTATCCAGTGATACCTCTTCTCTGAATAGACAAGCTAAGCTGTCAGTGTGCTGCTGTTAGTCAGTGAAAATAGAGAGGAGTGGCAACTCTTCGCTTTGTTACACAATCTATGTCAGTGCGCTGCTGTAGCCTGGAAAGTTTCTTTGCCTTTTGGACTCGTACGGTGCCGGTGCAGGTGTTGTAATGTTTTTTCCTGGTGGTGCAGGTGCAGCTGAAACGACTTAATTTTTTAACCTTGCTGACGCCTGATTATGTCTTATGAAAAGTTGCGATGTGAGAAAGTGATGGAAGACGAGGGCTTGCTGTTGCCATGGTGGATATAATTTATATAGTCACAGTGGCTACATCAGCGATCGCGACAGTGGTGAGTGACACAGCTTGTGCTACGCATCCATATAGAATCCCCACACACATGCACACGCACACACATGCACACTGAGCGTTTCTGCGTTGCCGTTTTCCATCAGATTGGAAGTTTTTATAAGCAAACTGGATTACTTTGGAAACTAAAGAACTGCCTGCAGTTTCCATGATTCCAAATAACAGCAGCGCGGCTGTGTCTCTGGCTCCCCCACTGATCATCAGAGTGTGTGCGCAGTGCGTACATGCATGCAGTGCCTCTCTGCTACATGCGGAAAAAACTAAAGGGAGTAGGCTGTCTCCAATCAATCAGTCAATGGTCTGAACCTGCACTGCTCTATACTAATATGATATTCACATGGAAAAAAAGACAAACTTATGCTACAAGTTGTCCGAGCCAGCCTGTCTCAAGTCGAGTCGAGTCAGGAGTCATTGTCTGCAAGTCAGAGTCAAGTCAAGTCTTTTTACCTTCAAGTCCAAGTCAAGTCGCAAGTCGTCAAATTTGTGACTCGAGTTGACTCGAGTCGAGTCACTATGACTCGAGTCCAATTGTCTGGTAAAAAGATTTACAAATTCATATGAAATAACAATAAAATAAAGATGATGATGTGTTATTCTAATTGGTAAAAATGTGGTGCACAGAGATGATGTGCAGTAGAGCTAGAATAGGTGTGTGTGTGTGTATGAGAGTGCATGCATGTGTGTGACTGTGATTCATGCATGCAAGGGTGGAAATAGTAACTACTGTCACAATTTGACTGCTCCAGTTTTTTATGGTTTTTTATGTTTTTTATTGTGAAATTTGGAAAAATGACACAAAGCAGAAGCAGGTTCCTCTTCTCATCTTTGCTGGCTGAGCTTTTATTGTGAAAGGTTCCACAGTCTGTCACTGATCATGTGCTCTCTGTGATGGATCTGATTTAAACTGCAGGGAAGGACACAACTCAAGCGCCTGAGTGTTGTGCACTGAAGTGGAGCACAACAAAACGACGAGTGACAGAAACGACTAAATGTGATCGGTGACCTGCCGTGTCTGCATGCACGTCGGTCCTGCTCGTATCACGCATTTACACAGAGGGTTTTTAAAATATTAACAAACCACTGCAATAGAAATAATTACATTACGAATGATCAAAACTGAGCCAACCCCAAATATTTTCCTTTGGACCTGTGAGGCTCCCGCAGGCTGCAAAGACGTCATCAACTCACCTGACAGCTGATCACTTTGAAATGAAATGAAATGAACAGACGTGGTGCTGAGGACTACACTGACTTATTTGGTTTCTACGGAGCCCCCCGAGGGTCAAATGAAAAAAAAAAAAAGTGAATCTGTACTCTTTGATTTGCAAACTGTGCCCTCAGATTTCAAGAATCTGTGGGCACGGATTCATAATCTGAATCCGAGATGTACTTGTTTTTGCTCAGCTGCCTGCAGGGGGGCTCTGTAGATTTCATATGAAGTATGAACGATGCTCACACTGTAAATAATCTGAAGTCACTGGCTGCCTCTGAATACAGTAACACACACGAAACATTTCAAAATGATAAATGATGATGTTCATCATCTTGTTTTGAAAGCAGGATCTGTGTTGAGCTGGACTTGTGGATCCTGACTCACCAGAATCCGAGTTATTTTCAATCGGCCTCGTTGCAGGCAGAAAGATTACAGCCTCTTCTCACTTTTGTTCATTATAGTTTTATGGATGTAACGGTTGCTAGGCAACAACACCAGTATTTCTGTGTCTGTGTAACACAGAGAGAGAAACTACAGAGAGCCTGAGTGGGTTGTGATTAAAAAAAAAAAAAAAAATCTTTGATCTTCCCTCCCTCTGCTCTTCAAAACTCTTCCTCTGCGTCTCAGATGTGGCCCGGGTTGCATCGGCGGGCAGAATCTGCAGACGGCGGCGGTGGCGGCGGCGGTGGCGGCAGCAGCGGCTGAGACGAGCGAGGCCGGTCCGAGGCGGCGGCCCGGCGACTGACAGACCAACGACTGGCTCTCACATCGGGGCCTCGTCCCCCTGACGGGCCCTCTGCTCTGTTCACTGAGAGTTCACCTCATTTACAGCACAGATCAACCACAGCCAGGCTGCTGCTGGACAGCTACAATCAGGATGCTGAGTGTTTTCTGTGTGTGTGTGTGTGTGTGTGTGTGGGATACTGTGTGTTGGAAAGGCCACATCCCGTTTACACTCCCTCCCTGTTATGAAAGACCCAAATAGACCTGCTAGGATTCTGCAATATTAACCGAGACGCTGATTCTGATTTTAACGATAACCTCAACATTATTCCATGCAGAGAGACAGACTCCTCAATAAAAAACAACAAAAAACACCTTCTTGTCTTTCCTCTCTGAGAAGTCGTATATTTCTGTCAGTCCAGTTTGTCTCTATAAACACTACAGTACCCATGAGCCTCCGCGGCTGCAAGAGCTGCACAATCCAGTCACATGTGTTCAGTGTTATATGACACTGTGTTACAGAGTAAGCAGCTGCAGCTTACTCTAGTTGCTAAACTGATGGATAAATACATTTAAAGTTCATGTTCAATCTTTTCTGACTCGACTTCACCAGCAGCAACAGAATCCAAAGCTCTGTGATCACTGATGCAATGCACTCTGGGACTTGTAGTTCTCGTGGTTGAATTCTTACCTCACATTTTTATGTAGACAGCTTTGTGTCTTCGAAGTTGAATTATTTCACCTTCGCTACATTTCAATATTTTCTTCTTTCTGGTCTATTCCCACTGAGATTTGTCGAGTGCGACGTCTGAACGATTTAACCCTCTGAGGTAAATTTACTTGATTTCTCTCCAAAACATCAAAACATAGGAGTAAAAGGCAATTAGCAAATTAGCAAAAAATTGCCGGAGCATGAATAACTAATAAATAAATAAATAAATAAATTAAAGTGCAAACTATTTTAATTAAATTAATTAATTAAATAATAAATTTAATTATATTAAAATAAATATTGATTAAAAATAATAATTAAAATAATTAACATTTAAAATAAGATACCAGGAATATAAAAAAAATGGCACAAAAAAAACTTTACTATATATGTGTAAAGTTCAGATCAGTGAATCTGGCTCAGATTTCTAACAAAGTCTCTTGTCCCCATGAGTCTCTTCAGACTCTAACCCTGAGGGTCCGGGACGTGGAAACAGGTCATTGCTGGAATGAAACTACTCTGCTAAGTTCAGTTATTTAGTTATTTAGTTATTTAGTTATTGTGTTTGAGTGGGTAAGTCCCAGCTCCTTGTTACCTGTAGGCAGCCTGTGTTGAATGTGACCACGAGCAGAGTAACACTCATACCCAGGATGCTGACGTGCACGTGAACATGCTCAGTGACGACGTTTTCATCTTTCAATATTTAATTCTTGCGACGTTTAATTAGATTTTTACTTTCACCGCCGTGGCTGCAGTGACCCAGCTCGTCCTCGGGGATCAATAAAGTCCATCTGCTGCGATGGTGTGTGAGATGGGAGCGGCGCTATCGGCGGCGAGGATCGGCCGCGCAGCCGCGAGCGTTTTTAAGTGGAGCGGATCGATGGCGGCTGAGTGCTGTCTGCCGGATGAGACGCTCTTCAGCCGCCGGACAATTAAGAGGCTGGAGTTTTGTGTCGCTGCCATCAGATTAAAGCTGATCAAAGTTTGGTTTCCTCCTAACTCCTGTTTAACTGGCAGAGTCCGAGCGAGGATTTAAGCTTTTTACTGCGGACGCTGCTGCAAATTGCTCTGAAGTATCAGCCAAACTCTCTCTCTCCCTCTCTCTCTCTCTCTTTGCTCTCTCTCTCTCTCTCTCCTGAAATGTAAATTTATCCTCAAAGTGAAGCTGAACCAGCGAGCATGACGCCAATGAAAAATCATTCATTTACCTTTTTTTTTTTTTTTTTTTGGAAATAGGCTGGCGTTTTTATGTAAAGCAACTTCAAGTCAGCAACAGCAGGATAATTACAAAACCACTCGTGAGCTGCAAAGTGTCTCAGTGCAGCTCCGATGTCGCTTCACTCGAGTGTTTCTGTTTCGTCAAACTTTCTGCTTTTCCTGCTCCACATTGCTCTGACGGAAGAAGTTTTTCCATGCAGAATGTCGGATGTGCTGCATTGTTAGACTGTGAACCAGCCCAGTGGTTTTCAGAGTGGGGTCTGGGGACTCCCAGGGGTCCTTAAAGGGCCTCCAGGCGGTCCTCAGCAAAAAGACGAAGCATTTAAACACAAGAAATCTCATCCACCATCACTGATCTGACCTTTTAAATAGATCATTTTAATAATTACAAATACAGTTTTCTTGTATTTTTTTCAGATGATTATTTGTGTGTGTAGTTTTTGTAATTTTCTTGCAATTTTATTCCTAAATTTTATGCTCATTTTTTGTTCATTTGTGAATCGCCTCCTTCCCTTCCATGTGTCTGAGAAAATCAAGCGAGTTTGCTCAGGTTTCAGTCAGTTTCATTGTAATTTAACTTGACTGGACATTTTTACAATACAAGAAAATGCATGAGTGATTAGTTCAACGTCATGTTTTAATCTTACCACTTTGGATTTGTCAGTGTTCACAACGCAAAATATCTTGTCATATGACTTGAAGAGAAGAAAATGCAGGACTTTTATTTTGAAGGGAGTACTTTTTTTTTAAGGTGTTGCTGCTGTTATATGAGTCAAGGACTCTTTCCATCACTGCAGTGGAGGCTTCCAGTTGTTCATCATCATCATCATCTCATTTATTACGATACTAAGGTGTCATCATTAATTGAATGTTACATGGATATTTAAAAGTCCGACAATATTTGACCTGTTTTGTGGGATTTAAACCCACAACCTGATGATTTGATGGCAGATCAGTCTTTCAGTCTCATCTTCAGTGTTTAAATCTTGTTTATCTTCAAAAACTTTTTTCCTACCTTGTTTATCGATCAATAAGATTTTTTTCCCCGCTGAATATAAGATTAAATAACTTGAGATCAAAAAGAGCAAAGCAAATCAGACCACAGAAGGAAAGCAGAGAGAGCTGGTTGTGAGGAGCTTCAGGCTGACGGTCAGAGCAGATTCAGATCGGCGTAACAGCAAAGTGCGAGCTCTGGTTTGTTTCCGGTTGAGTTTTGTGCAGAACGTGCTGCATGTCGGCTGTCAGCTGCTGCCTGCTGTTTCACGGTGTGTGTGTGTGTGTGTGTGTGTGCACGGACAACTTTTGTGACCAGTTGGCTCTATACCCATAATGCTTTGAGTTGTGGGCTGGGTGGACTACTTTCTTACTGCAGAAACATTTTCGGCTTCAGATGACATTCGGTACATTTACATGCGTATTTATTTTCCAGTATGCTGATGACATGGTGTTATTCGTTCTTACACAGACGGATGACACAGGACCGGCGCTCTCTTTATTCATGAAAATAAGACTAAGGAGCTGCTTATTATGAGTCACCAGGATGCCTGCCGTTATTCTCGGCCTGTTCTGATCAATGATCAGCCTGTTGAGGCAGTGGAGAAGTTTAAATATATAGGAACCTTTTTTATGCCACTTTAAGTTTTGCAGCTCACACAGAAACCATTTTTTAAAAAGCAGCGCAGTATCTAATCAGAAAACTGGATTTATGACGGCTGGAGTTACTTTGCAGAAGAAGTTTTTCCATGCAGAACATCGGATGTGCTGTGTTGTTAGACTGTGAACCAGCCCAGTGGTGTTAAAAGTGGGGTCCGGGGACTCCCAGGGGTCCTTAAAGGGCCTCCAGGTGGTCCTCAGCAAAAAGACGAAGCCTTTCACAAGCATTTCATCGCAAGAAATCACATCCACCGTCACTGATCTGACCTTTTAAATTGATCATTTTAATAATTACAAATACAGTTTTCTTGTATTTTTTCAGATAATTATTTGTGTGTATAGTTTTTGTAATTTTCTTGCAAATTTCTTCCTAAATTTTTTGCTAATTTTTGGCTCATTTGTGAATTGCCTCCTTCCCTTCCACGTTTCTGAGAGAAATCAAGTGATTTTGCTCAGATTTCAGTCAGTTTCATTGTAATTTAACTTGTCCAGACATTATTACAATACAAGAAAATGCATATGAGGTTAGTTCAACATCGTGTTTTAATCTCCCCACTTTGGATTTGTCAGTGATCAAGTTCAACATCAACACAATTTATGATTAAATGTGAACACAAAGCAAAATATCTTGTCATATGACTTGAAGAAAAGAAAACCAACCAATCCAGCCAACAGAAAACTGGATTCATACGATGTAAGCGAGGGAATTTCTGAGGCTGTTTCCAGAAGTCTTGTCGAAAGCATTTTAACTTCTGATACATGGACATGGTGCGGCCACCTGGGGTCTGAGAATGGAAATAGACTCTCCAGAATTAGAAGCACGACCAGTCAAATTAGTGGAAAAGTGCAGAGACAGCTGGGTTGTATAAAATATAAAATTCAGGTGAAACAAAATGTCAGACAAATTGTGCCTGACCCTGTTCATCCCTCAGGAGGGCGCTACAGAGCCAACGCAGCAACCAAGAACATTTACAAAACGTCAGCTTTCCATACAGCACATTCAGACGATGTGTCTCAACTGTGTTTTTTGTTGCAGTTTGACACACAGCTGTAAACAAACCAACTAGTCAACAGTGTGCAAAGCTGGAGTGGAAATGCATCGACAAAATAAAAGCCGACTGGAAGGAGAAACACACCTTCCTAACATCATAAACTGGGCCTCATGACTTGGATAACAACAGGTTTTTAGATCTGCACAAATATAGCAACCCTGACCTTTTCAATAAGGCGGTTGACGCAGTGAAACAGAGGCTGTGCTCACAAGTCAGAGTTTGCACGGCTGCATGTAAACAGGAATATTAGTGAAAAATTCATCCTCATCAACCATGTAGACAGCTTGTTGTCTTTTTCAGAGTAAGGACCAAAAACAGGATATTTTCTGCATGTAAACGTCGTCACTCCTTTAACCTGAACAAACCAGCCGACCTCAGAGGGAGAACCCTGCAGCGTTTGAACAAGAAACGGTCACATGTTTGGTGGGGATGCACCTTTAATCCCAGAACCAACAGCAGAACATGTTGCAGGTTTGTCCCGGTGTTGTTCCCCGTGGCTGCTCAGCCCACCGAAACCGCCGTCCTGTAATCACAGCCGGCCGTTGGCTGTGTATTACATTTCAAAGAGAGCAGCATCACGGGCGAGGGCAGTGCATGGATAGTTAATAGTAAAATGTGAATCAAACATTCATGAGGGAGCGGTTAATAATTCAGAGGCAGAGCAGAGATCTGCTGTGAGTGGGAGTTAAAAGGCCGACTGGAGATCCGGCATGAGGGACGGAGAGGCAGGACGGCCCGACGCCGGCGTGTTTACGTGTGCTACCTCGGCTTTACTTTCCTAATCTTCACCTTCATGAGTCACAGTCTCATTTTCAGGGTTCAGATCTTGTTGTTCTTAAAACAAGGTGAAAGATAATCCCTTGCTTTCAACACTAATCACATTTTTCCTCAAAGTTTTCTTGAATCAAGTGTCATTTTCGTGATCCTAGTGGCTAATTTCCTTCGGGATGAATAAAGTATCTATCTATCTAATCTGCCTCATTCGGCCTTGTTTCAACACATTCATACTTGAAGTGAAACTGCACTGGAAACAAGTGGGATTATCTCATCATAAACTATGTGTTTTAATTCTGTGGACTGTGGGCTGGTCCAGAAACAGGGTGACAGGGCAGCGAGGGCGAGCGCTTGCAGCCAGGAGGCCAAACGTCGCCGTCCCACAGCCTTTGTCCCCGTCCCGGCCTCAGGTTTACTTCGGGAAGACGCTGCCTCCCGTCTGCCGCTGCCGAAATCTGTTGATGTGAGTCTCAGCAGGAAATGTGAAGAATCAGAGTCATAATCCCACGGTGGCGGCGGTGGATTTGGACGGTGTGATGTTCCTGCTAGGTGGTGCTGCACCGACAGAAAGACCAACATGTGATGAATTATTTCCTGTGTTACAGAAAGTCTGCCTGCCCTTCTGAATCAGGCGGCCGCTCGCTCTCCTGGATTATTCTTAAAACAAGTGAAGCTGCACTGGAAACAGGAGGGATTATCCCGTCCCAGCAGACCCTTGTCTCCTAAAAAGTTATATTGTCATAAAACTAAACTGCATTCTCAAGTACGTTTCGACAGGAAGGTATTTTGTCACGGATTACATTTGTTTGTAACGTATCACACAAACATTTTTATGCGTAACCCTAACCTGTTTTTAACCTTAACCAAGTGGTTTTGGTGGCTAAAGTAATGAAAATAGCTAAAATGCTGCCTGAAATGTAATATAAGATATGTTCATTAGAAATGTCTTTGTGATGCATCAGAAACAAACGCAATTGGCAACAAAAAATACATTTCTCCCTAACACATGGTTAAGCATGTGAGTCAGCTGTGCGGGAACATAGTTTTAGAAGAAAGGGTTGCCCACTGGTGTTTTTTTTTCCAGAATTCATACTGTATATATAACTTATTTTACTTATTTTATCTTATGTTACTTACATTTATTTATATTGAAATCTATCTTTTTATTTTGTTTTTTTATTACATGGTTGCACTGAAAGGAGCTGCTCTTAATCTCATTGTACATGTGTGTATAGTGACAATAAAGGCATTCTATTCTCTTCTTCTATTCTATTTCAATCTGTACAAGAAAAACACGATTTTAAATCTCAGTGTAACACTAAAAGACTTGTTCAGATGGAGATCCAATCAATCAAAAATCAATAATTTTTTTAATGTCTAAAAACCAAATGAGGATCGCTGCACAGTTTCAAGAACAAGCACTAACATGAGAGTGAGAGGGACTGTCGAACTGAATTTCTACTGAGAAACTCTAAGTGACAGTAAACAGATGTTGAGATGTTTGTCCAAAGTTCCTTTCCACTTTGTGTCTTCAGAAAACCTTCGTGCTGATGGAGCTGGACTGGACCTTTTTCATACAGGCTTTTTTTTCTAACATTTTTGTTGCCCAGGTCACTTGCTGGGTACATGGCTGCAAAAACACTCCTGAGCAGGTCCAAACAGTTTGAGAGCCACTGGTCCAGCAGCTGAAGCGACAACAGGCAGCTCACGTTGACAGAAAGAGAGAGCACATTTTTTCCAGGATTTAATTTAACTTTATTTATCGACTAAAATGTATGCAACAAATTGTGAGGGATTATTTTCTCCTGTTTTAATGGAAACGTGATGTTTTTGCACTTAAGTGTAAGTGTGAGTGTTTTTGCGTGGCCTCCCCGTCTCCGTGCCTCAGTCAAAGCGCCTGACTCAAACCTCATTATTCTCATTTCTCTGAGCTCAGACCTCCACAGTCCCAAGGACATTTTTATTTTTTTCTCCACTTCCTCGTATCTTTTGTCCTCATTGACCCATTTGAGCACTTTCAGGTACAACCGCGGTCCAATGAGACTCTCCGATGGAGCTCCGGGGCTTGTTGCTTAGCAACAGGCAGCAACAGGCTTGCGTGGTGGTTTTTATGTAACACTGGGTTTGATGGTTGAATGTAGGGCGTCGAGTCTCCGGGGGAAATGCAGGGATGTGTGTGTTTGTGTCAGCGGCCATGAGTGTGAGCCCCCCCTCCAACACACACACACACACACACACACACACACCCCACCCCCTTGACTTCCCATCATGCATGGGGTGGATGGACAGTAAACAGAAAGGGCACCGAGCGTGAATAAGTGACTGCAGAGAGTCCATGTTTCTGGTGATTTATCTGGCAGACTGGAAATATCCAAAAAAAAAAAAAAAAAAAAAAAAAAAAAAAATCCCTCTGAAGATGCTGCTGCTTCGTTTTAAAGGTCACCAAACTCCTGATTTTGAATGTTTGGCCTGTTTTCTACAGTTTCCCCGCATTCTACATCACAACAAACCTTTTTGCAAGTCATGCGGGGCTCCTAAAGATTTCACATCAAATCAAAATCCCTTCATTATACAAATATGAAGTTTTGGGTGACACAGCCGATTTATAATGTTCTGTTTCTGCAGCTAACAAAGTCCTCAGCATCCAGAAACTACAAAACTGATGACAGGCTGTGGAAGGTAAACAGACAGGAGGCAAGGGGCTGATGGGAAATGTAGTCTTAATCTGGAGAAACACGAGCACTAACAAAACCACACAGAGGTCTGCTCTGCGATCTGATTGGTTCAGTCAGTATGAGGCGTTTCATCAATATAGAGGTTTAATGCAGAGCCCCTTTGTTAAAATTAAAGATAAACATGTCTTTGCAGATTAATGATTTGACAAACTTTATTGCCACAGTGTCTCTGCAGCTGCAAATTTGATTTATCGCACGCCGGATTCAACACGATGACAGAATGCTTCATAATTCGTTCTGTGAAAATCGATTGAAAAATGCTGCTTGTTTTTAATTCATAAATGGCACAAGTTAATACTGCAGTTTTAAAAATATTTATTGTTAATTGTGCGCTCTTTGCAGAGGAGCCAAGTGCCCTGAGAGACATCCATCGTGCAGATTTACAATTCACTTGCTTGTGATTGTGCATATTGTGTGTGTGTGTGTGTGTGACTGGGAGTTGGCAAACACCTCGTGCTGCATGGGTCACAACACTGTTTGTCAAGTCTAGTCACTTTAATTTCACATTAAAAATCAACAGGAGTCAAAGCAAAGTGCCTTACAACACAAATGTACCAGATTAAAAAAAGAGGCTGGAGTGGAAAACACACTGAAGAGAGAGAGAGGCTCAAATCAATTCAAATAAGAAATTAATTAGTCAGCCTGGCTGTGTGTGTGTGTGTGTGTGTGTGTGTGTGTGTGTGCCGTACTCCACATGATTGAGATTAAAATACAAACTGCTGCTCATAAAAAACTTTTTTTTTTTTGATGAATCTGGTCACTCATAACAGTTTAATCCAGTTTATTAGAACAGAATGTTGCACTAAAATGTAGATGTCACGTCATTTGCAGGGTTTCAGTATTCAGGGTTGTGTGTTTCCAGTGTGTGTGTGTGTGTGTGTGTGTGTGTTTATATTGCCTCAGTTTGTGTGCATGTTTGTAGGTCTTGCATGTATTCCCATGTTGTTGTTTGTGTGTGTTTCTGTATGTGTGTGTGTGTCTCTACTGTAGCGTGTGTGCAAGACTTGCTTGTGGTGTTGCTGTGTATGTGTGTGCGTGTGTGTGTGTGTGCACGTGTGTGTGTCTGCTTGCTTGTTCATGCATGTGGTCACATGTGTTTGTGTGTCTTCTTTATTGCTATTTATATATGAGTGGTTGTTGTCTCAGTCTCTTTGTGTGTGTTTTTACTGGTTGGTGTGTGTGTGTGTGTGTGTGTGTGTGTGCGTGCGTGCGTGTGTGTGTGTGCACGCGTGCCTCTCAGCCTGTTGGCCCAGATGGCGGTCGGCTCTTTGTGGTCAGCTGAGGAGCAACACTGGCGGGAAAAGAGGCAGTTGCCATGGCAACGCAGCCAATGCTTTCGGCAAGGAATCGTCACCAAAGAGTGGCAGCAAAATAAATAAATAAGACAGCAATAAGAGCTGTGTGTGTGTGTGTGTGTGTGTGTGTGTGTGTGTGTGTGCGTGTGCGTGTGCGTGTGCGTGTGTGTGTGCTGTGAGCTGATTAACATGATGATCACTTACATGTGATGCTGCAAACAGGAAAACACACTCACTGCTGCACAAGTGGCCTCTCATATTCACATGTATGTTCCTGTCACTGTCTCAGTGGAGCGTGTTTTTTCTTTTTTTCTTTTTTCTTTTTTTTTTTTTTGATGTCTGTAACTTGAATTTAATTTATGGTTTGATGTATCCCAGCATGCATTTGTCAGATGGTAGCACACAGGCAGCCGATCCCAATTCCCTTCCCTTGGCTCTTCCCTTTAGTTTCAGTTGCAGACATGTTTCACAGACACTTGATCCATGTAACGAAAACAAAATATCACAACCTCGCTTTCGAAAATCTGTTCTGATGTTTCCCTCTGATGTAAAAAAAAAAAAAAAAAAAAAAATTCACGAGACAAGACATGAAGCTGAAGGTGGCAGTATACCTGGAGGAGACAGAGGACAGAGAGACGCAGTTTATTTTTATCCTGTAAAGTTAATATAAAAAGGCCGCCATGACCATAAAATTAGCCATAAAGAAAAAATTATGTGGGAAAAAAAATCAGGTCAAAATCATAATTCAACAAAAGCAAACAAAAGAGGCTGGAGCCAAATGTGGAACGGGAGCAAAAAGCTGCCAGACTCCAGATTCACTTTGGGCGAGTTTGTATTTCTCTTCTCAAACAGGTGAAACTCAACATTACTAAACTTGCAAGCAACCGCTGGAAATTAAATTATAAAATCAGCCAAAAGTTAATAAAAAAATGATAAAAATGATTTGTACGACCTAGTCACTAGATTAAGGCAAAGGAATCTATTTACATGTCACATTACATTATTTATATCAGATTTTCCATGTGCAATATCTTTTGATTTATGCCTGTCTTTTAGTTTTTTTTATTGTCTGTATATTGTGCTGTTTATTTATTGTCTGGTATCGTCCTCTCTCACCATGCAGAGGTGCACAGCCCAGATTTTGTTGTGCGTCCTTGCACAGCGACAATAAAGGCTATTGGATTTGATTTGATTACAGTAATCGTTTTTAAAATAATTAATCATGATAAATAACTTCTTTATTAAATAATAAAAACTGTCCAGCAGGTGGCAGTGTTGAGGCTCGGTCGCGTTTGAAAACACACAGATTGAACTCTGAACTGATCAAATGAATAAAACCAAATGTCATGTTTTATTTCGAGCTTCGCCGCCACAACAGGACACAGCATCGATCGATACCCATAATCCACTGCTGTTACCACTCAGCGCAGGTGCAGATTTACAACAGCAGAGGGCGTAGTTGTCCTGTTTAGTGAGATTTAATCCGAACTGTTTGAGCTCTGTTGCACATTTACAAGAAGTGAGTGGACTTCAGCTGATTTGTGTGTTGAGCCGTCTGTGTGTGTGTGTGTGTGTGTGTGTGTGTGTGTGTAGGATTTGCAGTGATGTTGCAGAAGGGGCTGATGGGAGTTTGTTGTCAGAGGATTTTGGGTTTCATTAGCTGTGGTTAAACTCATCTGACTTGCTTCACGCCATCCAGGCTCAGGCTCATGGGCACGCGGGCAGGAATGTGTGCTCAGCTGCAGCGCTGCAGGCTCCTCTGTGTCTGTATGTGTCACAGAGAGGAGAAAAGTGTGTGTGTGTGTGTGTATAGCAAAACAGTGTGTTACATGAGAAAAAGAATGAAATTAAAAATAGTGTCTTGTTTTCTGTGTGGATCCGCTCTGCTCTCGGTTAACGACACTCCGACTCATTTATTTCCTTTTTCTTTAATCTGTACAGATTACACACAGGGAGGAGCAGTCAGAGGAAGTCAGAGGAAGATGTTTTAGGTTTGAAATGGTGGTTTGTGCGTCAGGAATATAGTGTGTGTTGGCTGTGTGATGGCTCCCGGTGCTCCACAAACAGCAGCACAGTAAATAAAAGCCAATAAAAATGCCATTTAGTTTATTGCCGGGCTGCAGCGATGCCTCATGCTCACAGCAACAGCTACTTCCTGTTTTCTTTTCTTTTTTTTTTCTTTTTTTTTTTTTTTTATTAGCGTGTCTGACTAAAGTGATGTTTGCCGGCTGGGACACAGAGCAGTGCAGTCCCACCTGAGGATCACCTCGGGACACTTAAACCTTAAAGCAGAACTGAGCTCACTGTGTCTCGCAAGCTGGTCAGGTGAAGAGCTCCTGATCCACCCGAGACGTACGGCGGCATGTTGGTGCCACTGTGGGGAGAAAAAAATATATTATGGTGACAGGGGCGGGGGTAATTTAAGTCATATATTTACAAGAAAAAAACTTAAGAGGGAAAAGGAATTGAAAATGCTGAGATTATAAAGTCACAAATTTATGAGAAAAAACTTTAAAACTAATTTTTCTTATACGTTTCTGTCCTGAATCCCACAGGAGGAGAACAAACTAGTTATCACTGTTTTTTTTTTTTTTTTCTTGCAAATGTCGCACTGTTGTGATATTATTGCAGGATTGATGTGCATATTTTCATATTGTGCATACTTTTTTACAAATTAGGATCAATGCACATTTTTACATAATGCACATACTTTTTTTTACAAATTAGGATCAATGCACATTTTTACATATTGCACATACTTTTTTCTAAATAGGATCAATGCACATTTTTACATTTTGCACATACTTTTTTACAAATTAGGATCAATGCACATTTTTGCATATTGTGCACACTTTTTTTTTACAAATTAGGATCAATGCACATTTTTACATAATGCACATACTATTTTTTACAAATCAGGATCAATGCACAATTTTACATAATGCACATACTTTTTTACAAATTAGGATCAATGCACATTTTTACATAATGCACATACTTTTTTACAAATTAGGATCAATGCACATTTTTACATAATGCACATACTTTTTTACAAATTAGGATCAATGCACATTTTTATATAATGCACATACTTTTTTTTTTTTTTACAAATTAGGATCAATGCACATTTTTACATAATGCATACATTTTTACAAATTAGGATCAATACACATTTTTACATATTGTGTATACTTTTTTTCCAAATAGGATCAATGCACATATTTACATAATGCACATACTTTTTTACAAATTAGGATCAATGCACATTTTTACATAATGCACATACTTTTTTACAACTTAGGATCAATGCACATTTTTACATAATGCACATACTTTTTTTACAAATTAGGATCAATGCACATTTTTACATAATGCACATACTTTTTTACAAATTAGGATCAATGCACATTTTTTACATGATGCACATACTTTTTTACTTTTTTACAATTTTCAAATGCACATGTTTTTATATTTCTAATTTTCTACTTTTCAGTTTCTTGTAATTTAACTTATGCAGCTGCAGCGGACCCAGTTTCCCCTCCAGGATCAGTGAAGTGTTTCTGTTTCTGATTCGGAGCTAAACCGCATTTCTTAATCCTGTTAATGGGGAAATATATTCTGTCACAGATTACATATTTTGTATTTTGTACATCACATCGGGCGGCGTTTTAGCCTCCAAAAGCACCTGGTTAAGGTTAGGCAGAGGTTAGGTTAAGACATAAAATCCTGGGGCAAACGGCAGTGAGGGATTAGATTACGTTACAAACAAATGTAATCCAATTATGAAACACATTCCCCTCGAAACAAAATTGAGAATATAGTTTAGTTGTATAAAAATGTGATTTTTAGCAGACGGGGCTCTTTAAAGGTGTACAAGCATCAAACGGTGAGTACTTATACAAATATTATGCAATATGCGATAAATATTCCTGTGAATTAACACTTTATTTATGAGTTGAATTATTTTCAGTCCATGTTGGTGGTGGTTTGCTGTGTAATGAGCATATCTACATTCAAACCAATTGATTACCATTATCGATCGTCTTAAAGCAACATCCCAGTTTTGTTTATGTGGTTTGATGTTATTATGTGATTTCTCTTAATAATCTGGCTGATATGGTTTCTTTAATAATCCCTCTCCTGTCTGTCGCTGTTGTTTTGATGTGGAAACAGAACCAGGTTGCTGCGTCTGGTGACCTTTGACCTGCACAGGCTGAAAAAAATAACCTCAGAGCCATTAAAGGGGCAGTTCACCCAAAAGAACAAGAAAAGCAAAGTGTGTTTATGTGCGAGTATGAATTTGAGCAGGACAGATGCAGCCGGTTGGTGTTCTTGAGCAGAAAATCATTAATAATTCCCAACAAAACTCTTCCCTGTGCCTGTGGGTTGTGTTGGATATCTGTGCCTTTATTTTTATTTTATTTATTTATTTATTTATTTTGGAGAAAGATGTTGCTGTTTTCAGGATTTCCAGATTTTCACTGGTGAATTTTTGACAGTTTGAGCTCCACAACACAAAACACTGCAGGATCTGTTTGGTGTGTAGTTTTCATGAACTGTCCCTTTAAGGTCGTCTGATGAGTTTTAGGATGGTACCAATGCTTTCAAAATAAAAGTTTTTTTTCCCTCTTTTTCAAAGTTTTGTTTGATTTGGTCTCAGTTTGTTCTCAGCCTCCTAATGAAACCTGAGCTGCTCTTCATTTTATCTCCTCTTCTTCTCCTTTTTCTTTTTCTTCTCCTCCATCTTCTCCTTCGTCATTCTCTTTCTAATTCCCCTTCTTCTTCCTCCTTCTTCTCCTTTTTTCTTCTCCTTTTTTGTTATCTTTTCCTTTTTAACCTTCTCTTCCTCCTACTCCTGCTTCTTCTCCTACTTGTCATTCCTCTTACTTCTTCTCCCCCTTCTCTTTCTTCTTCTTCTTCTTCTTCTTCTTCTTCCTCTCCTCCTTCATGGTCTGCTTCTCCTTCTGTCTCCTCCTACTTCCCCGTCTTCTCCCTCCCCTTCTCCCTCTCCTTCTGTCCCTTCTGTCCCTCCTCCTTCTTCCTCCTCTTTTTCCTCCCCTTCTTCCTTTTCTCTTCTCCTCCTTCATCCTCTTCTCCTTCTTCTTCTTATTTCCCTTCTTCTCCCTCCCCTTCTACTCCTTCTTCTTCCTCTTCTTCTCCTCCATCTCCTCCTCCCTCCTCTCATTTTCCTTCTCCTCCTCCACCTCCTTCTTCTTCCTCCCCTTCTCCCTCTTCTCTTCTCCTTCATCTTCTTCTCCCTCTTCTCCTTATTTCCCTTCTTCTTCCTCTCCTCCTCCTTCCTCTCTCTCTCCCTCTCTCTCTCTCTCTCTCTCTCCCTCTCTCAGTAAATTCCTCAGAGCTTGAAATCTGATTGTTGTTCAGACTGAAATGACAAGAAATTTAACAAGCTCGTCTTCCTCTGCCGCCCCATTTCTCTCTCTCTCTCTCTCTCTCGCTCGCTCGCTCTCTCTCTCTCTCTCTCACACACACACACACACACACACACATCCTCCTTCCCTCCCGCTACTCCCCCCCCCCAACATGCCGATGGTCACCATGGCAACTCGGCTCGCCACATCTCTGCCGTTTCCTCCTCCTCCTCCTCTTCCTCCTTCATATTTAACAGAAAATCCATACGAGGGAGGAAGCAGGCCTGAGCAGCCGACTGCTGAGCTCATTCAGCTCGCTCTGTGTGTGTGTGTGTGTGTGTGTGTGTGTGTGTGTGAGTGTGCAACGGTGAAATCTTTGTTTATTCACCGACACGCCGCTCCTCTGAGGCGGCAGCGAGCCTCGCTGAATTTAAAGCTGCAGGCTCCCTTTTTTTTTTTTTTTTTTCAAATTAAAATACCAGTGAGTAGACAGGAGGTTCTCTGCGTGAGCGCTCTGGGCTTTCAGGCCCGGAGTGAACCACTTCCTGTGGGCGTGTCTTGTTTCATACGGGGTTTATAAGCAGGTGTGAGACCAGGTGAAATATCAATGAGACTTTCAAACAAAACGGACAACCAATCAATCACGAGTTAGGCCTTTGTTAAACATTTACATTTGAAAATTTAGGGTCAATGTGCTCAGGACGCTGTTGATAATAATAATAATGCTGATGATAATAATAACTTTATGTGTATAGCACTTTTCAAAATAAGGTTACAAAGTGCTTCAGTGAAAAAGCTGAGAAACACAGATGAAGTAAAACGACAGCAACAGACAAACAAAATGCATAAAAAGATTAAAACCAAATATTCACTTATGAGATGCATGTCAATGCAGGGCAAACATAAAAAAAATTAAAAACAAATAAAATTCAGTAAAAATATAAACAGGCAGATCAGGTGGATGCACTAGGTTTTTTTTTTAACATGAGACCTAAAAGCAGACACTGACTGTGACGGCCTCATTTCCTCGGGCGGGACGTCCCAGAGCCTCGGCGCCCAGCTGGCACAGGCTCCGCCCCCTTCAGTTTTCAAACTGTGCTCAGGCTCATAAAGGGTTAAAAGGTCTAAAAATATAATCTGGAGCCTCCAAGGTGATTGGACAAAAAAAAATAAAATAAAATAAAATAAATCTGCTGCTTTTCAAAAATGTTCCTCTGCTTTTATTCTGATGTTGATGATGTCATGCCGAAATAATGAGTGAATAAATAACACAAATCATGCAAAAACAATCAAAAAATAATACAATCTATAATTTCTAGTGATAAAAATAGTAACAAATCTGTAATAATAATAATAAAAAAAAAACAAGTGTACTCTGGTGAGCTTCACAGGGAATCAAACCCTCAACCCTGTAGTGTCCTCAGTTCTGCTGGCTCATACACACACACACACACACACGCACACACACAGTTTACTCTACTGAGGGATAAACTGGGTAATGAAACCACAATCAAATTAGTAAATGGAGCGTTTTAGTGAAAATAAATGTTCATGGTGCTTAGAGGGGAATTTTAATTGAATTATTCACATCTTCAGGCACAGGACAGCCCAATTATTATTTACATTTTCATTCAGTCAGCTCTGGTTCGGGCCGCCGCACGCAGAGCCAGGCAGCAAAAACAGCCTCCACATCAGAAACACGACTGCCAGGCGGCGGCGGCGAGCTCAGAGGTCAGAGGTCATCGTTTTATCACTGAAAAATGAAATCAGCAGAGAAGTACGTGCATCCATGCCAGCTGGAAAAGAACATCCACAACTCTTTTGCATCTTTACGTACGAAATTTATATTTTGATTTATATTCAAATTAATATTTTAAGCATTTACTACACAGTTGTTATGTTTTTAAGGTCATGAGAAAAGTGATGCAGGGTCACTTTGTCACATTTCTGTCACATTTCATGCACAAATGAAACTCAGCGCTTTACATAAGACATAAAAATGCATTTAATAAAGATTATACAAATATCCTATAAACTGGAATTGTTCGAAGCTTCTGGAGAAACTTGGAATGCGCTTGCCTCCATTGCCGACTGTGTGGTCATGTGGTAACCCGCCATCCCTGTGCTGTTTTAGTTATTTTGCCAAATTGTTGCTGTTGCTAGGGGATTGGCAGGAGGTTGCTATGGTCCGGGTTGTTTCTAGGCAGTTGCTATGGTCTTTTGAGTGGTCACTATGGTGTTTTTTTGTTTTTTTTTCTGAGGGGGGGCCTGTTCCTATGGTGTTTATGGGCGGTTGCTATGGTGTTGTGGGCGGTTGCTAAGGCGTTGCTAGATGGTTGCTGTGCTGTTCCTGATCGTTGCCAAGGCATTGCAAGACATCTGCTATGATGCTCTGCGGGTGGTTGCTAGGGCGCTGCTAGGTGGATGCTATTGTGCCCCTGATGGTTGCTAAGGTGTTGCTAGGCAGTTGCTATGGTGTTCTGGGTGGTTGCTAAGGCATTGCTAGGCAGTTGCTATGGTGTTTAGGAGTGTTGCTATGCAGTTGCTATGGTGCTCTAGGTGTTTTACCTAACAACTTGTGATCCACTAGCAGGTGCAGTAGGGACCTGCTGACCCAAAACTGTGTGTGTGTGTGTGTGTGTGTGTGTGTGTGTGTGTGTGTGTGTGTGTGTGTCATTTTGGTTTGTGTAATTTTTTTTCCCATTTCAGGCCAAACTGAACTGCATTGTTCATTTCTAACAGTGTCTGTGCTGTTGGACTGTGTGACGTCGTGCTTTCTGTGTTTATAAATGATGGAAATCGACATTTTAATAAGAAAAAAATCCAGCCTGTCGCAGACTAACAGCAGCAGAGTGTGGTTTCACTGCGCAGCGGACAGTCAACCTGCTGTAAAAGTTAAAGAGATGAAGACAGTGGATGAAACGGCAGCAGGAAGACGGTCAGTGTGCAGTTTCCTCAGATGAAGACGAGCTGCAGAGACTCTGTCCTGCCGAGGACGGACTGGATAAACACTCTGTGTTTGAGCTGGACCGCAGCCTGACTTTAATGCATATGTGTGTGTGTGTGTGTGTGTGTGTGACAGTGTGTGTGTGACAGTGTGTGTGTGTGTGTATATATGTGAGGATTTCCTTTTCCAAAACACTGCAGCTCGACTCGGAGCAAAGAGAAAACCATTACACCTCAGCTGCTTCGGCCTGTGTCGCTGAGCTGGAGGGAGACAGTCAGCAAACCTCTTATCATCACATGGCTTATCTTTTTTATTTTTATTTTAAATTTCCTTCTTTCCTTTCTAAACATAATCGTTTTGTCTATAAAACTATGGCCAAAGTATTTGTTCATCAAAACAACAGTGAAAGAAAACTGTGATGTGGTTTATTTACATTGCAAAGGACTAATTTCAGTTTAATACTAGTACCTTTATGTATCTAGTGCTTTTCAAAATAACATACCAAGCACTTTATAGACAATTAAAAAGACAGTAAGCAAACAATAATACTGTGATCTTACTGTGTTTAAAGGAAAATTAGTGTGTTAAAGCGTCGGCCTGCTGCTTTTCACAAGATGTTCCTCTTGTTTTTGAGCCTTAGTCTGTGAACCCGTTGAAATGAACGGGGAGACGACTGACGCTGAAAATGTTGGCAGCTTTAAATGTTTAAATGTTGTGACCACAGAGGAGATCGATGTGAGTGTGTGTGTGTGTGTATGTGTGTGTGTGTGTGTGTGTGTGTGTGTGAGCGGCTCCACGTAGCAAAAAGAAACGTACACATCCAGTGTTTCACCAAAACCTCCACATCCCTTTAATCGACTGTGCTCTTATAAGAGTTTCTTATAGATGAAAACGCAGGGAGACACCGGTTTGTTTTGTTGGCTAAATGAGATGAAGAAAATGAGATGAAAACTGACAAAAATGAACCCTTACTGATTTAAAAACTAAAAAAAAAAAAATGACATTTTTGCCAACAAATTACAAAAAAAAGGACCAAAATGCCAGAAATAGATGAATGAAAACAACTCATTTTGGAAGAGTATCTTTTTTGTGTAATGAAGAATGTAGATTAATGTATTTAAAAAGACCACAAACAAATAATTTAATTAGGAGTTTATGTGTTAAAAAAAATGAAAAATGATTTAGTGGAATTAGATGTTCAAATGACTGAAACACGACTAAAGCTAAAATGCATTTTAGTCAACAGACCCAGACCGAAACTAAATCAAATGACCTGAAACCAGCTGTCAATCATAATTACCGCTGGTTTCAGGTCATTTTGTTTCGTTTTGTGTTTTAAAACTAACATTAAATTCTTACTGATCACTCACTGCCAAAGACATAATGGACATGAAAACATAAAACAGGACATTTAATAGTTTTAAAGTGACTGACAGCCGTCGTGACGTCAGAGGTCAGAGGTCACCAGAGACCAGAGAATCAACAGGAGTCAAAGTGTTTCCTCCTGGTCCGGCTGCACCGGCTGACTGGGCGTCTCCTGCCATCTAGTGGTGATTTGGCGCATTACATGATGCTGCTGAGGGGCTGCTGCATTCAAGTGCCCAGATGTTGATCAGGTTTTTTTTAAGCTCCAGCCTTGAGAAACGCTCACGCTGCCCCTCCGGCCTTTCTTCAGATATGAAACGCTGCTGTCTGGTTCCTGCACTCGGGAACGTCGAGCTGGAGAACCTGTTCAGACAGAGGTTCTCAAGGGACCTGTTTCTTTGAATAAGTTATTTAAATAATTTCTTTGAATGGCTCAAAGGAGCCATAAAAACAGTTCTCTGAGGAACCAGCGGCGGTTTTGTCAAAGAGGTGAAAAAAGTTCACTCTCGTTTCTTGAAGGAAAAACCAAAGTGTGATCTGCAGCTGAAAATAGTTCTGTGTAGTTCTCTGCTTCTGTGGGAGAACGACTGATCTGCTGAGCGACTGAACTCAGATCTTTAAAGAACCACTTCTTGAGCTCCCTGGTGGCCGATCTGCAGAGTCCTGGGTTCAAATCCGGTCCAGACCCTTTGCTGCCTGTCTGCCCTGTCTCTCTCTGTCCACTGTGACTGCCTCATAAAGCAGAAATACCCAGAAAATAATATTTAAAAATAAAAAAGAGCCCTTTTTTAAGTAGTTCTCCAAAGAATCCCCAAAGCTGCCTCAAAGCGCCACCAAAACAACTTCTTCAAGGAGGCAGAAATGGTTCCTCCAAGAACTTTGACCGAAAAAGTTCTCTAAAGAAACTTTTTCAAAATCGTTCTCAGTGAAGCCAGTTGGTTCAGTGAAGAACCCTTTTCAAATGAGTTTTATTTTCCAAAATGAGGAACCATCCTCTAAATAAACAGTTCTCCATGAAACCATTAGTTTTCTGGGTGTATCTTGATATTTTACTTTGTACTTGTGGTGGTTGGGAAAGTTGTTGATTTATAGTTTTTAGAAAAGAGAACATGTGCTCCCTGTTTATGTTTTCCACGAGATTCTGAGAGGACGAGAATGGAAAAACGAGAAATGGCCAAATAAAGGAAAATCCAAAATGTCAGTAAATTCTACCTGAACTTTCTATGTGAATCGGTTTTGTTTGTCTCCATTGCTGCTGCGACTGTCTTTCAGTGTTTAATGTGCAGCTTGTCGGCGCTCGTCAAGCTTTCTGTTGTTAGAAATGTGGTTTTAACCAGAAGCAGCGAGCCAAGTCACGGCATCGTATTTCTCTCTGTTGTCTCTGCAGCTACAAAGGAGCAGCAGTAAAATGATGAAGATGATGTTAAAGATCAAGATGAAAACAGAAAAACATTCGTGAGTCCAGCTGGTCATGTTAGGAATGTTATAAATGCTGAAATTTAGGCAGTGAATTAACAGTCTGTGTGTGCTCACTCAGCCAGGCTTATTAACAACATGCCAGTTTCATAAAGTTATTTCAAAAGGTTCCTCTATTTGTATTAATACCAAGTAGCTATACTTATCAGTACCCTCCTCAGTACGCATGGCCAGTGTTGGGCTGATCTGATGAATCTGATCAAATTTGGTGATGACTTATACCCAGTTCTGCGCCATGTTTTGGGGAAAGTTCATTGGCTGATAATAACCAAACCTTTTAGCCAATCACTTATCTGTTTCCATCTTTTTGTGCAGGAAGGTCCCAAGACGCTGCACACCGAGTTTCATGTGAATCAGATCACAACAGAAAAACTGTTGTGGACGAAGGTGAAAATGGTGGGAAATGTTCTCAGGTGCAAATGGATGAAAAATCAACCACCTTTGTGTGAGTTAGAGCACGGCTTCGCAGGCACAGTAATCCACCAAACCCCGCTGAAGAGGACTTTATTGCGAGAAACGGCCACTGGGAACATTTTTACTGTTACGTTTGGAGAAAACAAAAGTTGGTACGGCCAGGCAGCGATCAAACCGAGACCAACAAAAACATCAAAATGAATCAAAATCACTCTTATTTGTACATTTCCCCGTTGTTGTAGAGAATGTTAAATTCCTACTTTTTCTAGGGACCCAAAGTAACCCTCTCAAGGACCCCTGGAGGTCCCTGGGCTTCAGTTTGAAAACCATTGAGGTAGAATGTGAATTAAAACAAACCTCAAATTGCAACATTTTGCTGGAACATTGTGCAACGTGACTTGAAGCTTGAAACAATTGTACACCTCGACCAGTTCAAATCTTTGATTGCTGATTACTTTACTCATAATTGTAACTGCTTTTAATTTTGTCCCTGTTTTATTCTGTTTTATTCTGTTTTAATCCCTGTTTTATTCTATTTTTGCTATTTGTATTGTAATTCTGTATTGTTTTTATGGTTGTTGTACATTCGGCATCATTGTAAATGAGGGCTTGCGCTCAATGATTCCCCGAATCCAAATAAAGGTTGAATGAAAAATGAATGAATGAATTTCTGATAAAGAGATGAATCATTGATACGGTGTCTCTGTAATCATCTGATTATTCTGTAACATGTGGGATTATGTACATAATCTGCTCATTGTGATTGATGTGTGTGTGTGTGTGTGTGTGTGTGTGTGTGTGTTGCAGGTCCAGTGAAGTCCCGTGTTTGCACTTGGAAAGTGTAAATAATGAGGTTTGATGATGATGATGATGATGATGAGGCCGCAGCGTCAGACAGATGCAGATTTTCTCCGTCCAGCTTCATTTCCTGCTCCTCCTCTTCACGCTCGTCTCCAATTGGCTCTAATGTGACTCATCACAGTTTTTTTTTTTTTTTTCCAGCTGGAGACGATCGGCTGCTCCAGGTGACGAGTTCCTCTGTCTGGTCTCCATCTCACCGAGCCAGTGAGTCTCATCTTCATCTTCATCTTTCTAACCTGTTTTTAAGTAAAACAAGGTAAGTGGGGTGAGATAATCCCACTTGTTTCCAGTGCAGTCTCACTTGTCTCAGGATTTTTTCTGAAAACAGGTATAAATCTGTTGAAACAAGGCAGAATAAGGCAGATCGGCTACTAGGATCAAGAAAATGATGCTTGATTCAAGAAAATTCTGGAAACAAGTTAATTTGCATCAGAAACAAGTGAACGCTGAATGTGAGACTAAATGATGTAAGATGGAGATTTGCAGTGTTTGGCCATGTGACTGATACTCATTAAGATGACTTTTTAATCAGTAGAGTCTGCATCAGCTCCCAAAAAGTGCCCATTTCTTCTTCTTATTATTATTATTTTATTGTGCCGTTTTATCAGAGTCACTGTTGCTTTGTGAAAAACTTTCCTGTTTTGCAGAAACGTTAAAGGATTGCATGGTCTTCTGTGGGTTCAGAAAACTGATGAAACCTTTTTAAAACCCAGTAAATTCAACAAAATGTGCCGGTCAACCTGGAAACAAGGCTGCTGCTCTTAGTTGCTGAAAATTTGACATTTTGGACATACAGGGTTTCCCTCCAGCAGCAGAGACTTAAAGGAACAAGCAAGTGGTTTAATTCCTCGTATCCCAAAATGACCAGAATATCTGCAGGGCTGCACAGGCTGGCTGATCAATACCAGCGAGTCAGTAATTATTATTAGATTTATGCCCTTAAAAACTAATTTTCCATACAGTGTTTGGTGTAATGCTGAGCACAAACTGATTACACGCATCTCTAATCCCATGTGAAACGGTCATTAGCGTCCCAGATGTACCGTGTTAACATTTACTTTACGCACATTAGCCCTCATTCATCAGGCGGTCGAGGGAAGCTAAAACGCCCGATCGCGCCTGATTCAAGAGACTCTCTCACACCACCAAAACGGACGCAAATTAAACTGCAGATTGATAAATCAAACACATCATTACTGTGCAAGCAATTATCACACCATGCAAGCTGGGTGGTGTGTAAAAATGAAGGCTCGGTGCGGCGTTCAGGGCCTTCAGCAGCAACAGGCGCCAGGCTGCATCACAGGAAGTGGCCAACACATCCAAACATGTCTAATCATCCAGTGCATCCTCAAGACTTTGAGCTATTTATTGACACTTTTAATGCAAAAGAAACACGATGTTGCACAATAATCAAAGATAAAATGTGAGGAGGTAAAACATGCCATTGCTCCTTTTCACAGATTATGAAGAAACTTCTGTAATTCCAGTAGTTTCCATGCACAATGCAGATATTTAGTGCCTTTGGCGTGATGGTAAGAGGTTTCTGAGCAGACTTACCACTGATCAAAGATGGACGATGAATTCGTTTGCAGACTTTTTCATATTTGATCGCATGACCGCTTGATAAACGAGGTTCCAGCGGCCTGAAAGCTCTTCCTGTATAAACTGGATGTTCAGTTGTTGGGATTCCTTCCGGTCATCCGTCAGTCAGGATCATAGTTTACATCAGGGGTGTCCAATCATGTGCCATGGAGGGCCAAGAGGCTGCAGGTTTTCATTCCAACCAAGACCTCCACCAGGTGACTTCACTGATCACCTTGGATCAGAAAGAAGGAACACATCAGTGAAGTCACCTGGTGGAGGTCTTGGTTGGCATGAAAACCTGCAGCCTCTTGGCCCCTCCATGGCACATGATTGGACACCCCTGGTTTACGTAATGCCCCTTTAAACACCTCTTACTTTTGACTCACCGGCCTGCTCCTCCATTGTTCGCTGCCACAGCGAGCAAGTTTCCCTTCAGAGATCAGAAAAGTTTGATCTTTTCAGTCTTCGAGCATCTTTTCTGCTCAACAGGTCGTCGAACTCATATGAATACATAAATCTTTCTAGCCACATTGCCAACATTACCTCGTTAGGTAGCTCGCTAGACACTAAAAATACCTGGTTAAGGTTCAGAAAAGGTTATGGTTAAGGTTAGGAGAATTCAGAGGTTACAAAACGTCAGCTAACATTCGCGAATATTACCTAGCTAATGAAGGTGAACACTGCGGTCGTGTTGATCGACCCATCCGCCGCCTTGCCAGCTTCCTCGTCCAAACTTTGTCGCTGCCTTAACACAACACCACAGTGATGTTATTTACAGGACCACTAGAGGGCGCTTAACTTGAAAACAAAACTATAGGTCGTAATAAGCTGCTGTGCCAATAACATGGTTTTATTTATTCTTTTTTTTTTGGCTGCAGGACAGACTCAATAAATTCATCTGGAACGTCACGTTACACCACGGTCTGGCTGAATACTCTTTTCTGATTGGCTGGCAGGCGTGGGTTAAGACTACGAGTTCAGCTCACTGCACTAAAGTCATTTTTTTAAAAAAAGAAAAAAGTAGAGCCGTCAAAGTTTCTTCGTTATCAACTGCGGCAATTTTTTAATATAGTCTCCCTGTCTTTCCTTTGTATCGTCGATAAATGCCCTCAAACGGTTTCCAGGCATGACATGGAGGCAGACCCACTTTTTAAAAACTTTGATTTTGTGTTACTTGTTAAGAAAACAGGCTTTAACACCATCATACAGAAATATCACAGCTGCAGATGACATGTGGCTTGTGTATGAACCTTTTGCCTGTAAAGAGTTGTTATAAAATAATATTCAAACAGTGCATCAACAAGTGTCTCAGTTTTCTAACTGGGGATGTCTTCATTGATGATGATGATGATGATGATAATAATAAGATAAGCTTTAAATATGAGGAAAGAAGCAGCCGGACACACAGCACGTATAAAAAATTAGACCCCTTTTATTGTGTTCTCATATATAAAAGAAATACAAAAAAGAAACATCGACACCGGGCGAAGGTCAGAGCGGGGCGGGGTGTATGGGCGGGGCGGGGCGGGGCGGGGCGGGGCTGGGATTGGTCGGTGGCCGGGTGACATAAAAAGGGCAAGTGGATACGACAGGAGGGATGTCAGACAGTCCGAGGGGGTTGGTCAAACGGACAGCGAACAGATGAGGGTGGATGAACACAGAACGCAACGGTCCCGTCCAGTCCCTCCCTCCCTCCCCACCTCCTCCTCCTCCTCCTCCTGGTTCTCCTCCAAATCGGAGTTTTAGCTCCACAAATCATTCCCCGAGCCGGAGCTGCTTTGGCGGCAGGAATAATCTCATTGGTTGAGCTAAACTTGAACGGGCGGAGCCAAAGAACAACAGCTTTTCTGAGTGCGTTTTCCTCACTTTTTCTTTTTTTTTTTTTTTTGGTCAGTTTTTGCCTCAACTATGTTTTTGTTTTTTCACCTCCACCTCTGTTTTTTCACAAGTGGGAGTTTGGTTTTGACAAGCTCCAACTTGAGATGAACGCAGAATATGTGTTTTTTTTCCCTCTTCCATTCATTGCAATGGGCTAATCTGGTCGGTTTGAACTTAATCTCATGCCACTAGAGATTATCCATATATGGGATGGAGTGAGTGCCCGGGGGCGTGTGAGGGGGGTCACCAAATGATTAAGACAATGACTCGACCTTTAAAATATCATGTCATATGTCATATTTTCTGTGCATATTATTTACTGGAGGAGATGCAAACAGGTGCAAAATTAGCCGCTATTTTGTTTTCAGAAACAGAAATCAACAAATGAGACATGAATGCTGAATGAAAAACCATAAACAGAAGGCATTTTCATTGTCCTGCTTAAAAACAGTGGATTTAGCTTGTATTTAACATTACTGTTATTATTATTAGTACCATTATTAATAATAAGAATACAGAAGCAGCTGTCTTTCAGCAGAGGTGTGGAGAGCAGCGAGGAGACAGACGCTGTTTCTTCCAGTCATAACAGCAGTTCACTTTATTGCTGACAGGAAATATGTTCATAGACCTTTGTATTAATGCACCGTCCTGTGTGGAGGAACTACACCCTCACATTCCCGCGTGCCACGCTTCACACATCAGCTATCCGTTTTATATTTTTTCTCTTTTACAGAGGCGAGAGGCAAAATCCAGTCCTTTGTAAATGAGGCGTTTCTGACCGGGGAAATGAAAAAAAAAAAAAAAAAAGCCTTTTGGTTTGTGAATTTTTGAGATGAAAAATCAAATCGCTATTCTGTTTTCATCTCTGGCTCTCTGTTTCTAACACACTGCCTCAGTGTGCTGTTCCCGAACGCTTCACCTCACCTCACCTGGCGCTCTGTGGGTTCGCCTCATTTTGTACATCGGGTGTAACGTTTTTTTTTTTAGATGCATGTGGCCCACACACATTCAGATTTGAGCCTCAGTGTGAGGGCGTGTGTCAGGCCACGTCTGTCTGTGATGTTCGGTGTTTTGGTTTGGTGTTAGTGTGTGTGTGTGTGTGGAGCCTGCTCTTTAGCTATAGGTTCATGTAAATCCATGGTCGTTACCCCCAGAAGCAGCCGTGTGATTGGCTCACGGTTTGAAGAAGCCACGCCTCTGGTTCGTTATTCTGTCCGAGCACAGACACGACTTTCCTCTGTTGGTGTGGCTCTGCTAACCATCAAAAAGGATGAAAAGTCAAACTTTACTGGCTTCGGTTTTGTCACAAGCTTTTGACATTTTTTCGCGGATGAAGCCTTTACAGCTCCTGCTCCAAAGTCACGATCTGATGGTGCGTTTACGAGCAGACCACGGTGGGAGTTTGAAGCTTTGCATGGGACAGAGAAATCTAGTTTTAGCCAACAATGCATAAATAAACCTATAATAATATAATAGAACGGCTGCTTCCTCCGCTCTTACCTCTTGACTTTTTCACCAGGCTTCAGTTTAAACCCGGTCCCTTGGCCCCGCCCACTGAGGTTTAACTCAACCAATGAGATTATTTGTGCCCGTAGAGCGGCTCTGGCTCCGGGAAAACGTCCGTGGAGCTAAAACTCCAGTCCGCCCTTCAGGACAGCTCAGTCTTGTCAGCCGCTTCGGCGTGGTGCCCCCCTCCCACCTCGGAGCCGGCGGCCGCTAACAACGTCCTCCTGTTGTAGTGGTGGTGGCCCTTCATGATGCCCGAGTTGTTGTTTTCGTTGAGGATCTGCTTCTGCTTCTGCCGGTTGAGCGACTGCACCAGGCCGAGCACCACGGCGGCCAGCGAGTACTGGCCGGGGTTTTTGCGCGGCTGCAGGATGAGCGGGTTGGGCTGCACGCGTTCCAGCAGGAAGTGCGTTCGGATTTTGCCCTCCTGCTCGCTGATGCCCTTCACGTAGATCTCGCCGCGGTACTCGAAGGCGAAGCCGCGCTCCTTCAGGATCAGGTAGGTCTCCTCGGGCACCTGGATCTTGCCGCTCACGCCCGTGCTGTCCATGCGGCTGGCCAGGTTCACCGTCTTCCCCCAGATGTCGTACTGCGGTTTCTTGGCGCCGATCACGCCCGCCACCACCGAGCCGTGGGCCATGCCTGCAGAAGAAGAAGAAGAAGAAGAAGAAGAAGAGGAGATGAAGATTTAAACTATATCGTCCCTGCAGAGAAATTGGTCTCCTTTTTCGGTCGATGTTTTACAGAAGTGTGGTTAATGGGCTTGGCGAAGGAAGTCTCTGATGCTGGGGATGATTGTTGCACAAAGGCTCAAGTCAGCGTCTCGCCCTGCTCTCAGAGCTGATTGGCTGATATGTTTTTGGCTATTCGGGGCCCCTTCCTTGCCGACCTGGATGAGACCAGGACAGCTGACAGATAACTGGTAGCTTTATTGTTTATTGGTTTATCCATTCATTTATGTACCTGTGTACTTAATTTGTCTATTTATTTAGTCAATTTTTTCTCTCTTTTCCTTTTTTATTATTTATTTTATTTTTATTTATTTACTTTTTTAAAATATTTTTTTCTCTAATTTATCATTATCATCATTATTATTTTTATTTATTTATTTACTTATTTTTAAATTAATGAATGAATTATTTATTTTTCCTAAACTAGTGTCACAGATATTTTTTTTCTAATTTCATTTTAAATGTCTGAGCCGGGGTGTTGTTATTGTTGTTGTTATTGTTGTATCTTTTTTTTCTTAAATATAAAATAATAAATAAAAAAAAATATATATATAAAAAAAATAGGCTAGGGGAAGGCTAACAGTTTAATTACAATAAGCTTTCAGACACACACACACACACACACACACACACATAGCTGTTGCATATGAAAGCAAACTGTAGGCCTACATATCTTCTAAATGTAGTCCTATTCAATTGAGCTCCAAGTGTTTTTTTTTCCCCGTTTTCCCATCGTTATAGCTCGATGGCTATTCCTGGGAAGTCTGTTTCCCGGGATTAAACTGTTCCTGTCCATATATAACTTTGTGATGGTTTGAGCTCCAGCCCCATCGCGTCGAGGTGAAGAAAGACAGGCTGGAAACCTCATCGAATCACACAGAAACTGGAAGTCGGGATGGACAGACTGTGTCGGAGAGGAGTGGGAAAATCTATTTTTTGAGTAGTTTTGGGTGAACTGCCCAGAAAAGTTGAGCTGTATCAGGTTTTGAGCCGTCCTGAACACCAAGGGTATAAAAACACAACGTGATGTGAAAAACAAACAGCAGCTTAGGGACTCATAAATCCGTCTTCAGAGGACGAATGAAAGAAAAGACAAACAAGAAACAGAGACAAAAGGGGAGGGGGGTGCGGGGGGTGATGAGAAAGAGGTGGATGACAAAGGCAAACAAAAAAAAATAAATGCATTTTCTCCAAGAACAAAAATGTAAAGAGGAGATGGATGAAAAGGAGGGAAAAGGTGATGGAAAAAAGATGAAATACGGAGGATGAAACAGGAGAAATGAAGTGTTTTCCCAGCTCTTACCGATCCTCAGCTCAAAGTTGTTGAAGGAGTGCTTGTTGATCTCCTGGATGCTCTCGTTGAGGGCGATGGCGAAGTCGGCCAGCGCACACAGGTGACCCCATTTGTCCTCACATTGCTGCCGGAGCGAGAGACGGGGGGAAAAAAAAGAAAGAGAGAGAGAGAGAGAGGAAACGTCTGCATCAGATCAGAGTCGAGCCTCGGCTCACATCAGGAGAGGCGGCAGATCACATTGGAAGTGTGTCACCTGAGGGACGTGTCAGGAAGCGCCGCGTTAACCCTGCGGCCCTGAACGCATCACGCACACACACACGGCGGTGCGTTTACTGAGCCTGTTAGCCGACCACGTCCTCCCTGCAGAGTTCACATCACCACTTCGACTGACATTTACACAGCTTCCACTGGAGCCTGATGTTTTAATTGTTGGATTTGTCAGACTGATCTTCCTTTTTGCCAGACAGGGGGCGCTGCAGCACGCCACGCACGGTTTGTCGGTGTGTGGAGGGTCTTTGCTGAGTCATGAATGTTTGTGTGTGTGTTTGCATGCAGCCTGTCTGAACTGAAATTAGGTTTTAGCCTTTCCAGTAATACAGAAATTAAGGCAAAGACCACTTATGTAGTTAAAGAACCGTAAGGACGTTTGAGGATTTGTCAAGGTTTTATTGGTGGAAATCTGAATTTACAGCAGGATGATGATGTCACTGTTTAAGATGCTGTGTTTTACAGGAGGCAGAGGTCATGTGAGGTCATTTCATGGGGACTTGGGAGAAAAACTCATCTGCTGTCATCAGATCACTAACATGCTAAGATCGTCTTCCTTTTGTGTTCGTATCATTTTATAATTAATAGTTTTTCTTGGCAGGTGGTAGTCCTGTTCAGACCAAAGATTCACGATATAGGGAGAAGCTGGAGCGGCCGGTGGCGTCACCGGAGGCTGATTTTAGACAGATAGACTAGAGTCTTTATTGTCCTGCAGGAAATTTGTTTCCACAGCCCGTACGACACAGAAACACACAGATAACCATCCTGCAACATACAGATGTACATACAAATAAACCTTCAGCCGTCCCTTTGCATGCATCCCACACACAGATAAGCCTGGATTTTTTCAGTGCAGACAGACAGACAGACAGACAGACAGGGGTGCTGACTGTGGGCTGAAGGGGTGATCGGTTTATTCACTGTTGAAAATGCAAAGTGTGTGTTGGCTCGCTCATTGATTTTAGCATAGTAAGGCACGCCACCCGTTTCAACAGCCAATCAGGTCATGGCAAAAGTCAGTCATCAGCGATGACATCACTACTCTGGGAACAGAGCCTCTCTCTATTTTTTTTTTTTTAAGTTTTCATTGTTTCATTAATACTAGAAATGCACTATCCCCATGTCCTCATTCATATGTGAAGACGCGACAAATAATATCCAGCTACAAAAAAAAAAAAAAAAGGAAAAAAAAGAAAAACATGTCATTGCTATGGAAACGATATCCTGCTCTCATCGGTGTAAACTTTATTATTTTGGAAATAATTGCAAGTTTCAACTCGTTAGGTCGCACATCTTTGGTCTGAACCGGCCTGAAGGAAGCAACCTGAAGACATCACTGTGGGCTTTGAGCGATTCCCGTGAGAATCAGCTTTATTTTTCACATTTTACAGACAAAATGATGAGTCACTTTTTCTCTTTTCTCTTCTCTTTTCTCTTACAATGAACTTGAACTCTAACCCAGGCACTGTGATGGAGGGTATCTGTGTTCGAGTATGCCGACCTCCTCTCTGGAAGTTCAGAGTATCTTAACAGCCACTGAAATATATCCGAGGGTATACCCAGTTCTACCTCAACAATCTACCGTCCTACTTACCCTAATCCTAACACACCTGATACAAACTTGAGCAGTGACTTTGGATGGTCCAAATAAAAGGTGATCGCCCCCCCAACATGTCAGTTTAGGCTCCTGCCTGAGATGCTCAGAAGACCAAATGAGTCACAAATCTTTGTAAAAGTGGCATTGGCTTGCTAGAATATATAAAAAAAAAATAATTAAAATGTCATTACAAAATGCAGATGCCACAATTTGAACGAGGAGCTTGTGAAACTGCGAGGGGCAAGCTGTCTCCTTTGTGATTTATACAGCAGAAGAAAATGTGGCAGATATCATGATTCATTTTTCAGACCCACATTATGTATTGTTGTTCACTATCATCCCATCCCATAACAGGAAGACATTAAATCAAAGTATTTTGGACAGAAAGTCATTTTGTACACTTTGACTGATGGTGCTGCATGCAGGTGAAACTCAATCACCCCAGTTTGGTCCCGGTTCAGTTTGAAGATCTCACCTGTTTCTCCGGGGAGAGACCGGAGACGGCCATGTACGTGCTGCCGATCGTCTTGATCTTCTCGATGTCCTGGAAGCGGTCTTCACCCAGCAGCTACGGACACAACAAGAGGACAAAAACACTTTAACGGCAAGTCTACGTACTGACTGCGGCTTTTTCTGCTTGTTTTCCTTAAATCAAAGATCCTTGAAAAGCGTCATGTCGTAGCTGCTCATATTAGACCCCATTAATCCTGTCAGGAGTTTAAACGTGACCTTCTTGCAGCCCACAGTCCCTCCAGTGAATCAAGGTGCTTCAGGGTGGTGGCACGTCTTTGCATCCCGTTCTTATTGTTCTTATCTTCCAATTCAGAACAATTTTCCGCTTAGCAGTAACCCAATGTTCGAAATCTCATTTTCCTTACAGACAGCCCAGCTTGGCTTCACAATCACACCTCGGAAGTCTAGAAGAAACCCTGCTGTAGTCCTGGAGGCAGTGGAGGCAGAATGTGCCAGGGTTGGCCTCAGGTTGAATGCAAATAAGACCGAGGTAATCACTGACGACATCCCCCTAGGACCACCCGCCTCTCAAGACAGCAGGAGGCGATGTTCTGGCAGAGGTTAGCGACTTCAAGTACCTGGGTTCTTGGGTCAACTAAACGGAACAGGACCTTAAGGTGAGGAAGGCGCGAGCATGGAGGGCCCTGAATCGCATGACTAGTGTGTGGGGTAAGAACAACTACACCGAACCTAACCTGTCTGAGACAAGCGACACAGGTTTTTCACTAAGATGCAGCAGCGACAAGGAATGCTTGATGACCCCCTGTGGTTTGTGCTCGAAATCCCAGGACACAAAAACAAAGTCATGATGTCACATATAAATAACATTCTAGAAAAACAAGATCACCTTGAATGTGACCGTAGAGAAACGGTCAGAAAGCTGCGGGCACGGGAGGGGGCAAGGTACAAGACTTACCAAGCCATCAACCCAGATATGACCATCCACCCACTCTATTGCAGAAATGCCCCTTTTATAGGAGACCATCTGAGAATAACCTTCACCCGGTTCAGGTTATCTGCTCATAAGTTACGAGTAGAAATGGGGAGATGGAGCCGTACCCCACCAGAACACCGCTGCGGGACTGGTATACAGAATGAGGAACACGTACTTGTGTGTCCTCTTACACAGGAGATCCGGACAAAATATGGACATTACTCTACCCAACTGAAGTCACTCTTCATGAACACCGACAAGAGACTTCTAATGATGTTACACGCTTGCTTGGCAGAGTTAGAGCATCAGCAAGTGGATTAATGTTCTAAGTCTGTATTGTTTTATTGCTGTTATTATTCCACGAATGTCATGATTGTACAGTATCTGACTTTTGGAAATGATCAAAAATTGATATTTTAATGTTTGGACGCAAATATTTTATATTGTTGTCAATAAAATTAACTAACTAATTAACTGTGGAACTCCAATCCCCCTCGACACATCAAGCTGAGCTTCTTCCATGCAGCCGTGGAGTCTGTCCTCCTATATGGCTGTGAAACCTGGACCCTGAAGGCCACCCTGCAGACGTCCCTGGATGGGTGCTACACCACAATGCTGGGGGGGAGGTACCAAGGCTGAGTGAGAGAGTGACATCGAGGAGGGTGAAACTTGATGGCCACTGCCACAGACACCACAAACTCTGTTAGCCAACACATGGGCACCGATTAACAGGACGTCCCACACCGACATACACTATATTACCAAAAGTATTCGCTCACCTGCCTTTACTCATACTATGAACTGAAGTGCCATCCCATTCCTAACCCATAGAGTTCAATATGATGTCGGTCCACCTTTTGCAGCTATTACAGCTTCAACTCTTCTGGGAAGACTGTCCACAAGGTTGAGGAGAGTGTTTATAGGAATTTTTGACCATTCTTCCAAAAGCGCATTGGTGAGGTCACACACTGATGTTGGTCGAGAAGGCCTGGCTCTCAGTCTCCGCTCTAATTCATCCCAAAGGTGTTCTATCGGGTTCAGGTCAGGACTCTGTGCAGGCCAGTCAAGTTCATCCACACCAGACTCTGTCATCCATGTCTTTATGGACCTTGCTTTGTGCACTGGTGCACAGTCATGTTGGAAGAGGAAGGGGCCCGCTCCAAACTGTTCCCACAAGGTTGGGAGCATGGAATTGTCCAAAATGTTTTGGTATCCTGAAGCATTCAAAGTTCCTTTCACTGGAACTAAGGGGCCAAGCCCAGCTCCTGAAAAACAACCCCACACCATAATTCCTCCTCCACCAAATTTCACAGTCGGCACAATGCAGTCTGAAATGTACCGTTCTCCTGGCAACCTCCAAACCCAGACTCGTCCATCAGATTGCCAGATGGAAAAGCGTGATTCATCACTCCAGAGAACGCGTCTCCACTGCTCTAGAGGCCAGTGGCGGCGTGCTTTACACCATTGCATCCGACGCTTTGCATTGCACTTGGTGATGTGTGGCTTGGCTGCAGCTGCTCGGCCATGGAAACCCATTCCATGAAGCTCTCTGCGTACTGTACTTAATCTGAAGGTCACATGAAGTTTGTAGCTCTGTAGCAATTGACTGTGCAGAAAGTCGGCGACCTCTTTGCACTATGCGCTTCAGCATCCGCTGACCCCTCTCCGTCACTTTACGTGGCCTACCACTTCGTGGCTGAGTTGCTGTTGTTCCCAAACGCTTCCATTTTGTTATAATAGAGCTGACAGTTGACTGTGGAATATTTAGGAGCGAGGAAATTTCACGACTGGATTTGTTGCACAGGTGGCATCCTATGACAGTTCCACGCTGGAATTCACTGAGCTCCTGAGAGCCGCCCATTCTTTCACAAATGTCTTGTTTCACAGTCTGCATGCCTGAGTGCTTGATTTTATACACCTGTGGCCAGGCCAAGTGATTAGGACACCTGATTCTGATCATTTGAATGGGTGAGCGAATACTTTTGGTAATATAGTGTACGTGGACATACTGAGGAGGGATGCAGGAGCGGAGAGTTCTGCGGAACGAGTCGGATGTATGGAAGACCGAGATGATCGGAGAATCCGTTGGCAAGCTCGTCTGAGGATGACCTAATGATGAACCCATCTAGTTTGTCTCCTGGCTCACACAGTGCAGGACCTTCAGGAACCCAGCTCTGTGGTGGCTGATTTCTTAGGGTGGTATGAGTCTTCCTTTTTAACCTCCTTTTTAACCATTAACGTGGCTAAACCCAAAGAGATGATTATAGATTTTGGGAAGAATCCTGCAGTCATCTCCCCTGTGGTCATACAGGATCAGACAGTGGAAGTCGTCAATCAGTATAATACCTTGGCACTCTGATTGATGACAAGCTGACCTTTGAGCCCCAGGTTGACGCCATGTGCAAAAAAGTACATCAGCGAATGTATTTTTTTTTTCGCAAGCTCTGTAATTTTAATGTGGACAAGACTTTTAGGAAAATGTTTTATTGAATCTGTGCTTACGTTTTCTTTTATCTGCTGGTATGACTCAATCAGCATTAAAAACATAAATCAACTGCAAGGTCTGACTAAAGTCTGCAGTAAGGTGGCAGGGGTGAGCCTAAACTGCCTAAATGACCTTTGCAATATCAGGACCTTGAGGAAAGCCCGTGCTCTACTCGCCAGTCAGAGCCACTCGCTTTTTAAAGAGTTTATGCTGCTTCCTTCCGGCAGAAGATATATTGTGCCAAGGTGCAGGACCAAAAGGCTGAAAAACTGTTTTGTTCCTGTTGCTATTGGACTTCTGAATGGCACAAAGTGATTGTTGGCACTTGTCCTTTGTTTGCACTTTTTATCTGTTGTTTGTTTTTGTTATTGTTGTTGTCCTTGCTGCTGGCTGTAAGACAAATTGCCCCTAGGGGATAATAAAGATAAAGATATCCTTGAACTAATTAACAGCAAGTGTTGATTTGCTCTTTACACTGAACCATAATCCCTTTGCCAATCGTTATCTGCAACAAACTCCAAGTCCCTCCCACACTGTTTGATTGACAGGTGATCTATGGGAAAAGCAGTGCAGAGATACCAAAGTGATTCAGTAAACCAATATAAACTACAGCAAATAAAACGATAAAGTAAAACTGAGCAGAAATACAGTTTTTCTGTGTACTTTTGGCTAAAATAATTGCATATAATTTGCCAAATGCTACATTTTGTTTTGTCATCAAACATGCTTTCCTGCACTTTTCACTTCTTATGTAAACACCCAAACTATTCTGAGCTGCAGCAGACATTTTCAACCAGAAGGAAAATATTTCATTATTTGTCGATATGCCAGTAATCCATAATTATTAATTGCAGAAATGAAAATTGCAAATGCGATTACAGGATACATTGTGCTGCCCTAATCATCTCCTATAAAAAATAACCTTTAAAAAATATCGAGTGCCATTCTAATCTCATTATCTTCTGCTAATCTCATGTGCCACTCTGCAGCCGCCGCCGTCTCCGTCTCTTCGGGCGTCTCCAGACGGAGAAAAGACAAGTCTCTTCTTGTTTGAGGCGAAGGCTCTGAGAGCGAGGAGGAGCCGAGCTCAGCTGGTGTCTGTCTGGCTGCAGACGCGCTCGGCGACTTTGACATTTTCTGTCAAAAACACAGTTCAGTCGGCCTGAAAGCCACGAGGCGTCGCCGGCTCCCATCTGTCCACCAGCAGCCAGGAGCTCCAGGAGTGTGTGAGCGGAGTGTGAGGCGAGTGTGTGTGCGGAGTGTGAGGCGAGTGTGTGTGCTGAGTGTGAGGCGACGGGCTGCTCCTGCTGCTGTGATGGTGATTCCCAGGGTGTCATCATTTAGGAAACGGAGAGCAACACCAAATTAGTCTGGCAAACACACTTCAGCTGTGACGGCTGGAAAACCTCCTTCTCAAACCGAAACACGAATGATGGCTGAGTTTTATGTTGGTGCTTAACACACAGGTGATCATTTCTCCTTCTGGGGATCAATCAAGTTATCTGTCGTCTTATCATTTTACTTTCGTTTCTGTTGGATTTCTGCTCTGATTATCAAGTTTACTCCTCTCTTTCCTTCCTTTCCTTTCCTCCTTAATTTATCCTTTTTCATAGTCTCTATGTCATTTGAAATTTGCATTGTCTCCTTTTTAAAACTTTTTTTTTTGCCATTGTTCTTTGTTTCTTTATTTTCTTTGTTTTAAGTAGTATTGTTTATTTCATGTGTCTTTGAGTACTAAGAACTACTATACCATACAAATAAAACATATACAGGGTGACCCAAAAAAACAGGAACTTTTTAACAATCCAATAAAACCAAGAGTGATGGAAGAAAAATATTTTATTCATAGTAATTGAAACCTGAAAACATGCCATTTAAGAAACAATGATGGAATTTTCATTTTTTAAAAATTGTGCTGCCACTTGCTCATGTCTGCCAATACGCACTTCAAAAATTCCCGTTTTTTTGGGTCACCCTGTATTTATTTATTTACTTGTTTATTTATTTGGTGGGCTGCTGTGAAATCTGCTGATATTCATGCTGCCTGGAGGATGAAACCTGATCATTTCAGCAGAGTCTGGAGACATGAAGGCCTCCGGGAACGCCGACCTCATCCCAACCCGAACCTTAATCACACCAAACTGTCGGCGTTCCCGCGGGTCGGTCTTCCCTGCAGCGCCCCCAGCAGGCCCAGCTGTGTTAGTAATCAGCCCCTTTGAACTGCCACTGTACAGCAGATGTGCTAAACAAATAAACTTGCCTTGCCTCATTTGTTGAAATGACTTCACAGTTTGTGTTTGTTAGAAACAGACAGGAGTTTGGGCTCAGACTGAGTGGGGGAAATGTGTTCAGTGTTACACTTCTTTCTGCTCACCAGCAGAGGTCGCTCAAGCTCAAAGATTATCTAATGCCCCCTTTAAAACCTGCTGGGAGGCATTTAGAAAACAACACACTTCATGTTTTACATTGAAGCTGTTAAATACCGGCTGAGAAGCAACATGATGCATGGCAACCTAAATCTGACTGGATATCAAATAAGATATAAACCACTGGAAGAGTCACTTTGCTGAACACTGCATCTGTCACAACTAAGACTAAGACTTGACACCATCCAGTGTTTGGAGATCAGCTGACTCGCAGGTTTTCTGAAAGATTAAAGGCTCTATTTTAATGATCTGTAGAGCTCGGTGCAGGGGGTCCACGTCCACTTTTACTGCTTTAACTGCAGAAAAAAGGCTGTTTGCTCCAGGCTCCTGGCTCTAAAGGCTTGCACTGAGCCTCTTCATTAATCCTGGCTGTGTTTTGGGCGTAACATGCAGTGAACCAATCAGAGCGCCGTCTCCCGTCCCCTTTAACAGCCAGGTGTGTCTCACCTTGGTGGGCTGCTGTTCTAATGGAGGATTCTCCAGGTAAGAAGGAAGGAGACGGAGTGAAAGCTCCCGAGCAGATCAGGACTCCATCTGAGCTCCCTGAGGTGAAGCAGCGTCCCTGTGTGTGGGACAAGCAGAGCGGACGCTCGCCGGCGCCCCCTATGTAGGCCACCATCACTGTCTGATAGTGAGGTTCAGACAACAGAGAAACCTGCAGCACTGACCTCAGAGCTGCTGTTTGTTGTCCACAAGAGACTTTGCTGTTTGGACAACGTGGACGCTTTATGGGGAAACGACAACTGAGCCGCTTGGAAACTAGAAAAGACACTTGGGTTGAGTTTGATGCCTCTTTGCACCGGGTGGAAGAGAAGATGCTTTTCTGGCTGAATTAGCCAAGAAAATTAAAAACTGTTTCCTTTGAGAATCAGTTGCCAGTTAATCTCAGTGCACAATAATTCACAAAATTAATTCACAAGGCAACAAAACATGCAGACACACACAGCCATACACAGCCTGTAGAGACTGTGCAGACTTTTCTACCTGAAATGACACCTTTTTTTTTTTTTTTTTTTTTTTTTAGACACGGCTCCACACAGACGTGGGCTCTGCTGCCTTTGCTGCCTTGCATCATCAGATTGTGAAACCCTCCGGGGGGCAGGGCTGACGTCTCTGGACTGAAACTCTGCTCAGAAGTCGGCAGCGCGCTTTTCAAAGTCTGCCGCTCTCACCTCGTCGAAGTCGGCGATGATTTCGTTGAGGAGCCTCAGGCACTCGACTCCCTGGTTGTTCATCTCGGTCTGGGAGTAGAAGTCTGCGAAGCCCGGGATGGAGGCGAACATGACGCCGACGGCATCGTACGACTGCGAGTACAGCTCCTGTGAGGACACACGGCACACAGGCCACCGCTTGGCTTTACAACCGATGGAAAGGCAATACAGTTTTACTTATTTGCAATTTATGACTCATGTATCGTTTGTCACCAGATGAAGTGATGACGGCTAATTTTCATCAGGTCATAGTGATGTAAACCTCTGCCTATTGCTGACTGGAGAGGTTATATTCAAAAATGTGATATTAGTTTTTAGAGAAGAAACATTCCTCTGCTGTATGTGCTGATGTTCAAACAACCTTTTGGAAAATTTTTGGGAAAACAGAGATCCTGACACATGAATGCAACATGGAAAATACAACTAAAATAACACAGGATATTGATTTATAATGTAATAATAATCATTTAAATGTATTTATTTCTTTAGGTTAACCCTTTTTATGCATATTACCCTGTAGAGTGCATCAGAGTGCATTATAAACAATATGTGTTTTTTTTTTTTTTTAAATCAAAATTGTATTTTCATTTTCAATTTGAATAACAAAGAGAGCATGAGCGAATAATACAGAGGCACAGGGAGGTAAAATAACAAACAAGAAAAAAAAACAGGAAATTAATTATAATAATAATAAAAATAATTAATTTAAAAAAGCAAAGGCATTGAGAAACAATGTAAGAACACAAGGTAGAGAATTAGGAATAAAGCTGATCAAAAATTAATAGGGGTGGTTAAAAAAATAATTATATATATTTAATATGTGGTCATAAATAAATGATGATTTATTAGATCAAATCAGATTTTTTTTTTTTTTTTTTTTTTTTTTTTTTGGAGTTAACCCCTTCCTTTCCTCCTGCATCCTGCCAGCCGCTGTCAGGATGCAGCCTGCTGCTCTGTGACACAGCAGATCAGCACTCAGTTGTTGTTTTTCTCGTGGCGTGTTGTTGTTGTTGTTGTTGTTGTTGTGTAATGATGCTGATGCGTAAGTGACTGACAGGGCTTGTTATTCACAGCCTTACACAACCAGCGCCGAGCCTTAATCACGACTGAAGGAGGCGAGCTGACAAAGAGCACATTGTAATCTGCAGCCGGGGGGCAGCAGCTGCACTGCGGCGCGCTCGCCAGCAGGGGGCAGTGTGGGCACGTGGCAGAGACACGCGGCAGCCCCATGCACCGGCATACTAATGCGCCATGCTGCAGTGACGGGGATGCGACCATGTCAGGTCACAGTCATTAGGAAAATAATGCAATAATAATAGATTGGTAAACGCCGTGTTCAGCCAAAGTTCGGCGCGGAGAGTTAATAATTCAGAGAGCTGCCCACACCGTGCCTGATTTCCTTTTTTAATGTAATCCAAACACTTTATTTTCCCCACAAAGGAAGCAAGTCTGACTTTTACAACATCCCAAGTGAAATCATGGAGGCTTTATGAGCTCTAAAGGATGTAAAAGCACATAAAGCAAATAAAATGTCTGCAGCAAAACGGGCAGTAAAAGTACGTTGAATTGAATTTTTGCAGTCCCTTACTGCAGCTCTGTTGTGTTATCAGACGGTTTTCTTTAGTTTAGGAAATGTTTAATTCATGGAAGTGACTTTATTTTAGGCTATTTAATGTGCTTTAGCTGTCATGGCCTTGAGATGAAACTTTTATCTGTGCAGTTGGAGTCTGAAAGAGGAGAGAGACACTGCAGAAAGTCTCCAAAGTCATTTCTTCTGATATTCACTGTTCAAATATCTTGTTTTTTCTTCAAACAAGGTCATAAAAATCTGCCAGTGGGATGAGATAATCCCACTTTTTTTTTTTCTTCCAGAAGTTTCTTGAATTAAGTGCCATTTTCTTGATCCTAGTGGCTGATCTGCCTTGTTTCAGCAGATTTATATGTGTTCCCGATGCAGTTTCAATAATGTTTTCCTGGGATTATTTCATGCCACTGGCCTATTTTATGCCTTGTTTGGAGAAAAACAAGATTTGAACCCTGAAGATGAGACTCATTGACTTGGTAACATGGACATTTTTCGGTGTTTCCATACTTGTGTGTGTGTGTGTGTGTGTGAGACAGGACGCACTGCTCTGCGCCAAAGCTTCAGTCAAAAACATCAAAAAAAAATGTGGCTGTAAATCTCACTCGGCTTTTTGTCGTCTGATTAATCCCTCGATCATCAACACCTCTTTAGCAGCCTATAAATAACCCAGTGCTTTTAGCACCGGCGCGGAATCTAAAATCACGGAACAATAAACAGCCTGATTAATAATGTAACGAGTGATTAGGAGCCGACCTATCCTAATGGATGCATTTTTAATCACAGCCTTTTTAATTAGGAGAAGGCTCGGGAGCGGAGTGATATCGCCTCTCCTCCCGCGGCGTTCATAATTCAGAGGCCGCCGACTTTTTGTTTGGCGAGAAGTTGACGGCGAGCGGAGGACGGGGGACGAGGACAGACGAGGACAATGAGGCGATTTGACTCCGGCGTGCGAGAACCGTCCCGCCCCGACGACCCGGACCAGTCAGCATCATCATCATCATCATCATCAATGAGGAGTTCAGGGTGCATTCAGCAAGCTGGGACATCGGAGAATCAGGTTGGAGGGTGAAGCTGCAGAATGAGGTCACCGTTGAATTTGATTGTCTGATGCTGACACTCAACGCACCATCAAGTGTTTTATTTCCATTTTATCCAGTTATGAGGGCTTCTCGAAATGCATGTTCAACACCTGGGTTGGAGGAAAGTCTAGGGCGCGGCCCCTCCGACTAAAAAACACTTCAGCTCCCAGGAAAAAACAGTAAACGTCCCTCAAACTGCAGCAAACAGCAGAGTGAGATACTGAAGCCTATATTCTCATATTTGAATGAGACAAAAAGGAAAAACTAGCGGGTGCTCACAGTTGTTAGACCCATAACGCAACAATAAACAGCAATATCGGTTTTCTAATCAGTGTGGTGTGTAATTGATAGTCATCTCCTCTGTGAACGATAAGGTCTAGGAAGCGGATCCAGTCTGTCAAGTGTTCGATAGATAATTAGAGAGGCCGAACATAAATATGGCATAAGATCAGACGATGCGGATTAGCCCGTGCCACGCCTCTTTCATTACGGCCATTACGGTAATGACAGTCTTCTGAAAGCGGAGGGCACGGAGTTTATTGATCTGTCTGTCGAGGCCGCTGATCGTCTCCAAACTAAAGGGCAAACGGACCATTTTCAGAAATTTTTTTAACACTGCTGTACCGTTTCCTTCCCACATGCTCTGCTTGTTGTATGCTTTCTGATTTATGCACAGTATGTTGATGCAAACTGACCTGTCCCTCGCTATAACGCGGTTCACCTTTCGCGGCCTCGCAGTTTCGCGGATTTTTTTTAGTGCAATTTTGCATGTTTTTTTTTTTTTATTTTTTTATTTTTTTTTTTTTTACAGCGCATTGTGTTCTGCGTCCTGATTGGCTAAGGGACTGTAGACCATTGTCAGTCAATCTCCTCTGTGCTGTGTCTCCTGTACAGTACAGAATGCGTTCATTCTATAATGCTGGACTTATTTTTCTACGAAGGTTTGAACTTTGAGAGTTTAAACAAGAGAGAAAAGTGAGAAAATGTTAATGCCCGTCTGAGAAAAGTGTATAAAGTGTGTAGTGAGGGGTTTTACAGCCTTAAAACATCTAGAATAATTGTAAAAAATAAAGCTGACTACTTCGCGGATTTATTGCGGGTTATTTTTAGAACGTAACTCCCGCGATAAACGAGGGACCACTGTACAGCGGATCGCAGCATTTCCAGCCTCGCCCTGAGGAGGAGCCAGCGCCGGTCGAACCCGGAAATGTCCTCACTAAGAAAGAGATTTTAACGAACATCCTCGGCTTGAAGCGCCCGTGCCTGAAGTAAACCCGGCAGCTGCTTATTTCTAACAGTAATTCTGAACGTTTGGTCCATTTACTACAGTTTGACACATTTTAAACCATTGTGCAAATCATAGAAGTATTAATACTCTCAAACATTATCAACATGTGGATTTTTGGTTGAGAAATCCACCTTATAACGTTCTGCTTCCTCTGTTTACAAAGGTGTGGACGTTCGTAAAACGGCAGCACTGTTTCCCCCAGGGACTATTTTCCCTGGCGGAGGGAGCGTTTCAATCCGCCTGCGATTTTCGCTGCGCTAAAGTATAAAATGACATCATGGAGCGTCATGTGCATATTGCTGGAGGTATATCCACATGTAAAACTTACAAATACATTACATCCATTTGACGCAAAATATCTACGCATTTTCTCATGTACGTGCGTCTTCATTAAAAGCGATAGACGAAGATGAAAAATGATTTTCTTACAACGTCACTCCTCATCACAGGCAAGGTATTTCATTTGCTTGTAGTTGCCTAGAGAGGATCAAGGACATGACACTTCATATTTGCTTGTGAAGTCTGAATAGAGGCTCTGATATCAAACTTCACTGTAATTTTAGGGGATTTTATTGTTTTGTTCTGAAGCTGCCAAACTTTGTCCTGACACCTGAAGCCTTTTGGTCAGAAGCTATTTTTTTTTTTCTTTTCCCTGATGTCTGATAAATGAAGCTGAGGACGTCATATAAGAGTAAAAAAAACAAAAAGAGTGACATGTTCTTGACATCAACTTCCCTTCACCTGATGGTTGAGTATCAGGATGAAACTCTTAAGCCAAATAAAGCGATTTCAGTTTTGTGATTGTTTGAAGATCGTTAGAGTTTGACCTGAAGTCTTCAGGAAAATGATGCTTCCCCTCTTAATTGCTCTCAGCTCGTTATGGAATGAATGACTGACTCTGGATTTATCACCAGTCAGTCTCTGCTTATAAAGTATTAACATTTTCAGGGCATAATCGTCCTTATTGATGGGATTTTAGGCAATTAGGAAATTTAGACAATTACTGAATCATTTTGTCATCGCTCTGTAAGAGAAGTCGTAGAACTGACCCAGATCTCTGTTCTCCTTACGAATCAAAGTCTGAGTGATTCTGCATGTTTACTGTTTAATATCTACAAAATATATAAACCTCATGTTCCTGCTGCTCTCCTCCTAAAGCGAGCAGTGGGGTTTCAGAGCTGCCACATCACTCCTCCTCCCTTTCCTCCAGCCGCTGCTTTCCATTCATTCCACTACGATATGAACATGAACTTTCAGAGCCTTCACACTTTCTTCACTCCAGTTTTCCATCAGCCGAATAAAGTCCTCCACATGAGTTTTCCTAAAAGCAGCAGCACTGTTGGGTTTTCAGGACTATTTCAAACCGAAACACTCCCTCCTCCTCCTCCTCCTCCTCCTCCGCCAGGGAAAATAGTCCTTAAGCAGGGAAACGTTTTGCTTTCCACAGCCAATTATCATAAATTTGATTATATGTTGTGAAATCTGTAGTTTCTCCACATGATTTGCAGGCCATAATCATCCTTGCTGATGATGACATGTAATATGTGGAGAAACTGTCCAAATTAACAATTATTGATGTAACTGGGTTTGGTTTGGTATTTCCTCTTTAATTGGTCATGTATTACTTTGGTCAGTATGATGCCTGTATGATGCTAAAATAAAATTAGTTCATTCATTCCATTTAAGGTTAAGTTTCTCTTTTTTTTAAGATTATTTTTGGGACATTTCTGCTTTATTGGACAGTCACAGTGGAGAGAGGGGGAGACATGGCCGGATTCAAACCCGGGACGCGCACACACTCTACAGCGGGACGTCCCAGGTGCGGCTAAGGATCAACAAAACTAACTTTGTAATAAGTTTGCAGGTTGAAAAAACTGAAATATTAAATGAATCGTGAATAAAAATACCTCGCAGGTGAATATGCTTTTCTAAATTATCTCATTTTCTTTGGTACTTCATCCACCTTGGTGTTACTAAACGTTGTGAAGCAGGTCGACGCCGAGTTTTGATTCAAATCAACGCCACGTCGGGCGAAGCTGACCTGATCTCCACAAACCGAGCGGCTGCAGGTTCATCCTATTTGCTCAGATTAAATCCTGCAGATTAATTTCAGTCCGGTCGCTGAGGGGAGAAGCTGCACACAGGAACCGACGACTTCAAAGTCGAGAGTGAAACACAAAGCGCAGCGACATCACGTCCGGGCTTTTCTTTGGGTTGAAGCGGCGCAGAGCGGCTGGCTTGGTAAACACCGTCATGCTGTGTGCAGTTTACTGACATCAGGATTGCAGGATTTCTGGGTGTTAAAGGGCTTAAAACTCCCAAACAGTCACCTCATGCTGTCATTGGGAGCCGCCGGCATGAGAAGCTGCCACGTGCGACTTTAAAAAACAAAACAAACAAACAAAAATAAAGAAATGTCATTTTCAACACATCTGTTTGTCTGGGTAAAACGTGTGCACTCTCAAAGTAGACACACAAAACCTGAAGCTGCACACAAACAAAACTCCAAGTGCAAAATAAGAGCGGCTGATCGAGATACAACAACACAAAGTTTGTCAAGTGGGACTTTATATTGGCCGGCGCACCACAAGCTGAGTCACCGCCGCCGAGTGAAAAACAAATCAATGTGTTCTCTCCTCCTGACTGACAACATATTATTAAAATCAAATCAGACGCAGGCGACCAAAAAAAAACAAAGCGCGCTGGTTTTACAAAGCTTTCCAGTCGGCTGAACCTCCCTCTCCCTCCCTCTCCCTCTCTCTCTCTCTCTCTCTCGCTTTGGCGACTCTATAAAGTTTTGTGAAAAGCAATTACAGAGTTCCTTCTTGGAGGACGAACACCGGAGGTTTCCAGAACGGCGTGTAACGAACACAGGAGGCTAATTGCGCCGCGAGGCTGCGGTGAAAAACGAGCTGAAGTGCTGCTCCGAGAGACCGGACAGAAAAACTGCGCTCGGTTTCTGACACGTCCAAGAACAAATCAGCTGGTTTTCGCTCCAGCTGGCGGTTGTTTTGCCCTCTGGAGATCACAGACAGCTGGGCACAGGTCACCCATTTTTAATTACTGCCACTGAAACCACAGCCTGACACACAATGACCGATTTTGACTGATTTTGTTGTGATTTTAACTGATTTTGTTGTGATTTTGGCTGATTTTGATTGTTTTGGCTGATTTTGGCTGATTTTGTTGTGATTTTGACTGATTTTGTTGTGATTATGACCGATTTTGACTGTTTTTGGCTGATTTTGACTGATTTTGTTGTGATTTTAACTGATTTTGTTGGGAGTTTGACTGATTTTGATTGTTTTGGCTGATTTTGGCTGATTTTGTTGTGATTTTGACTGATTTTGTTGTGATTATGACCGATTTTGACTGTTTTTGGCTAATTTTGACTGATTTTGTTGCGATTTTAACTGATTTTGTTGGGAGTTTGACTGATTTTGATTGTTTTGGCTGATTTTGGCTGATTTTGTTGTGATTTTGGCTGATTTTGTTGTGATTATGACCGATTATGACTGTTTTTGGCTGATTTTGACTGATTTTGTTGTAATTTTGACTGAATGTGACCAATTTTTGTGATTTTGACTGATTTTGACTGGTTTTGTTGTGATTTTGACTGATTTTGTTGTGACTTTTTAACAGGTTGTGGTGAGTTTGAGGTGCAGGAGCTTCAACAAGTACAGCTACAGAAAGAAAGTCTGCACAGCATGACTCAGATTTAGATTATATTTTCAAAAGCACTTTTTTATCTGGGGTTTGTGTTTGTTTTTGTATTTTGTATGATCAAAGTTCTTCCTAGCGTGCGATTTTTCCTAGTTTAAATCAAAGCCGTGCTCTAAGCGTGTGGGCGGAGCCGGGTGTGAGCGTGGTGGAAAGCGTCCCACCTCGTTGTCTCGGTCCTTCTCCAGGAAGTGCCGGGCCACGTGGCTGGGCAGGATGTTGCGCAGCATGTTCTCGTTGTGTTCTCGCAGCTCCTTCATCTCGTTGATCTCCTCCTTGGCCTGGACGCGCCACAGGAAGTCCAGCCGGGCCGTGTACTCCAGCTGCGGACCGACAAAACAAACAAACAAACAAACAAAAAGAACATTAACAGGTTAGCAGAGAGCCAGCCGGTTCACGCGGCAGGAACAGGAACATCTGGGAACAGATTCTTGTTTTTGATTGGCTCCAACATCACACCTAAAGTTAAACTCGCCCAATCTCCAGCGATGCATTCACTGCACCACCGGAATTACAGAGTTTCAGCTTCCAGCTTTTTGTTGTCTTTTTTCAAGCCCTGTAACTGATTCATGTAGACAGTCCTCTTGCCCCTAGTAGTTCTGTCATCTATGCCCGCATGGCCAGCCAGATTAGGTATAGTCTAGGCAGATACAATGCAGTAGAGACAAACAATGAATCTAGATGGCCTATCAAATCTGTTAGTACCAAGCTTCTCATGCTAAACTCCAAAGTTTGGCAAAATTTTGGTGATGGAAAATCTGGCTTGGTCATTTCCAGCAGGGTCCCTTGACCTCTGACCTCCAGATGTGTGAATGAAACTGGGTTCTCTGGGCAGCCACGGCTCCCCCCCTTTGCAGACACGCCCACCTTCTGCTAATCCCATGCAGTTTGGGCCCCAAAGCCTGCAGTCCACATGTGTTCTTGTGGCCTGTTGTAAAATGGTGTGTGTGTGCAGACTGGGGCCTAAACAGTCTTGGAGCTGCATCAGTTGGCTTTGACTGGAAAGCTGAGACTCTTGTGGATTCAATGAGCCACATTTGATTCCTGTGTGGTGATGTTCGCCCCCATAGCAGCCATTTCACTGCAGGCAGAGCATTTTGTCAAACTGGACATCGCTGTAGAAAATGACCTCTAGTGACCTCTAGGAGAATCACAGCCTCATCAAACTTTACAGACACAAACTAGAGAGCGAGGCCGTTCAGAGGAGCTCTGGTTTGCCAGGTAGATCGACTATAAAGGGGAGTTTCTGAGACATTTCCACAACAGAACGCTCAACATCCAATCACAGAAAAGTGCAGTTCTCACTGAAATCTCCAAATGTCAAACGTTTTTGACACCAAATCAAAGCATGAATTTTTCTGTAGTGTTCCTCAAGGTCTTGGTGTCCTCATGTGGTACTTTGGAGGGATTTTGGACCATGTTTATTAATTCCCAAATGGTCAAAAATGGTTAAATTTTGCACCAAATCTGTGTAACAAATGGTATCAACCCAACAACTTATACATGAAATAAAAACTAGACTACAAACACAAACTGGTGTCTTGTCCTCTCTGATTTCAGATTTGAGAGAAACAGGCCATTCTGACGTGGAATTTCAAAATTAAAGCTCTTTAAGTTGTCATGTAAAATTAATAATACAGAAAGGTTAAGACCGGAATTAAAATAAAGCTCAGAGTATGCATGCAAAAAGAAAAAAAAAAAAATCAAGTGTTTTGTGAAGATGATTTGTCGGTGTTTGTTGTGTGAAAATGCTGCATTTTATTGTGTTTGCCTGCATCTGGGATTGATTATTGATTGGTTTGATCAACCTCACTCCTGGCGAGGGCCCTTCCAACAGGCTTTGTGGTGAACAGCCGTGTAGATAAATTAACTTATTATTATAACTAAACAATGCGTCGTGTTTCTGTGCTTTCCCACATTTATCAAGCTCTGCAAATCAGCAAATTGTTTTCGCACTCATTTTCTGACTTTGCAGGCGTTTAGGAGCCCAGTAATTACTTCAAATGAGTATTAACCGAGAACAGGGGGAAAACTTAATTATATCATGCAGAAGATGGAAAAGCAGCCAGCGGTCCAGGAACGAGCGGTTAAATTAAAAACCCGTTAAAGGTCGGATCAATTATGCAACACGAGAGAATATGATCAATTTGAAGCGGAGCAAAAGAATTCTAATAGGCGACACAAATTACTTTTCTGAATGCACAATTAATACAAAGTCATTTGAATACATTAGTGCCAAACAAAAGTCAGAACCATTTAGTTTGGAGAAGAAGAAGGGAAAAAAAAAATGATATTGAAAATTAATTTCGGGGCCATGGAGATAAGCCTGTGAGGATTTAAAAAGCGACTGGGGGAATATAGTTTTGCGATTAATCTTGGTATCAATTAGTCCCTTAATCATATGAGCTGGTACAAAACTTCACACTCGCTCTCTGCTTTTCTAATTAACAACAAAAAGACACAACATGAGGAGGCAGCCGGAGAACCAGACGCTGACCAGGAGCCAGTCAGCCCCATAATTATTACGCTAACACCAATCACAATAATAATAATAATTATTATTATTATCATGATTACTATTATTACTATTATTATTGTTATAAATAACAATTGGGCATTATTCAAACACATTACAAAGTGCTACATGCGGATAAAAAATAAATAAATAAATAAATAAATAAATAAACAGATTTTTAAAAATCTAATTACTATTACCATTATCATTATTGATATAAATGATAATGATTGAGCTTGAACACATTACAAAGTGTTTAGCTAGGGTGAAATTAAAAAAAAAAAAAAATCAACAGGCAATAAAAGGACCACAAAATTAAATAACGACAAACGGAGTGTAGACAGAGCAAATGACAGAGTTTTAAATTAAAAAAAAAAAAAAAAACAGAATCAGAGACACAGAAAAGTAAAAATGGATTAATAAGTAATAATTATTATTACACAAGGTAATCATAAGTGTGTCTCAGTCAGTCGGTCTGTGTTCGAGTCAAAGCCATAGTGTCTTGACAGAAACTGAGTAACATCAGAAAACTGAAGAAATAATAATAATAACTCCGGATAAACGATGATGTGTTCACATGCACACCGAGATGTTTGTGAGCTTTAATTTTGTTATTCCCAGAGTGAATTTCACACCACAAAAACAAACCGAACAAAACAAATCCAAGCTGCCGGGCTGAGAGCTGTAAGCAGAGAGTGTGATGAGCCGCCTCATCGGGCCTCCTGGTTTCACCGCGGCTGCTTTTATTGTGTAAACGAGCCGAGACGCAGACAGGAAGCTCCGTCATGATGCCGACACACGTCAACACACCGCCCGGGCTCGACCGACTGCATCACCCTGCAGGTGAACTCGTGTAAACAGTGACCAGATGTTGGACACCATTTCCACCTCTGTACGTCCAGTGGTTCAGTTCCTATGGGTTAGCATTTCCTGTTAGCTTAGCATAAACACTTGAAGTCTATGGGAGTCTTTAGCCTGGCTCAGTCAAAGTGGAAAAAATAAACTTTCCAGCAGCTCTGAAGCCGTCTGATTTACACAGTGGATCATGTGGATCTGAAATACACAGATTGAGATTTAAAAAAACAAATGATCGTGGTTAGAGGAGAAGTCAGATGGTGGAGCTGTACCTGCTGAACACATTTATCCCTTCGTCTGTCAGTGACTCACGCACACCGCTGAAGGTAGAGGAAGATCCACCACTAATTAACTTCTCCTGAAATGTCTTTTTTTTATTCCAAGCTGTGTATTTCAAATCCACATGATCCACATGAATAAGACGGCTTCAGAGCTGCTGGAAGGCTTATTTTCTTCACTTTGACGGAACCAGGCTAACGACTCCCATAGACTTCAAGTCTTTATGCTAAGCTAACAGGAAATGCTACCCACAGGAACTGAACCACGGGACGTCCAGAGGTGGAAATGGTGTCCAACATCTGGTCTCAGGCTGGGGAAGTCGGAAAAACAACAAAACAACTGTTAATCTAGAAGGAGGAGGAGTCCCCTGTCATTAAAATATAAACTTCCACGAGGTCAAATTAGAAAACAAATGCATCGCTCTAGCAGTGATAAATCAAGTTCGCCTCGTGTTTTGATCTTTTTGTTTTCCGCATTTTCCTGACTTTGTCTCGGGGAAACGCCACACTGGCTGTAAGCACAAAGAGTGTAAATGTTGTCTGTCGCTGCATTAAGACACAGTAATTAACAATTACATCCAACGAGATGGGAGCAAAAGCAAAGCGCAGCTGTGAGCTTTCCGTCACGCGTCACTTGCTCTGGTAATAATTACATCCTTTAAATGTGACGCCGCACACATGTCTCTGGGTTGCTGCCCGGCAGTAACGTGGCTGTCTGGTTTTCGCTGTGTGCTCCTGTTCGATCTCCTGAACGCTGCTGAGGGTGCCTTCCCACCTGGTTTTTCACAAATATTTAATAAGTCACGGTTATTTAAAAAAAAAAAAGTCACTAGTTACTCACCAAACATGATATTTATGTTGATTGTTTTCATGTTATATTCCCTCACCCTGCAGAGTAAAACATGTTTAAAGGCAGAACGAGAGGGATTTGTCGGTTGTAGTTTGGAAACACAATATTCAAAGCTCGCCCTTCCTCCCTGGCTATACTAACCACCGGCAGGCAGTTTCCTAGGATAGTGACGGAATGAAATGCCAAACCAAAATGTAATCCTCCTCTCTCGCTGTGGAGTTTCACCTCATTAGATTTCCTTTTTTTTTTCTGTGGCCCACAACTGTGATTTTCTTGGCTTGCTATTGGATGCGGTGCTGCGCTGTGATTGGCTGGGAGCGACACAGCCACTGCAAAACGAGAAAATCCAGGCAGAGGGCGGGGTCTCTGCAGACACACACAGCAACACACACTGCTAGTGGCTCACAGTTATGATGGAGAGGGGTTATTTTTGTAGGAGTCTATAAAGTGATTTGTTTTTGTTTTTTTTCTTTCTAGGAAAATCCTACTGATTCTGCCTTGAAGAACACCTCTGAATTGGAAGTGTTTCCAAGTTTGATCAGGGAAAACCATAAAGGGGTCATTCTACAGAAATGTTCACTTTTGGAAAGGCAAGATGTCATAAAATTGATCTTCTTTTTTAACATTTTAACCTATACCACATTATTCTATAACTTATTGACTTTCTGAATACACATAAATGACAGCTTAATGGCTTTTTATTTTTTTTGTGCATTTATTTAAAGATTGCATGTACCGTATTTTTGTCACTGGTGTTACCTTACTTCTTTGGCATTTTTAAAGGCTTTAATTAAATATTATTTCTCAGTCTCTTCAGTAAATGTAGTCAGAGTCACAGAAGAATAATGACCAAACAACCAGAGATGAGAATATCTCTTTATTAATTTTAATCAGCTTTGTTAAAAGTGTGACTGAATGAAATTTGTTCATTTGCGCAACCATGTATTTGCTATAACAATGAAAATATTTGAAAAACAGTTGTAAACAAGTAATGATGCAATCCTTTAAATCTTAATGCTTAAGTATGGCAAAATTCAATTGATGTAAAATTATTATTATGTTAAATGTGACACATTTTAGTGTCACATTTAACATAATAATCACAGTAACACCAGTGACACAATGAAACACCAGTGACATTGATAAGGCCGAAGATACTGGTCATCACTGGTGTTACCTATAAGGATGGTAACACCAGTGATGGTAACACCAGTGACATTTTTCATGAAAAATGCATTTAACAAAATGACTGCTACAGGGAATCAGACCACATGTTGTCAATCACAGTATACTCACTAAATGATGTTATTTAATACATTTGTATTGCACTTTTTTACATTTCCCTCACAATAAAATGGGTCATACCAGTGACTTCAACCAAAAGCTTCACATGAAATCATTAGATAAATGAGAAATCTTTTGATAACTGAAGAGAGACAGTGGACATACCATGGGGCTTTCTCCATAGATCTTCAGGAAAGAGATAAGAGGAAGTCAAGTTATGTCATCAGTGTGATGTTTATTTCAAAATAAGAGACTTTTGTTAGATGGTAACACCAGTGACATAATTCCAGGGGACCACACTTTAATTATATTTTTTTTAAATAATCATTTAGCATTTTGATTTTTTATGTCATTCACATAAAATATTTTATATTTATGTAGACATTATTGCATTTTAAATGGTAGAAAAACAACTTTTTGGCCTTAAAATATGGCACTTGGCCTCTATACATGACTATAGGGACGATCACTTCTGTGGATCTTGGGATTCGATATAATTGATTAAAAAACAAATAATGCTGAATTGATGGCTTAAGAAGGTATAACTTATCAAATGACATATTGTTTTATTTGAAAACATAAATAAAAGTGTAACCCTAAAGTGTTTTTCAAGTGTTACACTTCTGTAAAGATGAGGGACAGGAAAATGGACATTTCCGTAGAATGACCCAAAGACTTAAAGTTTAAGACTGCAAATTTTATTTCCAAGGCCTGGAACAGGAGGCAGCATATTTTGTTTAACTGATACATAATTTGAGGGGTATATTTTGGAAGTGCCTGGTTTTGGATTTGACTTTGTATTCCTGATTTACTCTAATGTGTAGTTTGTGGTTGTATGTTTGAGCATGGTTTTGTAATGTGTGCAACAGTGTCTTGTAAGTCCATATGGGCTGGGCTTCTGAGTGAAGCACGACACTTAAATAAAAGAAAATCAATCAATCAATCAATCAATCAAACCATAAATGTGTCATAAATCACGGTCACTGTCTCCACACAGTGTGTCACGGAGACTCAACACTGTAATCATGGAAAAGTCATGGAACTCAACCCGGAGCTTTTCAAACTGTTGAGTCGACGTTGGAAAGAGGTTTTGGTGGACGCGGCGCTGACGGCGTCTCGGCTTTGATGTGGGAGCTGTTTCTCCACGGGTTTCCAACATCAGGCAGCTGAGGGCCCAAAATGTAAATGTGAGCGGCTAATTGGCAGAAATCCGAGGTGCGTTACATTTCGGGCGCCACCTCTCCAACCTTGTTCACGAGAGCAAGCGGTCGCTTTTGTGCACGCCCTTTCTTTCAGCCTGACATTGTGCATCTCACACAAATAACGTCTGAACTCGCGTCACGCTGGGAGCTTTCATTGTCTCTGCTCGGCCAAACCCAGGCGGTAAAACTGACCCGGGGAAAATCAATACGCCATTGAATGACTTCAAATGCGGCTGCTTTCTACTTTCACGAGGCTACAAAGGACCTTCAATTACGGCCGTCTCCCCTCGGTCTTTGACCGCCGCCGAGCCGCTGAACTGTGTGATCAAAGGTTGCCATAGAGAGAGCATGAGCACACCGCCGCCATACCTGCTGTCTCTGGGCTGTTTACATCTGAAAAAAAAAAAAAAAAAAATTGGGTCATACGCCAGACTGTAAACCACACCAGGTCTGCTTTGAATTGGAAGCAGATTCATCCACACCAGCAGGTAATCCATTATACAGCCATAACCCCTGAGAGGCTGCTCGCCCTCTGATTACGGGTGTGACGATGCCGCTGGGCGTTAAGTGCCGATGAGTGCCGCCGCCGGCTCTCCACTTCCCACAGTCCCGATGCAGAACGTCCTCGAGGGCCTTCTGGCTTCCACACCGCGCTGTGCAGCGAACGCACCGACTGAGGAGACGGACTTGGTCGAGGCAGTTTGCATCCATGAGAATCAGAAACAGCAAAGAGACGACAAACAGGCTCCTGAGCTCGACCTGATGGAGCGCAGCCGACTGTGATTTATGGAGATTGAAGCTTTGTGTAATAAAACTAAATTCAAAAGACTTATCAGGCCATTTTATTTAATATACTGACACGTTTTTTTGGACGCGGTGCGTTTTGGAGAGTTGCCCAAAGCTCGGATATGCGTCTCAGCTTCAGCCACAATGCACTTAACATCAGCGACAGGCAGAAAAGGGGAATAGTGCGGTCCAGGTTTGTGCGTTTGGAAATATGGCCGCCCTGAAAATATACATCACAGATCACTGAGTCATGCCTTCCTGCAGAGACACACAGTCCTCTTGTCCTGCATCGTGCATGTCAGGATCCACCACAAAAACATGCATCTCTGCCCCAACGCCACCCAGACCCTTTGCTGTACATTTACTCTGAAAGCATTTGGAGATTAGAGCACCTGTGACTGTAAAAGTGCAGAAGGCGGCGTTTGGTCTACCTGCTGTCCGTGGTAAAACACAGCGAGCAGGAACATGGCCATGAGCAGCAGCGACGTCTCTTTGGTTCCCAGAAAGTTTCTGTTGGAAAAAGCAGAGGAGAGGCCGTCTCGTCAGTGTGATGCTTCCAAACGGGCGAGGCTCACGGTTCTGCACACGAGCACAGATCATTTTCTGAGCTGCTTTCACTTCTGATTGGTCCCCTCCACATTCCCCGCCCTCCACTCTCAGCTGCTGCTCTGAAAATAAAATCATTTTCTCTGTCATCTTTAACAAACAAGAAAATCAGAGAACAGTGAAGTGAAATGGTCATCCTAACTTGTGTTTTAGTCTCTTACTGAAAACAAAATAATACACATATATATATATAGTTAATAATACTATAATGTATCCTTTGTAATATTTCATAAACAACAGCAATTCAACAGGTAGACTTTTTTTGTATACACTCAGTTTCTATTCTGTATTTATTGTTGTAATATTTTGTAGTATAAGTGCACACACTTTATACATAACGCACAAAATTTTTTACAAATTTGTAAGGCACATATTTTTTGATATATTTCTTATTTTCTACTTCTTATAATTATTATTCACATGTGAAGAAACTAGTCACGTGATAAGATGCAAATCTCATGTGATTTCATGATGTTTTCTCATGTGGAAAAGCACAAAATATCTACTTCACATGTGACACTGTTTTCTTTTCACATGTGAAAACTGAACATCACATGTGAAAAGGTGAAGTTCAAATGTGCCATTATTTTCTTTTCATATGTGAAATCTGAACATCACATGTGAAAAGGTGAAGTTCAAATGTGCCATTATTTTCTTTTCACATGTGAAAATGTTAGTTCACATGCAAACTTCGCCAGTCACATGTGAAAATGGTACATTCACATATGAAATTCAAATTTTCTCATGTGAAAATGCATATTTCACATGTGACATTTTCGTAAGAAGACACAGTTTTTCTACTTTTTCGACTTGAAGGCAGCATTAAGTCTTATCACCTGGTTAATGTCATCAAAACATGAAACTGGGAGAGGAAAAACTCACCTGAACAAATAACACCGTCTTTTGTTATGAATTAAAAGTTTATTTCTTTTTAGGCTAAAATGAATCAAAATCTTAGCGGCTTAATAATCTCACTTGACTCCTGACACAAGATGATTTCACCTCATACATAACTGGTAATGCTTTTAATTTTTTAGTAAAAATCCCCGTGTGAGAGCTCGGAGGAGGACACTTGTTGTGCCGGAGGTCGTGATCGATCCTGCAGCCCTGCGCCCTTTTCCACATGACCTTTCCTCTTATTTCCCCGGGGTCCTAAAGATAGGAATCTGAATTACAGTGGATCCCTATAGAGCGCCTATAGACACCACTGCTCCTTTTTTTTTTTTGTTTCATTTTTTTCCTTCTTCCTTTACCATGCATTTTATGGTCGTGTGCTCAGGATTCCCTCACACATCATCGGACTAAAGGTCACTGATGTGTTTATGAGGGCGAGCAGAGGAGAGCGGCAGCCTGCGCCTCTGTGGACACACTGATCAGTAATTGTGTGCAGGCATGCTTGCCGGTTTGTGTGTATGTGTGTGTGTGTGTGTGTGTGCATACATGTGTATGTGTGCTTGTACGTACAAATCCATGTGCACATATTTAAACAAATCAGAAATGGAGACTGCTTAAATCTGATTTTTTCACTTTTAATCAGAATAATTTTTCCTCTAAGGGAGTTTATATTATTTAATCATGACCAAAGCTTTTCTTCAGCCTTCACCAAAGCTCTTTCACGCAACTAAAACTCAGCATAAATCCAACTCTAAACCTTCATGATGCTTCTTTAGTTTCCTGCACCTGACTGTCGGGTGATCTGTGTTACTTCCAAGCCCGTTCTCACTCCAAGGGCATACCACACCGCAGCGTGGCCATGACCTTTTTGCATCTTGTTACCGACGCCAAAGGCACCCTCTGACATCTGATACCAGCGCACGCAGCACCCATGAGAGGCCGAAGGCACCCCCTGACATCAGCACGAGACGTGGGGGGATGGTGACGTGGTAGGAAGCCACGGGAGCTTCATGCACCAGATGCACGAGTTTGATTCCCGTTTCCAAGGAGACCCCTCCTGTGTGAGCGAGACTGTACGGTTTCCTTTTTGTTGTCGAAACCGAACCTTTCCCTAACCTTAACCAAGACGTTTGTTCGCTTAAACTAACCTCTCCTAACCCTAACCAACTGGTTTTGTTGCCTAACCACATGACACTGACACGTGATAAAAGTCTTCTCATCCTGATGCTGAAGGTACCTTTTGGTGTCAGTTTCACACTAAAGACGCTGAAGGGGCGTGGCTAATCTGCAGTGTTTGACAAAACTGAGAAGGTGCTGCTTAATTCACATAAATAATCAAAAATTTAAAAAACGACAACATTTGACTCCTGTCTCAGATGTTGCTGACATTGTCAGTCCTCAAATTGTCCACTTTTTATTTATTTATTTGTTTATTTATTTAGTTAGTTAGTTAGTTGTCATTACATCATCATGCAAAGCAGTTATGTAACAACTGCTAAAAATAAATAAAATAAATAAAAAATAATAACATAAAAAGAATGAATCAACAACAATAAACATTTCAGTAATGGTAAATACAAAATTACAATAAAAAATGCTACTCTAATTATTTTAATAATTTTTAATCATAAAGATAATAATAATCTATTGTCTTGTTATTTTACGCTAATTACTCTAACATTTGTTTCTGTAAATTCCTCACTGAATGATCTGTTAGCCTGTTCGTTAATCTGCAGTCCTCATTGTAGCTTCTTCTGTTTGGTTTCTAGTTTTTATTTTCACGGTGTCTTAATCTAAAAAGTAAATTCTGCCCATCTATCAGTTGCCCTCCAAGTCGAGAGTTCAGCTGTTTGGCATTTTTGTCTCATTTTTTTATTCGATAAAAATGCCTTTATATTTCCTCATAGTTTTTGTCAACAGTGGTTCATTTTTGTTAAATTAAAGTCTCGCTGACGTCGGCACATGGAGATGCCTGCCCTTCTATGAAGCATAAAAACTCAAATCTGAGTGTAGACACTGTGTGTGTGTGTGTGTGTGTGTGTGTGTGTGTGTGTGTGTGGACTCACTCTGTGTTGTGGTGCACGGTGTCGTAGCGTACGAACAGCGAGGTGTAGAAGGCCTCGGTCAGCAGCGAGTAGACGGCGATCATCACCAGCAGCACGGCCAGCTTCAGCACCGAGTTCAGCCGCAGGAACACGGCGCACGTCACCATGGCCAGCACGCCCGTGAACACAAAGTACTGCGGCGAGGACGGACAGTTCAATCAGCCTGTCACCAGGTCTCAGATTAAAGACACACATTCATCCAAAACACAATAAAAAATATTTTCTCTCCATCCAGACTGAACACCAGCAAACTGTTGCTACATGCCTTCAACCAGAACCAGTCTGAGGTGGATGGATACCGTTTGCTGGTGTTCTTCGTCAGGAAATAGTTCCCAACAAAACTCTGTCATTGCTTATGGAAGGAGCTGCTGTTGTTGAGTTGTTCACATCTACATTTTTGATGGTTTGAGCTTTGAAATAAACAAAATCCCGACTGGAAACCTCACCAAATTACACAAACTTTCTAGATATACAGACTGGATTAGGGATAAATTGGATTTTTTTGAACCCCTAAATTGTAGGTATATTTAAACATCAGCGCCAGCAAAACAAAATGTTTTTTAATGCAGCATCTTCATGGCAAACAGACCAACAACATAAAGGAAGTGGAAGACATTCACAATACAACAAAAATCACATTAACCCTATAAAGCCTGAACTATGAAAGAACTGGCAGAAAATCCCAATTTTTTGAAACTGAACCCTTTATTTAGTCCTATAACAAAATATATATATATATATATATAAAAAATTCAAAGAATATGTTATTACACAACCTTTCTGGTGTATGATATATGATATGTACTTGAAGTGCCAATGGTATGGTCTAGGGTGAACAGGGGAAGTGTTCAAAGGTATACAACAGTATTTTGGAATTGATTAAACTTTGGTAGGTATTGATTAAACTGAAAACAAAAAACGGACTTGAAAATGTGTATCATATATGATACAAATGGCTTTATAGGGTTAAAAAAAAACAGAGAACAAGGCAAAATGTCTTTAAGAACTCCGAAAGTTTGGAGTAGAGAGAGAGCAGAGAGCTCCTTCAGCGCTGATGCTGAAATGTCAGGTCCATGCTCCCAGAAAATCTTCCCGTTTCTTTCTTTTGAACGAAGCGAGAGAGGCTTTAAAGAAAAATCCCCTGCAGATCTAATCAGTTCGTGATGTTCGTGGCGTTACAGGAGGTCATCTGCTGATGAAGTGCCGTCACGGGTTTCCTTTTGGGGGAGGAAACCCGTTTTTCCTCAACCTGCCCTCTGCCTCGGCCGGGCTCTGGGAAACAACACTTCCACCAGTGTTACCAGCTGGAAAATCATCAATAATCCATTTAACTGACTTTGGCAACGAAAAAGATGCGTTGAGATAATTAATTTCTTTAGTTTTCATTGACGCTTGCTGTTAAACCGAGGTGTTCTGCTTTAGTTTCAGCTTGTTGCTATGGTTACGTGTATGAACAGTGACCTAACTTGAGCCAGACTGTGTGTTCATTAAATGGTTTTAAACACAAATCCTCCTGCTCATAAGGAGCTACACAAACACACTCGCCTCATCGTGCACAGAGGTTATTCAAAGACTCATTTACAACTGAACCGATATGATAAATACAAGTAACCATAAGAACAGCTTCATGAAAAGCAGCGCAAAAAGGGAACTAAGGCTTGTGTTTTATTTTAACCCTCCTATTATGTTCGGAGTAAATATGACTCCATTCAATGTTTAACCTCTATAAATAAATGATTAACATCATTTTTTTTTTTTTGCTTCATATTTAATGAGTTTTCCTAATGTAATGGGTACTACCGGGTAAACATGAAATTCACATGATGATATGTTTTCAATGTCCTGTACACACTTTGTAACACATCGGTTATAAATAACAAAAATCTGTACTTAGAAATAATATAAAGCCATTAAAACACCAAAAATTAATATTTCTTTCCAATTTTAGGTCAATCAGTGAGATTTTATGGTGATTTGCATATTTTTCCATAGTCGTGTAATAGGAATACTGGATGTATAGGTGGGGGTGGGGGGAGTTATGTTTTATTTAAAGGGCTGTTTAGGTCGTCAACAAAGAAACATAAAGTACCTGACACATAAACTTTGGTCACAATTTTAATTATAATAATTTAGTGGAGGTTTAAACTGCAGGGGTCAAACTGACCCCAAACATAAAAGATGTTGTTAAATTTGAACATAACAGGAGGGCTAAAAGGTGTTTTATTAATACACGCCACATGTTATATTACACCGATGTAATCCTTGTGTTTACTGGTGTTTTACAGTGTTCAGATGTGTTTTGGAGGATTTCAGAAGACAGAACAGTTTCTCGTCTGCTGAGGTGATGTTCGTGACCTGCGCTGAAATAATTGTCACCCATCCTGATGACAATGCCCACGGTGTGTATATAAGCACATACATGTGTGTGCACGAGTGTGTGGTGCACTCATGGGTCATCCTAGGGCATAAGAGCTCAAAGCTGTTTCACCACATTTGTTTTGGACTCTGATACACCAGATCCCTGTAACTCTGAGAGACCTGCCCGGCCCCAAAATGTGTCTTCTGCAACATATTTTGGGGCCAAACCAATGAGAGACATACAGAAAATAAGTGGGGCTTTGAAATCAATCAAGCATTTGACTGGAGGCCAGCGCGCCCATCTGAGAATCGGATAAATGTGCTCTCTCGTGAAAGTTTATTTGTTTTGAAACTCCAAATTTTAGGACAAAAAATAGAAATCGAAGTTAAGTAAAAATTAAAAGATGCAATAGCAGGTATAAAATCCAACACGTCACCAAACACCACTGAACTGGCAATCAATCGGCGAGTTATTTTCCAGGGTGATTTGGCCATTTTAAACAGTAAAAAATAAGCTAACTGGGTCTGTATTTGGGGAAGCTGTTGTTTCACTGATAGATATCCAGATATGCATGTTTACTCCACTGATCCCCAGCAGGAAATAAGGCTGTGATGTATAACTGCAGGGTCATGTGTGATTCAGCTCGAGCTTCAAGCCATAAAAGCATGACTTCCTGACTGAAAGCATCACCCGGCTGCTGCTGCTGCTGTGAGAGCCAAAATAACACAGCAGATTATTTTAAACTGGTGACAGCTCCATCAGTCCCTGTTGTCGGTGGCGAGGCCTCCCTCCGGGTACCAGCAGATGTCCGTGATGTTTAATTCATAGTTTTGCCACTGTCATAGAAGCCAAAAAAAAAAAAAAAAAGAAGAAGAACAAGAAGAGAGAAAAAAAAAAAAAACACAACAGATGGACGTGACTGCAAAATTGAGACACCTCGCTCGGTTCCTACCTCTGGGTAGAAGCAGATGTCCGGGATGGAGGCCGACTCGTTGTACGTCTGGTTGCGGAAGGTGCTGGACTTGTCGAAATCGCACCACAGCTGTGAGAGAGAGCGACAGGAGGGGGGGCGGGGGGGATTACTGGTGTTGCACAGCATTAAAAGCGATGCAGGATCAGTGTAAGAATATCACCAAATCCGCCCTCATACATTTTTCATCAAGCCTTTAATCTTTCAAGATGCTCGGGTCAGAAATCCAAATCTGATTGTGGGCAAACAAGAGACGCTGCCGTCCGCTCTGCGTGTCTCCGAGCCGCTTAGCCACAATCGTATTAAAGAAGCAACTCCTAAAGGATAACTTTGGTGTTTTTCAGCCCAAGTATTAAAATGTCAATGCCCGCCATTTATAAGCATAAGCACCACCAGCTGCAGGGAGGAGAAAGTCCCCCTCCGGTCATTTACTAAGCCCCGACAAATAATCTGTTCGTCAATATGACAGGTTTAGTATTTCTTTCCATGTAAAAAATCTCTTTGTGCCTCAAATGTAGCTCTTAAAAATGTGCAGATTTATGAATATGCAAATAGGCCCCGCCCACCTCCTCGCCTGCTGGCACACCGGCTCGTAACCAGAGCTCTGTTCACACAACCAGGACGTCCCGACCCGAGACACTCATGGAAGTTGTGCCATATTTCACAATCTAACCATGAAAAAGACAAATTTACAAGTATTGTTCATGTGAAGCAGCCGTTTTGAGTTGGTCTTGTTTTTATGAAGACAAAACACGGCCAGCAGCAGCTCTGCCGGTCAATGATATGCAAAGCAGCGCCCTCGTGAGCTGACGGCTGATTGGCTGTGGGGTTTGTGGCGTCCGACAAGGTCAAGACTTTTTAGGGAACAGAAACAGAAAAAAAACACCTTTTTGAGTGGAGGGGGACTTTAAACACAAGTCGGCACGGTGCTTGTTTTCTGCCTCAAAAAACATCACAAATGTCCTTTGTGAGGACAGGAAACTCAGATATTTGCTGAAATTGTGTTTGCAAGCTGTGCTTTCCAACAGTTTGATTTTGCCTTGATACTAACACCTTGCCTCGTAGGGGAGACTGGGGTAAGTTGAGCCAAAGGGTAAGTTGAGCCACCCCCTGTTGCTAGGAAACGGTAAAAAACATTGATCATGTGACCAAATATTTAGGAGGAAGGCATCATTTCATGGAGTCTGTGAAGGTAAGAACCACATGGGTAAAGTGGTTAGACATTTATTTCCAAAAAAACATTTTTTACTCTTGAAAGTGAATTCAGTCTATCATCAGATTCATGAGAATTGTGTTTTGACCAAAACAGGTCATTTTAAATTTGTTTTATAAATCAGTTGTGATATCTATGAGCTACAACATGCGGTCATAAACCTAGCATAAAAGTGCACCATCAACTTACCCCATACACGGGGTAAGTTGTGCCACGAGACCACTTTTTTTGGACATGCTATATTATGGAAACAGTTATGTTTACACTCATTCTGTTTGTTTGAAGAGATGCACAACATCCTGAAATATATGCAGATATATTAGTTAGCGATAAAAGTATGATTGCCTTGATGTAGCGATCCTAAATATGAAAAATGGCTCATCTTACCCCAGTCTCCCCTATACCTGCACACCACTCTGCTGCTGACTGGGCTAATGCTGCATTGACCTCTGAATTTCAGTCTTGCAACAACACGACATTCATCGTGCCAAATCGTGATAAATGGGTTTTCACAACAAGAAAAAGCTCTGAGTTTTCCTCCACGGGGGAAATCCAAAGAAAAGAGCATCCATTTTCCCGGAGCTGACACTGCTGTCAACAGTTTACAAGTCAGAAATTCCACAAACAGTTTGCAAATTTTTTTTTTTTTTTTTTTTGGATGGACAATTTCCAGATCTATTTGACTGTGCTATATGGTGCTAAATCATGGAAATCAATATTTTAATGTGGTTTTGGTTTAAAAATCCAGAGCCTGTGCCTGAAGGTAACAATCAGCAACATTTCTACATACGTCAGCATGTTTCTGTTGTTTTCTGTGACCAGTTTGAATACCACAGCAGCGATCCAACATACATCCAGTCCATGAGGCTTTTCCATTGTCTCATCTAAACTCTTGGTGCTTTACAGTTTGTTTGGCATAAACAGAAAAAAGAAGAACTGGTTAGTCAGCATGAGCAGCGATAGCCACCATGCCTGAACAGACAAAAAAATAAAGAATCTCAAACTCCATCAACAGGAACTCCAAGTCCCGCCCACACTGTTTGATTGACAGGTGATATCTGGCAGCAAAGAGAAACTAAATTTAAAAATGAATGAGGATTACCTCTTTAGTTAGGGTTCTAGACTACTGAGAAATTACTTTTGCTTTGCTTACTTTTAGCCTATTTTGACAAAAACAAGAGGCTTTTAATTTTCACAGCTGTGCTATTCTTTTACATTTATTGCCACAATAAAACTGTTTCTTAGATGAGTGATCGACTACACACATTTTATTCTCTCTTTCAGTGAAAACTGCTCTGTATGAGTTTCAGTTAAATATCTAAAAGTTAAAAAGTGACCGTATCGCCTCACAAAATCCTTGAACAAGTGGAGGAAAAAAAAACCTGCAGTTCTTTCTTTTCTTCTCTAATTTAAATTCAGCTGGAAAAAAAAGCCTCTCCATATGAGTGGTAGGGATCTATTAGTTTCTTTGTGATTACGTGTCCTTTTTATCTCTGCCAAACAGATCCTTTTCTCGCTGGTTGTATAATGCGCTTTGCTTGATGCAATCAGCGACCTTGCAACATCACAAGCTAATTATGAGCTCGTTTCATGTGTTTAGTTCAAGTAATGACTAGCGAGCCGGTGTTTTTTCAGACCCTTCCCATAAGCACAGCGCCGCCGTATCAGGTAAATTGAGGTCGATGGGGTCAGGCTTTCAGAGGACAAGGTGTGTGGACGGAAAAATGGCTTTTGAATTAATGAATGCCAAATTATAAAAGCAGCCGCCATTTAACACAGCCACAACAGAGCTGAACTGAGCACATAATCGTCATTTTAAATTCAAATCTGAGACGTATTGCTCAGTGGGAAGAGGCTTAGAGCACAGTTCCCACGCCCACATCGAGCTCAGCGACTCCTCAATGACTTTCAAGGCCTTACTTGGTGAAACTCAAGGACTCAGAGTTTGGCAATGTCAGACATCAAAAGCCTCATTTTTTTTTTGAAACTCCTGATCTTTTCAAGTCAATAAATCCAGGTGAAATCCTTCATTCTGAAGTGCTGATCCTCGGTCAGAGAGAGGTTGAGGCATACTGATGAATTTGGATGATATTCTAATTAACGAAGACACACACGGTGGCATCGATGTGAAGCACCACTCTGTTTGCACCATGTTCTCAAAGGTGACAGAAAAGTCAGCCTCTGGGTTCAATAAAGCGAGTTGAGGCCACACCGGATTCTGGCGTCTGCGGAGATACGAGCACCGGGAGACACGAAGCTCCTCTGGAACATCCGATGCAATACAATTCACGATTAAATTTATTTATTTTTTTGCAGTAAAATGACCCCTTGTGAGAGTCATCAAAGTCGGAGTTCTTTCCACCACGCAGTTTACAGCCTGTTGTTGTTTCCTGGTTTTGGCTTACTGAATTTACTGAATAAAATCCTCCTTTTCAAACCCTTTCAAACCTTTATCTTCATTCAAAAGGTCTCTGCAATGTGACATTCTGCAGGTTAACGTCTCCAAATGTCACATAAATCGCACTGCGGCCACAGAAAAAGTTCATTCACAGCAGCCTACCTTGTAGCTCAAAGTCTGCAGCGTCAACAAATTTTCAAAGTGGAGCTCAGAGACAGAATAATCAAAAGTAATCCAACAGGAGCCTCGTGAGAGTCAAACGCTGCCCCCATTTCCGTCTCAACAACACATTTTTCACCTTAACTTTCAGCTTTGAGAAGCTCCGTATAATTCAATTTTCAATTGTATTTATTTATATAGCCCAGAATCACAAATTACAAATTTGTCTCAAAGGGCTTTACAGGAAATACAACATCCTCTGTCCTTGGACCCTCACATCGGATAAGGAACAACTCCCTAAAAAAAAAAAAAAAAACATGGAAGCAGGACTGACTCTGCTGCAGTTTGAGCTCTCAGCACCCTCTAGTGGTCAGATAGCGCTTAGTGCAGTTTTAAAATGTCTCCAAAACCCGACCGGCACACGCCATTTTTGCCGCCCTGACCCGACGGCACATATTTAGTTGGATGACCATCACAATGCTGCAGAAGCACAAAGAGGATTTTGAAGTTTGGCTTTGGTGAAGACCTGATAATGCTCCATTTATTGTTTGTTTTCACAGCTGCAGTTGCATAACTCGCATATTAGCTGGTCGCAACTGCAGCTCTGCTCACGCTCCTCTGTTAACCCTTTGAAACCTGAGCAAATTCAGCTGACCTCTTTCAAAAACATGAGGAAAAAAAAGTAGCGAGCACACTAGCAAATAATTAACCTGGATATTAGTCAAAATTTAGGGGAAAAAAGCAATAAAACTACCAGAAAATGACCAAAGAATTGCACAAAATGTTGGAAAAAAAACACAGAAAAAGATTTCAATGGGTTAGATTGTTTGCTTTGCCCTCGCTGCTGTGTAATAATCAGCTGGCAGCCGTGATGCTGTGAGAGCGAGAGTTACAGCTCATAGAGGCGTTTCACGTCTGAAACTCAAGTACGCTCAAGGCCGTCCACGCACTTTGAAAATCCTCAGAGGCCTCGTTTTATTTTTGTCAAATCTGCAAACTATGAATGATTCTCAAGGCCCGTGGGAGCCCTGTGAAGCTTCCCAGTGTTCATCGGTAACTGATACCACTAAGAGCTGTGTACTCCTCTGGTAGCTCATTGGCTCATTCAGTCCCGACTGATGGCGTTTAAGGTGCGTCACGTGGTTTTTGACTGCACCGTAAACAGGCAGCTGTACAGTATCAGCATCAGCATCAGCACCACAGCACACTATCATAGAAAGTGATGAAAATGATCTAAATCGATGTCTAAAAGCTAATTCACACCTCTCGCTTCTCAAACTCGCCCCTCTTGCTGGCGCTAAGAGAGGAGAAGAGGGAGATAAATGGGTTCCACATAAAATGAAATTTCTCTGCCTTGTTTTGTCAAGTACATCTAATCTTTTCAAGGTGCAAGCAACTCATTAAGTGTCCCCTCCAGTGGATATGAGAAGGTGGCTGACTTCCACACTTCCTGTGAGCATGAAGAAGACCATGTTTCTGGGAGCAAGAGAGAGGAATGTTTTTGGGGTGAGAGGCCAAAGAGAGCATGGATACTGTTTATTGCTGTAGACAAAGAGTCAAAACTTGACTTCACTGTCAGAGAAAGCCACAACATGTGCACCAGTGTAGCTGGAGCCTGCCTGAATCTACTGCATAGAGGGTTGGTGTTAGGTTTAATTTCAGACGTTTTGACCTCTGTCCAGTGTATTTGATGAATGAGCTTCATTTGGATTAGCCTGCACTGCAAAAAGTCAAACTCTTACCAAGATTATTTGTCTTATTTCAAGTAAAAATGTCTTATTTCTAGTCAAAATATCTCATTACACTTAAAATAAGACATGATCAGCACAGAAATAACACTTTCACTTGTTTCAAGTGAAAATCTACTTGAAACAAGTGAAAATTAGCTTGAAACAAGAAACAAATTTTGCCAATGGAACAAGCAAATTTTTACTTGTTCACTTGTGTCACAAGTAAAAATTTGCCAAAACAGTCCCAATTTTGCAAAACGCCCCGAAAGTCCAAACCAAAGACCGTGGGTGTGAAATCCACCCTGGTCAACTGAGAAGAAACAAATTTTGCCAATGGAACAAGCAAATTTTTACTTGTTCACTTGTGTCACAAGTAAAAAAAACATTTGCTTGTTCCATTGGCAAAATTTGTTTCTTGTTTCAAGCTAATTTTCACTTGTTTCAAGTAGATTTTCACTTGAAACAAGTGAAAATTGTCTAAAGACTAGTAATTTCTGAGGTGAACATGTCTTATTTTAAGTGTAATGAGATATTTTGACTAGAAATAAGACATTTTTACTTGAAATAAGACAAATAATCTTGGTAAGAGTGACTTTTTGCAGTGTGCGATGGGTGCAGGTGGAGCAGAACTGGATACTGTCTAAAACTTTATCCCATTCAACATCCCGAAACTTACAACCTAAGACAGCATCACTGTCTGATCCTGAAATAAATGTTGAGGAGTTTGTTCTAAGGTTGTATAGGTGAAGGAAAAGCGCAATTGTTGTGAAAACTGGTCCTCAGTATTTTATCAAGCCACGTTTTAGGAGGAGGTGATGGAAAATCTTTCAAATCTTTCCTTGCAAAATCACAAATCTGAAAAAAGGTGAGTTTCGGGGAGATTGTATTTCAGGGACATTGCGAGAACGAGGCAAACACTTTACTTAAGCCCAGATCTTCAAACGTAATCATGAGTTGTATCACCACTGGAAGTTCCAGCAGAGTTTCCTGCCCGTCAGTCCGCCTCCCACTGCTTGCATCTCCAGGGACGCCAGCATCACTTTAACACATCACGTCATGTCTGTCAATCGACGACACACACGCACACACACACACGAGTAGACTAGTAACTCCTCGGTGCTGTGAAAACCAGCGTGACATCTAATATTGTACAATTTGCAAAGGGTGGCTTGACACTATAAGGCTCCAGCCCCCTCACATCCCTAATTAGGCATAAGTGAGTATAGAAAATGGATGGATGGACTTGACACTTTTAATTTACTGTAAGATGCGTAAAAGTGTCCGACACTGACAGAGACAGCGTACCGTCCCTGGTCAGCAGACGGACCGAGCGACTCATTAATCGGACTGAAAAGGCAGTTTCCTGAATGAAGTCAATGAAAGAATTATGACATCCACTTCCTCTGGTTTCACTAGAGAGCCACAGACATCCGAGTCGCCATGGTAACACTATAGGAGCATTAGACAGATTTTTTTTTTCTTGGCTCAGGATGCTTTTAGGCTGTATTTCTCTGGGTTTGATTGCTTTCTGGCTCGGTTGATGTCTTGCCCGCTCCGTGCCTGTAAATGGATATATGAAGTAATCTTTTCATGGTGCCAGTTCAGGTTCACTGCCCTTAATCACTGTTTGTTTACAGCCTCAGAGGGATTCAAAGGCCCACAGTTTATAGCAAACAAAATGAAGACTTTGTTTTCTTGACGGATGCCGCTACCTGAAACAAACCGGTCAACATGTTTGTAATTCTGCTTCGGTCGAGTCTACAGAGCTGCAAGAAATTCAGTTTATAGCTCTGCTATGGCTGGTGCACACATATACTCTGTGGCAACATAAAGATTAAGCAAATACTCCAACTTTTGGGCAAAATAGCCTTTTCCTGACTTCCCCAGATTGAGACAAGGTGTTTGACACCATTTCAACCTCTGGACGTCCAGTGGTTCAGTTCCTATGGGTAGCATTTCCTGTTAGCTTAGCATAAAGACTTGAGGTCTATGGGAGTCATTAGCCTGGCTCCGTCAAAGTAAATAAATAAACCTTACAGCAGCTGTGAAGCCGTCTGATTTACACAGTGTGTCATGTGCATTTGATTACACGTCTTGTGCGAGTGGTTTCAGGAGAAGTTAGATGGTGGAGCCTTCCATCTATCATGGTGATCTGCACACCGCTGAAGGTAGAGGAAGATCCAGCACTCATTAACGTCTCCTAAAACAAATCATGTTCTTTTGTCATCAATTCCAAGACGTATATTTCAAATCCACATGATCCAATGTGTAAATAGTGCAACTTCGAAGTCGCTGTGAGGTTTATTTTTTCACCTCAAAAGATCCAGGCTAACGACTCCTATAGACTTCAAGTCTTTATGCTAAGCTAACACAAAATGCTACCCCTAGAAACCAAACCACTGGACGTACAGAGGTGAAGATAGTGTCCAACATCTGGTCTCAGTCTGGGTAACTCAGAAAAGGAGTATTTTGCCCAGAATACTGCAGTACTCCTTTAAAGGACGCCTTAGACATGATGCACACTGCTAGCTAGGATTTCTTTTTCCCTTTTTTATTGACTGTTTTTATTGTTTTACATTGTGTCTTGTTGCTTTTAATGTCTCTGTAAAGCACTTTGAATTACCTTGTGTTGAATTTTGCTATACAAATAAGCTTGCCTTGCCTTGCCTTGCCTAGCTGCTATCAGGCTGATCAACCCAATGTCCTGCAGTAAACCTCCAAATGCACCATCTCAATGCCCAAATCTTGCTTTGGTTTGCACTTTTCTGAAATGTTTTCACACCAGAGCTGCTGTCCCATAGTTTGGTGCACCGGCTCTAGTTCACGTGGAGCTTCACACCTACCAAAATAGTCCCAACTTTGCAAAACGCCCCGAAAGTCCAAACCAAAGACCGCGGGTGTGAAATCCACCCTGGTCAGCTCAGAAGAAGCTTTCTCATGGATTAACGAAACCGAACCGCGGCTGAAACTCACGATGTTGATCATGGCCGCCAGGAAGTTGATGAGGATCGACACGAAGACGATGACGTTGCGCGCGGCGTAGGTCTCGTTGATCCAGCAGCAGGCTTTGCGCAGGACCAAAGGCAGACACTTGTAGTCCTCCGCCGTGGTAACTAGGACCAGGCAGGAGTGGAGGACGATGAGAACGGAGAACTGGATCACCATGGTAACCATTCTGCAGACAAAAGACAGAGCTGTCACTGCCGGGTGTGGGCTGAAATGTTAGGGTGCACTTTGAGAAAGGACCTTTAATTGTTTTTTGGCTTCCCATTAGCTGTACTCAAGGTAACAGCTATTCTTCTGTTGCTTGAAGATGTAAACAAAAATCCATCACACCCACACACACACACACACACACACACACTCACACTCCTCCACCCTCTGCTGCCCACCTTCACAGGAAGCAGCGCTCAAAAGACACTGAATGAACGACTTCTGACTTAACAAGGTCTTATAAGTAAAATCACCATTCAAACAGCAGTTGAATTAAATGAAAAAGAGAATCAATTAAAACTTTAAAAACAACCCACACCAGTTAAATTATAAAGCAGGAAACAAACAATAAAACACGAGCAAACTGCAAATAACATAAAGCACAAATGCCGTTTTCAACACGTTTGAGCACTTTGACGTCTAACTGATGTTGGAATCTGCTCCAACACTGAAAACGCCTGTAAATACAGCATCAAAATCAACATTATGATCACATTTGTAGCGATTAATAGTTGCAACTCACCTCAGTTTTTGCAGTCCAAACATAAATATCCTTCTAACTAACACCTAAACAGTTTCCAACCCCATATTTTGCATAAAACTGTAAATTGTACTTGTTTGGGTTGACATTGAACAGCTTCCATGGCCCATGTCCATCAGATGCTTGCTTGTATGTTAATGTTGAGTTAAAAAAAAAAGACTTTTGAATTGTGTGTTGATCCAAACACAACATTGTTAATAAAGCATATGTCATGCAGATTGTAGCCCAAATACTAGAAAGGCCAGTGGATTTTGGCATTGAAAGAAAAAGCCAACGAGCACTGAGCTGAATTGGGTAAATATTATTTTCACTGCGATGTCCTCCAGAAGGTGAGTTCAGGAAAGGTCTGGAAAGCAGAGGTGTTTCTGAAAGGGATTTGCTCCTCATTCAGTGCAGTGGCTTGGCCTTTCTAATGTTCCTCATTAATGCGGTTGGATGGTTTTGTTGCATCGTCTAAATGCACGCAAACACTTCTCCAATTACACCTGAGACTGAATGTACATGACCTGTCAAGGGACCCCGGACCCGCGCACGGTGATACTGACCTCTGGCTAGGATTATTAAACCACAGGCTGCATGTTTCTGTGATATTGCACAAACTTGCATCTCATTTTCAGCTTTGAACAAATGTGGGATTATCTTCCAAACAGATACGGTAACATCGAACCTTTAGCCAGCATCTTGGTAATATCGCCAAAATCTGTTCTTTTATATCATCTCATGATGCTGAAACCATAATCCATCCATTTGTGTCCTCCAGATTTGATTACTGTACTGCTGCAGCTAGAATTGTAACAAAAACTAGAAAATTCAACCATGTAACACCCGTCCTGACCTCTCATGTCAGAGCAGCATTCATGTATGAGTGGTTTGTGTTTTAAATCGGTGTATTTTGCAGCAAAACTCAGTCATAACTCCCACCAGGGTGTGAGGTTAAACATTTCTATTCATGAAAATAAATCAGAACCACATCTAGACGTGGCTTCATCTCTGTTGTCATTCTCGCTGTCAAGCACTTTTCTCATTTTACTGCTGTTTATCGTTTGCACTACAGACTGTTCCCATGCTGTAGCACTTCACTTCGATTTTTTTAATAGCTTATTTTTTATTTTAGATGTTAGATGTTTATATGGTCTATGGATGAGGCAGTATAAATCACTATGAAGGAACAAACTTTTATGCCCACCAGGGAAAAAAAATAATTCAGCAGAGGCAGGGCTGTGTAGAGCAGGGGGTAAATCCCCCTGCAAATCACAATCAAACAACTGAGTAAACTTGTGTTCATTTGGTAACCCACATTAATATAGACTTAAGCTACATTACTATAGACTTGGACTTCGAAATTTATAGGGCATGAACAGGTTTTGGAGTTTTTCCTGACAATTTAGGGGCAAAACTGGGAGTGGATACCTGATTTCTCCACCTTTTATACATCTGATGACAAACGTCTACGGACAAACTCAGAGCTGTGTGTACGCATCCATCCAAGGCAGAGGCTGCACAAACTTTGGTACTTACGGCCCGTTGCATGGACTCGTACCACCTTACCTGTCCCGTTACATGTTAAAGAAGCAGGTTCAGCTGAAATCTCCAAGCTGCAACTGAAATCCTGCCTTTATTCTCTCCATTGCAGCGTATACCCTTGACCTTGGCCGGGTCCGATATTGCTGTTTATAATGCGGTTGTTTTATTTTAATTTTTATCATTCTATTTTCTTGCTGTGTGTTTTGTCTTTTGTAAAGCGCACCGTGACCGAGATCGTCCACCATCTTCACAAGTCACTCCTCTTTTACCTGGCAGAGGGAAGCAGGCTTTGGATGATGGTGATGAAGATGAGCACGATGAAGGCGCACACCAGGTTGGATTTGAAGACCTCGTCCCTCATCTGGGAGTACTGCACGGCGAGGAGGTGATGAAGAAGAAGAAGAAGCAGAAGAAGAAGAAGAAGAAGAAAGAGAAGAGGAAAAAAGGGGGTAGGAGGTTCGGGGGAAGATAGAGAGACAAGTTTTCAGACAAACGGGAAAGACTAACGAACAAAGTTCCAGCTCAGACACACCGAGGCACTGGCACAGACGCATGCAACGGTTCAACCACAAGCGTTAGAGAGAGACAGGAGCCGGTGGGTTAGCTGTGGGGTCCTGGGGAATGTGCAAAGCTGACGAGCAAAAGCTAGCCGTTAGCAAGAGTTTGCTCCCAAAAAATAAGATTCGGGGTGGGGGGGGGGAAATTGACAGACTCTGCAAAGTTAAAGCGAGTTCTGCTGGTGTTCGTACGTCAAAATGATGGCCTTGAACTGACGCAGTAAGAGCTTTGAAATATAGGTGGGAGGTTTTTTTTTTTTTTTTTTTTTTTTTTTCTTACTCCCGAAAAACATGGGATTGAAATATAAGTGTCTGAAACAGAGTGGGAATAAATCAATTGAAGTGACGTGTTGGAAAAGCTACTGGATTTAAATTTGTAATCCTCCTGTAGGTCTCGATGTGATAAGGGGGGGAAATTGTCTGGTGCTTCAGAGAGATATCATTAGCTCTTCCTGGAGGATGAACTGTGCTAATGTGGGACTGCGCTGATGAGTCACCAGTCTGAGCAGGCAGCCTGACTCATCGCTGTCTTAAACTTTCCACCCCACGACCCTGAAACCCCCCCCATCATCACTACCACCACCACCACCACCACCACCCCCCCGCCTGCCCGCCTCGCTCTGTCTCTTTCTCAAAGGGTGCTGGGAAATTAGCAAGAGGAATGCTTCAATGTTTCGTCACAACTCTGCCAAAAAATAAGGGAGGCCAACAGCAAGTCACTGCACAGTAACTGAGAAGATTAAGAGATCAACCAAAAGGGTTTGGAAATGCTGAGGTCTTGAACATGGCAGCGGGGATTAAAGGGGAAACACAGAAATGGGGGAGAGGGGCCAAAATGAAGGTCAACTGAAAGGTCGGAGGTGTGTGCTTATTTATGGAACAACAAAAATTAAAAAAAAAATTAAAAAATGGGGAAGGAGGGGACAAAAAGCAAAAAAAAAAAAAAAAGTTGAACGTGTCAACTTTTTCCACAAGACGGTAAAAGGGTAACGGGTCCATGGCATGGACTTTTGGTCATGAGTAAACTGAAGGGGATTCTGCTTTCTTGGCAAAGTCAATCAGACCGATTTGCAGCCTCGCTAGCTAACTACGGCACGTCTCAGAGCCAAAAGGAAAACCCCAACAAAAACAACAATAAATAAAAAAAATAAAAATAAATAAAAATAAAAAAAACAGCGTCCATTGGCTTAATTTGTGAGTTTAAACATGAGTCATGATCAAATTGGTTCGATAAACATGTGGAAAATAGGAAGAAATGCATGGAGAAGTGTTCAGAAATGTTTTCTCACACTGGGACGACAAATGGAAGAAGACTCCTGAGGACAAAATAAATAAATAAATTTAAAAAAAAAAAAAAAAAAAAAAAAATGTCAGACCAGAAATCTCCATCTTAACAAGTCACCCAGTCTCATCTTCAGAGTTCAAATCTGTTTTTTTTTTTTTTTTTTTTTCAAATAAGGTAGAAAATCTGCCATTGGGATGAGATAATCCCACTTGTTTCCAACATTAATCAACTTGTTTCTTCAATTGAGTCTCATTTTCTTGATGTTTGTGGCTGATCTGCCTTATTCTGCCTTGTTTGAACACATTTATACCTATTCCCAGAAAAAAAAAACCTGAAACAAAGCTAAAAAAGTAAGAGGAAAAAGGAGATTTTAACGGTGAACTTGAGACTTAATGGCTTGCTCAAATGGAGATTGCTTGCGGTGGATGACGTATTGCATCATTAACACATTAATTTCCCAACGTCCGTCAGTTTTTTTTTTGTTTATTTTATCATTACGCTCTTTGTGACTCATGCAAGTGTACGGCAACTGAATCCCTTTGAGTGAAAGGATAATGCCATGCCTCTTTCTTGAGCAGTGTTATCGTTTCAAGTGCCTTTAGCTTACTCATGATAGGAAAAAAAAAATGCTGGTTGTTATTTTTCTTCTGGAAATTGTATCTAAGAGTAGATATGAGGAAGGAGAGAGAGAGAAAATTTAAAAAAGGAAAAAAATAGTATCTGTCTAAAACCCCAGCTACCTTCTCTTCCAGGCTGGAGTCTTTAAACATCAGTGAGAAAGGCTTGATATGCTCTCTTCTCAACTTATCGCCACTCCGTAAGTCGATGGCGCTCTCTATTCGCTTGTTAATTTCCTCAGGACCAGAGTGGACATGCAAAGCTTGTGCGAGATGGTTTGGAAGCAGATTTATCGAATTTCTCGTTAGGGCAGCCAGAGTCTAGGGGGAAAGCACATGCACATAGAATGAACCTGCTTGTCCCCCTTTGATCCATTCAAGTTACAAACAAACAAAAAAAAGAAAAGAGACACAATTACATTCAGTACACACAGAGAGAAAAACAAAACAGAAAAAAGGAAAGGAAGAAAAGAAAGGGAAGACCAAAATGCAACGTTCTCGATCAGACAGACAGCTCAGAGCAAAGTCATGCATCTCTCATTCACTCGCTCCCATGTTAGTGGTGACAGGTTATACCAACACACACCTCATGACTCAGTAATAATCATTATAACAGTAACAATAATAACAATAATAATAATAACGCTGTAATTATGCCCACAACCACGACTGGGAGGACAAAGGGTGAGGAGACACAACACAAGAGAGAAGACAAAATATAAAAATTAAAGCATGACATGGAGACTGAATTATGATCAGCCGAGGAAGAGTTTCAGTCTAAAAAAAAAAAAAATACAAATAGAAAAGGAAGATACACTTTATTATTTTATACTGTACAGTACACTGAATTACTATAATCTGCATTGCTATAATATGTACGTTGGTTTTTGTGTCGTCTCTGTTACCTTGCGGTTTCTTCAACCTGCAACCATAAATCAAATGTTTCATGTTTTGCATTAAAAAATAAACAAACTGATATCCATGTTGTAATGACTGTTTGGCTCCAGTAGGTGTCACTGTCTGCTAGCCTGTAGAGACACACAGATTGACCTTTAACCCGCAGGTCACGCAGGGGAACAGTGGGTTTGGGTTTTTATGGTTCAGCATGAATTATTGCAGATGGGTTGCCAGCTAAAAAAACTAAAATAAAAACAATAGAAACCATAAAAAGACAGATTCTTTCTTTAAGTGAGCGGGTTGTGCCTGAATTATGTTTTTATTTAGTCACATTTTACTTTGGCCTCCAAAACCACTTGGTTAAGGTAAGGGAAAGGTTAGGTTTCGGCATATAAAAGCACTTGGTTAAGGGAAGGGAAAGTTTACATTTAGGCATAAAAACCACTTGGTTAAGGCATAAAACCACTTGGTTAAGGTAAGGGAAAGGTTAGGTTTCGGCATATAAAAGCACTTGGTTAAGGGAAGGGAAAGGTTACATTTAGGCATAAAAATCACTTGGTTAAGGTAAGGGAAAGGTTAGGTTTAGGCATAAAAACAGCTTGGTTAAGGTAAGGGAAAGGTTAGGTTTAGGCATAAAAACCACTTGGTTAAGGTAGGGGAAAGGTTAGGTTTAGGCATAAAAACAGCTTGGTTAAGGTAAGGGAAATGTTAGGTTTAGGCATAAAACCCACTTGGTTAATGCATAAAAAACACTTGGTTAAGATAAGGGAAAGGTTCGGTTTAGGCATAAAAACCACTTGGTTAAGATAAGGGAAAGGTCAGGTTTAGGCATAAAAACCACTTGGTTAAGGTAAAGGAAAGGTTAGGTTTAGGCATAAAAACCTCTTGGTTAAGGTAAGGGAAAGGTCAGGTTTTGATTTGATTTGATTTGACTTATTTATGGATAGAGTTGAAACAAATCCAAAGGATGACATGTAAAAGTGCATGCACGGATTTCCAACATGGTCCTTTAGGCATAAAAACCGCTTGGTTAAGATAAGGGAAAGATTAGGTTTAGGCATCAAAACCACTTGGTTAAGGTAAGGGAAAGATTAGGTTTAGGCATAAAAACCACTTGCTTAAGGTAAGGGAAAGGTCAGGTTTAGGCATAAAAAGCACTCGGTTAAGGTAAGGGAAAGGTTACATTTAGGCATAAAAACCACTTGCTTAAGGTAAGGGAAAGGTCAGGTTTAGGCATAAAAACCGCTTGGTTAAGGTAAGGGAAAGATTAGGTTTAGGCATAAAACCCACTTGGTTAAGGTAAGGGAAAGATTAGGTTTAGGCATAAAAACCACTCAGTTAAGGTAAGGGAAAGGTCAGGTTTAGGCATAAAAAGCACTCGGTTAAGGTAAGGGAAAGGTTACATTTAGGCATAAAAACCACTTGCTTAAGGTAAGGGAAAGGTCAGGTTTAGGCATAAAAACCGCTTGGTTAAGGTAAGGGAAAGATTAGGTTTAGGCATCAAACCCACTTGGTTAAGGTAAGGGAAATGTTAGGTTTAGGCATAAAACCCATTTGGTTAAGGTAAGGGAAATGTTAGGTTTAGGCATAAAACCCACCTGGTTAAGGCATAAAAACTACTTGGTTAAGGTAAGAGAAAGGTTAGGTTTAGACATAAAAACCACTTGGTTAAGGTAAGGGAAATGTTAGGTTTAGGCATAAAACCCACTTGGTTCAGGCATAAAAACTACTTGGTTAAAGTAAGAGAAAGGTTAGGTTTAGACATAAAAAAACACTTGCTTAAGGTAAGGGAAAGGTCAGGTTTAGGCATAAAAACCGCTTGGTTAAGGTAAGGTAAGCCAACGCTTCCTTGAGGTGATTGGTTGTTTGAGTCTCACAGAGACGGATTTTAACAAATTAGAAAAAAGATTAGAGCCGCAGGAGCGAGCCGGGACAGCGGACTTTCATTTGGCTTGGACCCTCGGGGGATAACGGTGATTTTTCAGAGCGAAGAGGAAAGAGCGGCAGCTTGAACGCGGCTGCGTATCAGGTATCGAGCTGAGGCGCTCATCGAGCCAGGAGTCAGTCCAGGTGAGCTCTTATCGCTCCTGGTTTAGACGTCATTTTTATCACATTCAGTGAAGAGGAACACTCGAGGTAAAAGTGAGAAAGGTTGTTAGAGATCAGGCTGATTGTGTCTGAGTGCTGACATTAGCTCTCCACCATTAGCTGTGACTTATTCTCTCCTAAAGCAGGCAGATGGCAACTGGACAAATTACCCTTTGGAGTGTCTGAGGCCTATAGACCCTGCAGCCATTAATGTGATTATGAGGAGTGTGTGTGTGTGTGTGTGTGTGTGTGTGTGTGTTCAAACCGTCTGCCCAGCTCCAGCCATCTGTATACTGAGCCGCTCAAATGTATCACCTCATCTCGCTTAATCCAACACCTAAACGAAATCCATCACACACAGAGCCCATTAAGAGTGGCTCCTCACAGCCTCACCGTCTGGGTGGTCCAGGCTGAACCTCGCTCGACGTTTCCCACCTGTCAGGTCTGATGTGAGCGGCGCGGGTCTCGGAGCCTAATCAGGGCCAGCTCCCGGCTCCAAATGACGGTAATTTGACGCTTTATTGTTCGCCGTCTCGCAAAAATCACATGAAATCGTGGCGCTGAGTGACGTCGGCGGGAAAGATCGGAGCACTTTCTGGCATTTTGAGAGCGTTTCGAAGTGAGAGTGGATGCTGACCGAGTGCCGAACGTCTCGCCAATCAGAGGACATTCAGGACGTCGTTCAGCGCCAGTATCGCATGTCACGCATACAGAAGACAGAAAACACTGCGGTTTCACGAGCTTTTTATTTCTCTCATTCCACGCTCATTCTTCAAAAATCAAACTAATGTGATTTATAAAGTTGTCACGCCAGCAGTGCCGGCCCGGGTCCAGAAACAGGAGACGCAGCACGTGATGAAGGTTTAAGACTGAAACCCGTCAACCTTTTGGGCCCAAAATAAACGGGTGCAAAAGATGCGACGCCCTTTTTCTCATCATTGATGTGCTGCTTTTTCTGTTTTTTTGTACGTTGAGGAAGTGTGCACGGTGCACCAGGATCCATTTCTAATGAAGTGCCAGCCCAGGAGTCAGTTTTGATTCCAAAGTGACATAAAAAAATACAGACACAATAGAATAAAGACACAGAACTGGAATTAAATTAAATATAATCATTCGACAGTCCAAATGAAATGTGACGGGTCATTTTTCTCACCGCCAAGACACACACACACACACACACACACACACACACACACACACATACACACACACAATTGCTGATTTATCTTTTCATTTCTCTTTTTTCACACTCACTTTCCACTTCCGTGATACCTTTCTCTACACTCAAAGTCCTGAAATGGACAAATGGACAAACACCTGCAGCTGCACTGCTTTTGAGAGTCTTTTTTTTTTTTTAAGAGCAAGAAGCCCTTACAGCATAAAGGCCCTGTCACATTACCTTTTAAAACAGCAAAAGTCCCATTCAAGTCTGTATGAAAGGCGGTAAAACACGGTATTTCCTCTTTGCACCTGGAACTTTGACCCGTGAATTGACACTGTCCACCTGATGTCATATCCTGTTTCACTTCAAAATGCAAAACTCTGTTCAAAAACAATAGAAAAAACAATAGAAGCCATTAGCTCCAACTGATTTGTCTGGGCCCACATATCGCTCGTGTTTCCTCTATGTCAACGACACTCTGATTTCACCTTTGCAAAATCTTCCAGATGGTATGAAGGGTGTGTGATGTGACACTGCACCGCTCCCACCGCTGTGTGTGTGGATGAGGTGTAATGTAGTGTGAAAAGCAATAATTAATAGTGAACTTTGATTTTTTTTCCCTATCAGAGATCACATGATCATTAAAAGTGAGCCACAATTCACGTCTGATTAAATGAACAAGTTTGTACAAAGATTTTCTGTGTTGTAATGTGATTGGACAGTGAATGAGATAAGAAACACAACAAATTACTGTCGTGCCGAGCCTCCAGCACGCAGCAACTGTTTCTGAGAGCTCTTGGCCCTCAGCTCACTAATTACTTAGGACTTGGCCCAGAGTGCTGCACCTCTGCCAGAGCAGTGTCCCACCTGAATACAAACTGCACGTTTTCGCCGTTAACACCCGCCGAGGCGAAGACCTCGAGGAAATCTCCCGGGGCGCCGAGAGAGCTGAACCGGAGCTGAACTTGAACTTGAGGAAAGCTCGGCGGGCTCATGAATTAAACAGCGCGGCTCGCGTGTCCAATAATCAGCCCCAGGAAATGCATGAGGTTTGATTTAATGAAAACAATTGTACGGCGTGTCATGGAAGCATATTATCTGGGGGAATATCAAACACCTAACAAGTACAAATGAGAGAAGTCCCAAGGCTTCTGCATGGTGTCTGCAAACACCGCTCATACAGCTGTTCTGCCAGCACTCTGTGGATAATCCCCTATAGATATTCAACTGAATGATAATTGTTTTATGTATAAGTTCAATATCAACAAGGTCAGCAGAATATCAATAAGCCATAAATTACATTTCAAGTGTTATTTTGGATCCCACCACAGTTCTGGGTGAGACAGAGTCATTAGCACTGTGATTGGTCATGAAATTTGTTGGCCAGTTGCCCATTCACTAAAACAGGTAACTAAACCCTGTGGGCGGGTCCAAGAAAGCCC